>NC_024324.1:1519154-1519476 GCF_000523025.1 Cynoglossus semilaevis
TGTCGTCGTGACGCAGTGGATGTATAAAGTTTGTATGTGCGCAGATATGCAGCCGCGCCACAAGGGGGCACTGATGTAACAGTCGACAGTCGGTTGTACAAATATGCAAAAGAGATTAAGTAATTTGTTTGTGTTTGTTCAGTTGTCCGCGGCCCACAGCTGGTAAACGGTGTTAATTTTGTGTCCAGCAGAGGGAGCCTACTGTAAGCGTTAGATGTGTCAGATGTGTCAGATGTGTGTGCAGTATTGGCTGCAGACAGTGAAAGGCTCAGCTGAAGCAGTAGTGACGTCACTTGGACGTGCCAAGAAACACGTGTGGACA
>NC_024324.1:1524821-1525820 GCF_000523025.1 Cynoglossus semilaevis
GGAGAGAGAGAGAGAGAGAGAGAGGTGTTGGCAGCTGTTGGTGGTTGGTGGAGGGCTGTTGTTCCTGGGTGTGTCTGGAAAGAGAAAGTTTGGTTAGAGGTTGTTGTTTGAGGTGTGACCTTCAGGTTGGTCTGTAGGTGTTGTGGAGGTTGGGCAGCATTCCGTGGCCATGAGGTACCTGTTGCTGCAGGACTTTGAAGCCAAGTGTGTTGGTGGAGTTGTGGGGATGCAGGCCATGTGCTCAGTGTTGGTATGGCTGCATGAGACTCCTGCTGGAGTTAGCAGCAGGAGTATGTTGCAGACATTCCAACATGTGTCTTGGTACACCTGCAAGCAGTTGCAGGTGTACCAAGTACGGCTGCAAATGTTTGGCAGGGTGTGAGAGGAAAGCATGTGGCTTAGAGCCTGTTAGTGGAGGCAGGTGCCTCCACCAACAGGTGTTTGTGATTGTGTGGAGGAATGTGAGCAGGTGTTCTTACGTGGTTGATGATTGGGTCGTTTGTTAGCCGAGTAGGTGCTGTCCCTCATGGTGTGGGGAAATTTGGCAGAGTTCCGTGGCCTTCTTGGAGGTGTCTGTGATACCTGAGGAGAGTTGGTCAGAGTTACGTGGCCATAAGGTACCTGTTCCCTCTCTCTGTGGTGTGGGGGTGAGGTTGGAGGTGTGCAAACCTGAGTACAATCGGGCAGCATGCCGTGCCCTCTTGGCGGACCCTGCTCGGCGGACACGCGCAGGCTGACACGCATCGACTTCGCCCAAGGACGACCTTCACTCGAGCAGAGCTGGAACAAGAGCAGAGCTGAACACAGAGCTAACACAGGCTAAACACTTGGGTGATGCTACGCTGACGCTTGTCTATCTATCTATCTATCTATACATACATACATATATATACATATATATGTATGTATGTATAGATATATATGTACATACATATGTATATATGTATATATATATATATACATACATATATATGTATGTATAGATATATATGTATATAT
>NC_024324.1:1528463-1531127 GCF_000523025.1 Cynoglossus semilaevis
GACATGTCCAGAGGAGGGACAGTGGATACATTGGTAGAAGAATGTTAGAGATGGAGCTACCAGGTAGGAGAAAGAGAGGAAGGTCAAAGAGGAGACATGGATGCAGTGAGGGAGGACATGCAGATAGTTGGAGTCAGAGTAGGAGATACAGAGAACAGGTAGAGATGGAAATCAATGATTCACTGTGGCAACCCCAGGAAAAAAGCCCAAAGAAAAAGAAGAATACATTTTATGGCCATCATATGTTATTTGGTCAAATTCTGAGGTTCTAAAAAAAAGGGATAATTCTGTTTTTTTTTTAAAGAAACAATTTACAATTTTTTGTTATTAACAGTCAGTCATTAAAGTTTACTCATAAAAAAGTGACACAAAAAGTTCAGAGGTTTGGTCAAAATCTGACAATTTATTAATTTTGTGTAGCCACAGCAGGAAATACAAAACTGTATATGTAACATATGTTGGTCATTTTAACTGGTGTGTACATATAATATAGAATTCAGAGTGAACCCTTCAGTGACAGAGACAAGTTTTACTCACAAGGTGGAGAAGGTTTGAACCTTTCTCACCTTTCTTCACTCTTCTGTACACCAAGAAACCAACGACAGCCAGGACCATGAAGATGATGAAGATGATGATGGAGAAGAATCTGCTGTAAAGGTGAGCTGCAGATCTACTGCAGTCAATCTGATGAGTCTCTTCTCTGGATCCAGTCTGGTCACCAGGTCTTTGTGAAGCTCCGGGTCAAGTGAATCTGTCTAAAGGAAATATTACACAAATATACAGTGAACACGTTTTGCTAACTAAGTGTGATGCAAAAATTAAAAACAGACAAATAGGCCTGAGGAGAAAGATAAGAGTAAAACAAGTGATGCTGAAGACAAAAACTGACCATCAAAGTGTACAACATTGGTTCCCTGTGGTCCAGTGGCAAAAAGGGAATTCTGCCGAAAAGAAAGACGAGAATTAACTGAAAGACAAGTAAAAGTTAGCATAAGTGTTGTTCAATTTATTGTAAGGAGTAAAAAAGAGCACATATGTGTATGTTACATATGCTGCCAAATGTCAATAAAAAAAGATTCAAATCATACACCAGCTTACATATTTTAGGGCATTTAAATTTTATCATGGACTGGAATAACAGTTATATATTTTAATACACATTTTAAATGAGCCCTCTTTTAATTTTAATGTAAGAAACAAGGCAATATGAATATGAATATATATATATATATATAAATTACATACATTATTTACATACACACATTTAAACATATTTTGAAAAACATGGACGCCAATAAAAAAAATCAACGAATGTTACTGTGTGAAGTAATTTTAAGGAAGTGTTATGATTTTCTTCATCTACTTTGCTTCCTGGTCACCTCCTGATTGTGGATCCATCTATACTGAATTGTTTGTGGTTTTATTAAGAATAATATGTATACATACATTGAGTATAATATACATATATATAAAATCATTATTATTATATAAGAGGAGTCGCTCTTACCTCTTGTCTCCTGTCATTCTACGCCTGTACATCAGCCAACTCAGGAGGCATCGGAGACTTGGGATGTTTGCTTTCAAAGTGTTGCTTGAATGTCTTAGGGTCAGGCATCTGAGTCTGAATAAAAAACAAATAGGAAGGCCGTGAACATCCAAATAACGAGACATTAATCCTATAGTAACACAAAGACACTTGGTTTCACAGAAAAACAAATATACAATTGAAATAAACAAGTGATGTCATGAAAAACCATCCTAAATATTCCACAGTAGTTATTGTGCAGTATAGTTGGGTCATGTGGTACTTACCCGGCAAACAGGACAGCTGTGGACCAGAGCAGCCTTCGCCGCTGTTTTCTGGTCAGCACCCTGCGATTTCTTCTTCTCTGCTGCCTTCTTAGCGTTTTTCTGCTGGGACTGAAGCTTCTGTTGCCCACGAGCCATGGCCCTCAGCTTCACCCTGCAACAATTTTTAAAATAAAAATGAACGAATTGTGGTGTGTGACTCTTATGAAAACGAGTTATTATTGTGATTTCTGCAACTCCCCATTTCAAAATTTCCAGGCCGACTCGGTGGTCTTTAGAGTGAAGCCATATGAACTTAAACATTACAGTATTGCAATGAAAAATAACATTTTGCAATAAACTATGGTAAATCAAGAAATTTAAATTAATGATTGTAAACTATACGGGCAGTGCAGTTTTTTTAGTGTATTACAATTGGATCACAGTTCTTTTACGTCCCGGCGTCGTCAAGCTAGTGCTGTTAGCCGGTAAGCTATGTTTCCATGTTGCGGTGTTTAACCGCGTTGCTGTTAGCCGGTTAGCTCGCATATGATCGTGTTTAAACGCTTTTTACAGTAAAAATTAACTTTATTACAGTACAAATAAACCATTTTACAACAATTATGCTGTTATGAAATAAATTATTAAAAAAAATAATTTTAAACTATACGGGTAGTGAATTTTTGTTGTTATTACCTGGAAGTTTGCCCGACTCCTCGCTCGTCGTCGACCTCTCGCCTTGATGAAAAAAAAAAAAAGGCCGCAGAGCATCTTGGGAGCTCGTTATAAGACCTCCGAAGCGCCGCCCCCCCGCTGAACCGGATGTGACGTGTCACACACGTAAATCACTGATCGGAGTTTTCTGTGGCGTTAACG
>NC_024324.1:1531162-1536140 GCF_000523025.1 Cynoglossus semilaevis
AAAAAAAACAAAACAAAATAAATACTGTAGACACAGCTTTGTCTGCAGATGTTTAAATATTAAAAGACGCCATGTCTGCAGTTTAATGTTGTCAGGAATGAGTTTCTGGATTTCTTCTTTTAAATTCCAAAAACAAAGAACATTTTTTCAGGAGTGGTTAACAATTTACTGACCAGTCTAACAACTTGTTCTGTTGGTTGTTTTTTTTTTTTTAGATCCTAAAACCGGCGTCAAAACCAAACTTATTTGACAACATTTGTACATGAACAACGTTTTTTATACTAGAAACAGGAGTTTAAACAAACAGAACACTAAAGGTTCTTACACTGTGGTACATTTATAGAGGACACGTAGACAGCTAAAGTACAAACACTCAAAGCAGATGTTAAAAACTTTTACCTATATTATTTCCTTAAAATAGGAAAAGCCACTTGGGGGTGGGGGGAGTCCAACCCTGGGTTCAACTCCCCCAGGTTTAGACTCATTTTAGTCTTTGGATTCTTGTTTTTTCTGTAATGTGTTTATTATCAGGAGTTAAAAACCTCAGTTGAAACAAAGTTATAAAAATGTCTTTTTATTAAGTGATTATTGGACCTCACGGAAGACTCTTTAACAGGACGTCCACTGTCTTCAGTCCAGTCTCTACTCGTTATTTGGATGCGAATGTCTCTGACTTTAACAAATTTACCAACAGAACAATGTTTTTTTTACCCGTTAAAGAAAAGCGCGCCCGTCGTCAAAGTCCAGGTGTCTCCTGAGGACAAGTCCTCACAGACAGCCACAGGTTTTTACCACCATGTTCCGGTGTTTTTTCAGGATGACGTTGTTGTTGTCGTCATAGAAGAGGACAGAAATTGGACTGAGCTTGGTGGGAGCGCAGCACGCCTTCGGAACCTCGTTAGGCTTCAGGAGGTGGACCTGTCGGGACAGAGCAGACAGACCGGTTCACACCAGCAGTGTCCAGGGTGCATCCTGTGTCGTGAGTGTGTCGGTACTGACCACTTGCTGAATGAGGGCGTGGTTGGTGGCGTTCATGCAGGAGCCCAGAGGGTAAAAACACTCGCCATCACAGTAGTACGCCGAGTATCCAGGAGGGGCCAAGACCCAGTCCTGGGGACGACAAGAGAAGACGTGGTGGTTCTGGTTTGTACTGCCCCCTGGAGATCACTGCAGTGCTTTGAGTCTACAGTATCATCTTAATGTCAAACATGTAGCCACAGCTAGCATTAGCTAAGTGTACACAGGCCAAAAACAGGGATCAGTAGTAGACAATAAACAGTGGTGTCACATACTCAGTGGTAAATGTTGTCTGTTGATAAAGTACTCAGACAGTCAGAGCAGGGGTCACCAACGTGGGGCTCGGGGGCCACCTGGTAGCCCACTGGTCTTACCTTCCAGCCCAGGTCACTGAAGCTGACGAACAGTTCATGTTTCTTACACGGTTGACCCACGTTGTTGATGGGACTTCGATCTGAGCAGGACAGAGAGAGAACAGGAGACGTCAGAGTGAGAGGGGGGTGAGGAAAGGGGGGACCACAGTGGAGAGAGAGGGAGAGGACTGAGAGGGAGGGAGGGAGGGACAAAGTGAAACAGTGTTGTGTCTGTGTCTCACTGTGAATGTTGGGAAGTGGGAGGTCATATTTGGGTTTCTTCTTGCGGGGGTGAGTTTTGACGGCCCGTGGGGGTCGATACGGGATCTGGTTCTCTCTGAAGAAGACGACCATGAAGGGCTGTTTGGAGCGTGGACCTCGGCGACCCACCAACCCGATCCAGCCCGCAGACAGGGAGCGGTCTGGAAAAACAAGGACAGGTTCAGAGATTCAAATCCAGGGCGTCACATCAAGGATGATTACACGTCTGTGTGTGTGTGAACAGGAAGTCTTTGTTTGACCGCAAGTGTTTCTGGTTAAAAAATGTGGTTTAAAAATAATCCCAGTTCTTTCTAAAAGTAAAAAAAAGTCAGAACATTAAACCAACACTGTTCATTCCAATGTCCATCAAGTTACTATTGTATAGCTTCAACCAACCACCAGGGGTCGACTGTGTAAAGCCCATCAAATAAACACAGTATAGCTGTGTAAACCATCAGGGGGCGTTTCTGCTTGTTCCAACAAAAACGCCATTAGATTGTAGTAAAACAACATGGCAGTGAAGATTTTTCAGTGAGACCTTTTAGAATCAGGAGGTGCAGTTACACATTTCACCACCAGGTGGTAGTCATGTTACAATTTCAACCCCTCAAATAAGCCGTTGTTTTACTCACCCTCCTCCGTCTCCACGTAAAGTCGGATGCCCAGGTTGGACCGAGGGTGGAGCAGCCAATGGTTGGAGGCCGAGGTGACGTCAAAGGCCAGCCAACCTTCCTGAGCTGCAGAAACGGACTGCATGTCCAGCAGAACCAGCTCTGGTTCTCTAAAAAAAATAAAACAACAACAACATTTAACTCAATACATTTTAGAACTAAAAATAAATAAAATCATGAAATAATTATTTCAGGAAGAAGAAGGAAAAACATCTGCTGCAGTTTATCCTCAGACAATGTTGGTTTGTTTTTTTATTGTCCGTCCTGTGAAAAAAAAAGGTAAAAAAAATTCTGAACAATAAACACGTGTCATATTAGTTATGACCACAGGAGGGTGCCATGTACACCAGTGACAAGTGAACGCTGCTAATGACAGACTTCCTTAAAGAAATTAAAGCCCATGCTCCAGAATTTAAATTTTAAAATGTGCAGCCAAAGAATCAATGAACAGATGAACTTGAAAAACGATTTGATGTCGATATTTTCATCTAAAAAACTGAAACGGTTGGAAATTATTATTTTATTTTAATCCTTCATTTAAAACAAAATTAGCGACTAACGACATCAACGTTACCAAATAAAATCTAAATAAAAATAGTGAGCGAGAGCGACTTCTCACCTGTGTCTGTTCTCCTTCTTTATGACGTAGACAGAGATGTGCAGCGTCCTGTTCATCCGCTGACCCACCGTCAGGGTTTTGTAGATTCGAAACTCTGCCGCCGTCACCGTTTCCCCCTGGGGGAGAGGAGTGAGGTCGAAGCGAAACTCCTTCCAGTAGGGCCGAGGCTGCAGGAGGTCACGCTCCTGCTCCACTGAGGACAGACAGACAGGGGGCGACATGTCAGCGTAACAGCTCCATCCAGTCGGTAACACGACGTAAAGTTACAGACGTGTACTGTTCTGGAATGTTCTGGACTGGTTCAAAGAGGACTGGGCTTGTCCAGATTAATAATCCCATCGTTTGGATTAGTCACTGATAAAACAGAACGGGAAACACTGACCTCTACCTGCTGATACTGGGACTGACTAATACAGAATGTATTTGAAAATATTTAGGGAAAACATTTATTTAAATAAACACATACATTCAAATACAGATATAAATATTCACAAATATACAATATATAAATATATAATATATACACATGTACAGGTACGGTGTCACTACAGCGAGTTCTGTCAAAGGTCACCTCTGGACATTACTGACTAGTTGTGGTGAAGATAAGGGTCAGGGGGAAGTTTAGGGACATGGCTTTGACCAATGGGACAGTTGTGTGTGGGTGCGTCCTTGAGGAACCGCACATGAACATGAAACAGAGCTGGTCACTGGAGTTTACACACACACACACACACAGGGTAATTAGAGACACTTAGGTCTGTGGACCGCAGCAGCTGCTCACACACTCACCACTAATTGCAGTTCTCTCTGGTATTTTTAGAGCCGCTGCCTCCACACCAGTATTTTCATCTCTCCTCGGACATTTGCATCATTTTCTCCTCAGTGTGAGTGAGGTCTTTAATTCTAGGCAGCTGGGTCTTTACATACATATGTACATGTGTAGGGCTACACACACACACACACACACGGTCACAGTAGCCCTAAGGTACGGTTTCTGAGAATATTTTCATTTGAAAATTTTAAAAAATAATAATTTTTCACTTTTAGGAATTTAAGGTTAATTGTCTACAAAGTTTCTCAGATTCTCCCTCCAGCAGGGGGCACTTTTTTTCTTTTCTATCAAATGTTTTCACTAGTGTCAGACAGTGATGATGGTGATGATGTTATCGACTTCATGATGAACAAAAAATACTATTAAAATCATCATCATCACCACCATCATCATCATCATCAACATCATCACCAACATCATCATCACCATCATCTTCATCATCATCATCATTCCAGAACATCAGCAGCAGGAAGGCAGCTGTTATGACTGTGTTTATTTGTCACAGATTAACATCAACAAGTTTTAATGACCGACGCCCCCTCCTGATGGTACTTAGTCTAGGATTGGGGACACGGTGATATTGAACCAGCAACCTTAATTTTTTTTTTCTTAGTTTTACAGTCCATAAATACAATTTTAGCAGTAGTAGCTTTAGCATAAACTTTGGCAGTGAGATCTTTAGCAGTAGCATTGTTAGCAGAAACTGAAGCTATAAGATCTTTAGCAGTAGTAGCTTTAGCATAAGCTTTAGCAGTAGCATTGTTAGCAGAAACTTTGACAGTTAGATTTTTAGCAGTAACGTTCACAACGGCCAGAACGAGAGAACTGCTCTGTCGGCAGAACTGAAGATAAAGGTTTCCTCTGTTCAGCTGTTAAAGGGACAGTTTGACATTTTGGGAAACCTGGAAATCCTGGAATTATCCAGGAACCAACTTTGACACAAATATTTTCTAAATTTAAAAAAGGGAGTGGAGACTCACCCAGGTTGACGAAGCTCATCACCGTGTCGGCCTCGCTGACCACAGTGCCCAGCGGTGGACTGTGTGTACTGAGGGTGGGCAGGGCCGCGTGGTTGACCTGGGCCAGACGCTCCACTCCTCCAAACCAGCCCATCCCCGGTCCGCTCACCAGGATCTCGTTGCCCTCGTCTTCCCCGTCTGCCGACATGGCGTGGTACAGATCTAGCATGAAGAGCGGGGCGGAGGAAGGAGGGCGGAGCGGCGGG
>NC_024324.1:1537236-1550429 GCF_000523025.1 Cynoglossus semilaevis
GTACAGAGCGAGCAGGGGGGGCGGGGCGGGGGAAGGAGGGCGGAGCGGCGGGTGAGGTCGGGGTCGCCCCGGCAGACCCAGGATGGACAGGATCTCCTTCTGCATCTCCTTCTTCTCTCGGCCGCTGAGGCGCTTGAAGCTGGAGTGGACCACGGCCTCGGCCTGGTGGCTCCACAGGGAGAGGAGGAGCAGGAGGAGCAGGGGCAGCAGCCGCAGGGTCCTGGGGTGGAGGAGAGGCCACTGGGGTGCGGCGGGGGGGGGGGGGGGGGGGGCGGGGGGGCCCCGGGAGAGCCCGGGGGGGCAGGGGCTCCCTCTGCCTCTCCTTCTTCTCTCGGCCGCTGCGGCGCTCGAAGCTGGAGTGGACCACGGCCTCGGCCTGGTGGCTCCACAGGGAGAGGAGGAGCAGGAGGAGCGGGGGCAGCAGCAGCAGGGACCTGGGGTGGAGGAGAGGCCACTGGGGTGCGGCGGGGGGGGGGGGGGGCGGGGGGGCCCCGGGAGAGCCCGGGGGGGCAGGGGCTCCCTCTGCCTCTCCTTCTTCTCTCGGCCGCTGAGGCGCTTGAAGCTGGAGTGGACCACGGCCTCGGCCTGGTGGCGCCACAGGGAGAGGAGGAGCAGGAGGAGCGGGGGCAGCAGCAGCAGGGGCCTGGGGGGGAGGAGAGGCCACTGGGGTGCGGCGGGGGGGGGGGGGGGGAGTGGGGGGGGAGCGGGGGGGGGGGTGGGGGTCGCCCCGGCAGACCCAGGATGGACAGGATCTCCTTCTGCATCTCCTTCTTCTCTCGGCCGCTGCGGCGCTCGAAGCTGGAGTGGACCACGGCCTCGGCCTGGGGGCTCCACAGGGAGAGGAGGAGCAGGAGGAGCGGGGGCAGCAGCAGCAGGGTCCTGGGGTGGAGGAGAGGCCACTGGGGTGCGGCGGGGGGGGGGGGGGGGCGGGGGGGAAGCGGCAGCAGGGTCCTGGGGTGGAGGAGAGGCCACTGGGGTGCGGCGGGGGGGGGGGGGGGAGTGGGGGGGGAGCGGGGGGGGGGGTGGGGGTCGCCCCGGCAGACCCAGGATGGACAGGATCTCCTTCTGCATCTCCTTCTTCTCTCGGCCGCTGAGGCGCTTGAAGCTGGAGTGGACCACGGCCTCGGCCTGGGGGCTCCACAGGGAGAGGAGGAGCAGGAGGAGCGGGGGCAGCAGCAGCAGGGACCTGGGGTGGAGGAGAGGCCACTGGGGTGCGGCGGGGGGGGGGGGGGGGCGGGGGCGCCCCGGCAGACCCAGGATGGACAGGATCTCCTTCTGCATCTCCTTCTTCTCTCGGCCGCTGCGGCGCTCGAAGCTGGAGTGGACCACGGCCTCGGCCTGGTGGCTCCACAGGGAGAGGAGGAGCAGGAGGAGCAGGGGGAGCAGCAGCAGGGGCCCGGGGTGGAGGAGAGGCCACTGGGGTGCGGCGGGGGGGGGGGGGGGAGTGGGGGGGGAGCGGGGGGGGGGGTGGGGGTCGCCCCGGCAGACCCAGGATGGACAGGATCTCCTTCTGCATCTCCTTCTTCTCTCGGCCGCTGAGGCGCTTGAAGCTGGAGTGGACCACGGCCTCGGCCTGGTGGCGCCACAGGGAGAGGAGGAGCAGGAGGAGCAGGGGGAGCAGCAGCAGGGGCCCGGGGTGGAGGAGAGGCCACTGGGGTGCGGCGGGGGGGGGGGGGGGAGTGGGGGGGGAGCGGGGGGGGGGGTGGGGGTCGCCCCGGCAGACCCAGGATGGACAGGATCTCCTTCTGCATCTCCTTCTTCTCTCGGCCGCTGCGGCGCTCGAAGCTGGAGTGGACCACGGCCTCGGCCTGGGGGCTCCACAGGGAGAGGAGGAGCAGGAGGAGCAGGGGCAGCAGCAGCAGGGTCCTGGGGTGGAGGAGAGGCAACTGAGGTGCAGCGGTGGAGGGGGTCCTCTGCTGGAGAAGCAGGAATCTGCAGCTGCAGGAGCCGTCGGTCGACATGGTTCTCCTCCCGTTCACTGGTTACTCAGGTACGGAGCTCCTCCGGGAGCTCCAGGCCCTCGAGTCTCCTCGGCTTGGAGCGGCCTGTCCCCAGACTCCCTCAGAGCGTCCCCTCAGAGTGTCCACAGTGTTGATTTGAGGCTGATGTGCAGAGGAAACGTGTGTTTACAGCTGTTTATCTTTCCTCCCTCTCTAATCTGAAACTGAAGAGGAAAAAAAAAAGAGGAAAAAGTCCTGAGTCTGTGATCGACGCAGAATAAACAGAACGAATCAGAGTGAAGACAGAACCGGTCTGAAGGACTTAAAAAACAAAAACTGGTTCAGGAACGTTCAGGTCCAGTCCTTAAATGTAATAACTGAATTAAAAGATGAGGAATCAGGTTTGAAGATAAAAGTCCAAAGAACCCGAGTTAAATTTAGCTTTAAACCAAAAAAAAACATTGAAGAACCTGCTCTGTAAAAGAAGAAGTTCCTGCAGCTCAGAAGAACGTCGGCGGCTGGAGTCTGTTATCCATCAGCTCCTCATTCATCCATCCATCCACACCCACACGTCTGTGGAGACGTCTCCAGATGTTCTCCTCCAAACATTTATCCAAAAACAAAGGGAACGTCGACACGGGGCAACGCGTCAGAACTGTGGTTCTTCAGGAGAACTCCTGATCTGGAGGCTTCAAAACCGTGTCAGCTCCTGGTCTGAGGAGATCCAGCAGCAGCAGCGTCGGCAGCAGCAGCAGGAGGAGGTGGAGGTGGAGGAGGAGGAGTGTGTGTGTGGCCCCACCCCTTCCCTCTCTGCCTCTCTTTCAAGTCTTTAAACTCCTGCTTCTCCTCCCAGTTGCCCCCCGCCCCACCCCTCCTGCTCCTCCTCTCTCCTCCACCCTTCTATCTTCTCATCGCTGCTTCCTCTCATGACCTCATCCACTCCTGAGTCTCGGGACGAAGACGTCAAACACCAACGTCTCTGCAGGAAAAGACACAAACAATAAAGACACAGAATGAAGTAAAGACGTTCAACCAATAAAAACACAAAGACACAAATATCAAACATGTTGAAGCAGTTAAAGGTGCAGTGTGAAAAAAAAATCTGGATTAATATGGAAATGCATTTTTAGACGTATTTTATTTTACATTACTGCTAATAAAATATATATTTTTCTACATATATAAACATGTAAAAAAATTAATTTCATATATTTTTCTTTTATTATGTAATAAATTATTTGTTTTGTTTTTTAGTCAACTTCATTTTCAGGATGAATTTTCCATGAATTTTTATTTCATCCCTTTTCAAGGGACATGATCTGACATTGTTTATTTTCTAACATCCCTGTGTGTGTGTGTGTGTGTCTGCGTGTGTGTGTTTCATCACTGGTTTACTTCTATTTTTCTTCGGTGTTTGTTTAAGGTCTGCTGCTAATGAAAATTCAAAAACATCCAAACCAACCTCAGCCTCTGAAGTGGCTGCTTGTTTTTCACGCTCTGTTTAACTTTCATGACTTTTTACAAACTGCCACTGCTGCTGCTGTGAGTCTGAACCTGCAGCAGAACCAGAACCAGGACCAGGACGAAGTGACTCAAATCCAGCTCCTGTTTGTCTTTCTCTCCTCTCCGATGCTTCCTGCTGCTTGTGGTCACTTTGAACAGCATGAATAACACTGACCAAACCAGGGTGACCACGGCTCAGTCTGCTCTGGACCCAAGGGCGAGGCACCACATGCCAGGAATTAACCAACGTTCCTCTGCCATTTTTTTTCCTTCTTCTTCTTGGTTTATCTGGAACATCTGCAGCCTCAGGAAATTCTTCAACTAAACAGGAACAAAGAAGATATATTTATATATTTATATTAAATACAGTTTTTGAGTTTCCAGACAAAATATCTACCTTTTAGAATTAACTTTTTGTGTGTTATGTAAACTTTGACTATTAACTCCATTTTATGTTACTTATATATACATTTATACACACCTGTACCTATAGACATTTTATTTATATAATTATATTTTAATGGTATTTTTAAATGATCTTTTTAACATCATTTCACATTATTTAAATCAAATATTTTCATATATACAGTATGTTATAATATTTTTACGTTTTTACATGGCATCATATAAACCGCGCCCCCTAGCGTATAATAACTGCGCTGCCCTTCGGTGACACGAACTGACAAACACACCTCTGGTAAAAGACGTTAACACAGCGACCTCTATACAGCTGCACTGACGTCACAACAATGAAGGTTAACTCCGAGCTGGAAGGAGCCCGGAAAGACGGCTGACATTGGTCAATATATCAAAAACAAAATGGCCGAACTACTTCCGGTCCCTCTTTCCCAGGTCGACGGAGTCGCATGTCCGCCTCACAAACAGACACTGTTGTTTTTACCAACACATTGTTACTAAGCAATAACTTTTATTATCCGAATTCAGTTGACTTGGCATCAATTACAAAGTCGACTGTACGGAGTTGTGACATTAGCCTTAACCACCGTTAGCACGTCGTTAACCATCAACAGACAGAAGCGTTCATGACTTTACCGTAAAGACTCGTCCACATTAAAACGATGCCTCAGTTGTTGCGGGTGAATTTGAAAGTATCGACTATCACCGACTACTAGCGTTTATAGGTTTTGTCTGACGTTTCTATGCGTCGAGGTGTCGCTACAACAAACAACTTAAATTGCGCTCGCGGAAACAGGAAGTGGTATTAAAGGTCGACCGCAGCGCTTAATCGGGTCACGTGGACAGATGTTCCGGTTGTTTTTTTTGTTTTTGTTTTTTTTTAAATAAATAAATAAAAGTTTTTTTTCTGAAGTTCGATTCCTCCCAAACGTCTATTTTTTAAAAAATGTATTAATACATTTTTATTACTACGTTTGACGTTTTGTAATTTCGTCACAGACCGGTTACAGTCAATGTCCAGAAATCATTTCAACCAATGGGAGGTGGGAACTGACGGTTACTGATCACTAGCTTGAATGTGATTGGTTCATTTTACCTCAAAACATAAATAAATAAAAACGTATTTTACCAGTTTTTGGGGTTTTTTTTCTGGTAAACTCAATTTCACTGGTTTTGTTTTAGGTTCAACTCCTGAAGAGAAAAATAAATAATAAATCCAAATATGTCTGTGAATTACATGAGTGGATGTAAACAACAGATGAGGGAGTTAGGACAGCGATGGGAAAGAAAGAAAGACTGAAGCCACGAGCAGGAAAAGAAAAAGAAAAGCGCCTTACATACACAGAGGACGGGGATGACAGAGGGACGAGGTGGAGGACGGACCAAGATGGATGGAGAGTGGACAGAAAATGAGAGGACTCGGTTGAGTGTGGACACAGCTGCAGAGGGTGGACGCTGCTCCCAGACCTCATCATCTCCAGTGGAACCAAAGAATAAACAAGTTATTTTCAAATCCTACATCTGTCACACACACACACACACACACACACACACACACGGAGGGGCAGTGGTGAGGAACGTGACCAAAAACTCTCAGAAAAACATTTCTACTGATTTGCTCCTGTACTCCTCCTCCCGTAGTCACCTCCTCACAGAGGAGCAGCGGGGAGATCCGGGCGGGCGTCGACCTCCTCTATCTCCTGCAGAATAATTACTGGGAAATGTCCGGTCACTGCCTCCCAATCTGTGGTCAGACGACAGAGGAAACACACTGGTAAACACTCAGATCATCACCGTGTCCCACTGTTGGTGGACACTGGTCCAGGACCTGGGACTCGATGGACTTGGTTTTGACCCCGACTCGAGACTTTTAACTCCTGAACCAGCTGTAAATCAGGGTTTCCAACCTTCAACCCTTCAACAACAGATACACTGACTCCACAGATACGGCCACAAAAGCTATTGACCCACTGCTGCCTCATGTAGTCAAATATGTCACTGTAGAAAACCAGAGCAGAAAGATTTTTACATTACAGAAAAACAGTTGTACTCACTGACGAAGACAGGAAGTGAGTCTTTTTTGTTATTCATCTGCAAAAATAGGACATTTGAATTTTTCTTTTTTTTCTGGGATGAAAACAAACTCTGACCAAATCATAGACCAGAGTGTTTTTTTTACTGCAAGCATATTTTAATACAAAAACAGAACAAAAAATGTTTATAATATTAGTCGTTTTTTTGTTTTACTTTTTAACACGGTTGACTTTTAGTAACAGCCCTCCCATTGCCCCCCCCAGCTTCAATAAGTTCTCATCATCACACTGAAAAAAACACAGCATCAAAAAAAAAACGTTGGACTTGAGCTCGTCGTCCTGAACGTCCTGATCCTCGTCCATCTCCTGGTCTTTAGAGACAATAAATAAATAAAAATCACCTTAAGATGTTTTACTCTTTCTTTCTCACGATCGTTATTGTCATAAACTTCATTCTCTTAGACTGACGGAGAAAAAAAACAAGAGACAAACGCAGCTCTGACTTCCTCGACAGAACAAAAAAAAAAATCCTAGAAGACAGACACGGTGAGGACGCTGTCGTCACTCAGTCTCAGTTCTTTCTCTACACATTAAAGGGCAAACCCCTTTGGTCATGATCTGGGAATTAGAGCAAAAAAAAAACAAAAAAAAACAAAACAAAACCTCCTCTAGGCTGGTGTCTGCCACCTGGTGTTAACAGGAAGTAAAAACAAGCAAAGGTTCAAACACGGACGTCGTGTAAATAAATATTAACTTTTTTTCTCTCCGTCTTTTTAAGCTAAATAACAAAACTGGATTATAAATTAAACTGGAAAACAAAAAGAAAAAAGAACATTTTTGCATACAGTGACTCAAGTCTGTGACCTTTCATTTGTTATTGACTAAAACACACACACACACACACACCTCCTCTGTGTGAGTGTGTGTCCGTGTTAATGGTGGAAACGGCTGCAGAGGAAGTGACCGTTCAAACGTGCTGGTACTGAGAGCCGACGGCTGACGTCGGCCGATGTGCTGTGGAGTCCGGTTGGTCGGCTTCAGGTCTGGGGTTTTTTGTCGACGGTTGAATTCCGTCACTAATCCTCCGTCTGTCCCAGGAATACCAGCCTCGTTTTCCTGCTCCTGATCTTCGTCCACATGTGGCTCCACATCCAACCCCGCAGATCTGCTGACACCACCCGTTTATATCCAGACGGCAGTTTGTTGCATATTTTCTCCTTTTTTAACTCGTTGTCCAGGCATGTGGCCCACAAGCCAAAATATTTACCCACAATTCTTCTCTTTGCCTTTTTCCCTGGAAGTCATGTGTCGGGTTTCACGATGGTGGTGGTTGAGGTGGTGGAGGAGGAGGAGGAGACAGCAGCAGCAGGGTGGTGGAGGCGGCGGTGTGTAACAGTAAAGTAAGGCAGCGTCAGAACGTCAGTCGGTGATTGGTTCCAGACTGGAAGGCAAACCTGTTTGATCTGGTACGGTCCCGTTTGTTGGACCTCACAGACTCCGTCCAGAACTTCTTCTCTTCTTCTGACACCGTCAGCCGTAGTGCATCAGTTCAGAACCCGCTCTGAAGAACCCGATGGTTATTTCTTCACAGAGCCGGGGGTCTTTGGACTGGCCCCCTTCTTAGAGATGGTGGGGATCTTGGAAGGCTTGGCCCCGCCCCCCGGTCGTCGCGGCGTATCCGAAGTGTCGGAGCAGACGGATCGAGAGTCCTGGAGCTCAGAGGCGTCGGAGGCGTCGCTGCCTCGGCGGCTGCTGGCCCTGCTGCCCGCCTGGCTGCCCGCTCGACTGGTGGCGCCGCTGGCTCCTCGCTTCGGATCTGAGAGAGAGAAGAAGAATCGAGGTTGAAGAAGGTTCGTTTGTCACATGACATCGACCACAGACCGACGGCAGTGAAACCAGAATTGGGAAAAAAAATTATGAACACATTGAAATAGTGCCCCCTGTTGAAAATCAATGACTGCTCTCTCATCCTCACCGCTCCGCGTTGGTTTGCTGGAGTGCGTCGTTCCTCCGTTCTCTCCAGTCAGAGATCCTCGGCTGGAGTGGAATGTCGGCCTCTTCAGTTTAGATCCAGACGCCGCCCCCTGCAGGTAAACAGAGGTAATGTTAGTTTAGCACAGCTCTAATTTGGAGCTGTGACTCAACATCAGATCAAATACAAACAATGGTGAAAACGTTAAACATCAACTGTGACAATATAGAAATGTGACAGTAGGTGGCATCAGAAACAAATCTGGAAGTTGTTCAATTTTAACTGGGGGTGTGTATTGGTCAGAATCTGGTGATACGATACGGGGCAACGATACGATGTATTGCGACATACTGTGGTACTCTGGGCAAAACAATATATTGTATTTAATTTTCAGTAAAATATAATATACAAAATAAAAATATATTAATATAAAATATTTAAGTTTTTTTTATCTGTAGTCAAAGTGTGATCATAGTAAAGACTCAATGCTCGAAAAGAAAAAAAAAACAAATATTGATACAGGATCGTGAAACTAAATATCACGATATTCAAGCGTGTCGATAATTTTAACAGTTTGTCAAATGTAAGTACTTTTAAAAAGTGTACAAAAAATATTCTCCAATAACTGCAGTTCAGATTTTTGACCAGCAAAAAAAAAACAGTAAAGTGTGTGTGTGTGTGTGTGTGATCCCACGTGTGAGTGTGTGTGTGCATTAGTGCCATCTGCTGGGGGCGGAGCAGTACCAGGTGATGGGGCAGGTGGGTTGTGGGTGGGGTTGTTTTACCTCTGTGTGCCCAAGACTGTGGTTGTGGTTGTGACCCAGGTCTGGGCAGCACTGGCACTTGGTCGGTGTCGGACTTTTACTGTGTGCCAGCCAGGGCTTGGCATAGTCACGGGAGTGAGTGTGAGAGGACTGGAGGGAGGAAGGGAGGAAGGGAAGGTGAGGGGGAGGAGCGAAGCAAGGCAGCGTGGGAGAGAAGCAGGTCGGGGAGGAGGGAGGAGGGAGGAGGGGAGGTTTGAGTTGTGAGGAAAAGCAGCAGCAGCAGCAGCAGCAGTGTGTTTGTGTGTGAGTGGAATTTTTTTTTTTTAAACCCAACAGTTCAGGTGCAAAAGACAAGAAAAAAAGACAAAAGTGAAGGAAAAAAAAACAACAGAAAAAAAACAGTTTAGAATGTGATATTTGACAACAGGTGAACGTATACGACAGACACAGTACGCAGTACACAGATACAGAGATACAGTACACAGAACACAGATACAGTACGCAGTACACAGACACAGTACACAGATATACACACTGAACAAATGAAAGGTAATGATGTTGAAGATTCTATAAAAATGACAAACTCATACATTAAACTCTGATCTGTTCATTTCTCTGACTTTTCTCCACTAAGTTAAACATAAAAATAAACATTTATTAAATATGAGGAGAAAGTCAAAACATCGTTGTATGAACTTTTTTTTAGGGAAATTTAAATCTGAATGATGAAAGAGGAAGAATAAACATTCTGAACTGGAAATTAACGTACGATGCAATGAAAGACAAGCGACGTGAGGACAAACAGGTGAAGTGTTCTTACCCTGGACGATGCTGAGGCTGTGGGTGTAGCAGGAGCAGAGGGGGCAGAGGGCAGGGAGGCCCCGCTGTGGGAGGCTGACGAGGAGGACCTGGTGGGGGAGGCGTTCCTGGAGCCCGGTTTGGAGCGTCGTCCCCTGGACCTGAAAGCGGCCAGACCTTGAGACGCTCCTTCAGGGAGGATGAACTTCTCCCTGAGCTCCAGGTTGGTGCGTCCACGAGCTGAGGGAGAGACAGGAGACAACGTGGGAGGTTGGTTGGTGTTCATTGGCGTGGGAGTTTAGGTTTCCTGCAGCAGGGGGCGGCAGAGGCAGCGAGCAGCGTGAGGGAGAGTCAGCGCTTCCATGGCTGCAGACATCAGAGAGCGTGCATGGTTTTTATTTGTGCGCATGTGAGCAGTGGTGAGAGTGGGGGGTAGGGGGGGAGGAGGGGTTACTTTAAGTTGGTCCTGGGGGGTCAGAGGGGACAGTAATGTCTAAAGTAGAAATTTAAATTAAATCATATCAATAAAGCAAAAAAAAAAAAATACTTTTCTACTTTTTTTTTCCCTCAAATCTCTCAGCCTTTTTTTCTGTACTTCTGTTATTTTTAGGCTGACGTTTCACTCTTCGTCCGACCGTCTACAAATGAGGACCTGACAGATACATTTGGAAACAAAACTGGAATCAATTTTAGCTTTAACCCTGAAAAAATATAATCGTGTATTTTCTAAATTCTAAACGATATTTTAGGAGATTTTTTTTTCACCAAACCTCGAGTGGAATCCAACCTTTTCTCAGTCTTTTAATAATCAAAATAATCCTGTCTAGAGATTTCTGAAATAGAAAATAAATAACTAACACTAACACGAGGACATGTGTCTCCAGCTCTGGTAAAAAAAAAAAAACTGTCCTAAAATGTCCAGACTTTTTTCTGAGGAGCTGTTTTTTAAACGGGGGCAGATGGCGCTGAAGCGAAGCCTGTGTTTTTATCGTGTTTGTTTTTTTCCCCTCCTTCACTCCCACTTCGTTTCCAAACACCAAACTATTCCTACAGTGTGATCAGGCTGGACAAACGGGGGGGGGGATTGAACATGCTCGTCAGGACAGGGAGTTCCTGCTGTTTTCAGGACAGCGTTCCTGTGCAGCAACAAGTGCAGCAGCCCCAGCAGACAACAACAAGCCGGGGGAAAGCAACAGAGAGAGAGAGAGAGAGATAGAGAGACTATGGAAGTGAGACACGATGGTGAAATGATTTTTTTTTTTGAAGTGCTGCAGCTCAGCCGTAGCAGCGGTGGAACAGCTCCGAGCCTCGTGGCCGTCGCCCCTCGAAAAACTCAGTTAGCAAACAGCAAACGGGTGCACCCTGCAATTATGTCCCCCCTCAACGCCTGCCAGCCAGTCAGCCAGGTGCAGCCTGTAATTGTGCTCCCCACCAGAGCAGCCGTGGCAGCGTTATTAGAAACCCAGACTGGCCACGCCCCGGGTCTTGCACCAACTCTTTACTCAACTGTCTGAGGGATTTACACACATGGCAGTGTTTCGGTTTCTGAGAGGTCAAACTGGGGAAAGAGGGCTGCAGTTAAAGGGACAGTTCAGGGTTGTTGTTTGAGGTAACGACAAACATGGCTGCCAAACACGTCAACATAAAGAACTGACTCTAACCGTGACAAATGTGTCTCAGAGTCTAGGATATCAAAGGGTTGAATGTTTGTCTTGTTGTTAAACTGTTGGGAAAGAATCTCCAGTTACTCTCAAAAATATGATTTTATATCAGGAACAGAAATGTTTTACACTTTGTTAACTAGAATACTAAAGTATCTGAGTGACACTACAAAATAAGACTGAAGTAGAAAACAATGTCCCTCCCATTAACTGTCTTTAGACGGGTCTTGGCTAACATTAAGCTGTTTTTTTAGCTATTTTTTTTCAAAACTTGGCTTGAAATTAGCAGGAAATGAAGAGACGTAAAAACTGCAGTTTCCACACCGTTATGGCTAATGACTAGGAGTGTGTATTGGCAAGAATCTGGGGATATGATAGGTATCAAGATACACGGCCAATGATATGTCATACTGCAATATACTGCAATACTGTAGAAACATCCCCAGTACATTTGGAGTCACTGGAGGAGACATAACTGTGTCTTTACCATCTGTGTCACCTGTGTGTTTGACAGCCATGTCAACGCATCAAAACCGTCTCACTGTGAAGCAGCCATGTTTCTACTGCAGGAACAACAACGCATCAAAACCGTCTCACTGTGAGAAGTTTGGTGTCTGTAATGTGTCTGATGACGCAGACACGAAGACCAGGGATTGGCCAGATCCTGCTTTTGATGTGAGTGACAGAAGCACGAGGCAAACGTGGCACAGACAGACAACGGTGACGTCAGAGTTCATGAAGACAAAACCTGAGCACAGTATATGGACAGAGACACATACAGAGACATATATATATATATAGACAGAGGGGGACATGGAGGGACAGCTGTGGTTAAAGATGGAGACAGAGCTGGACGGAGACACAGATAAATGGATGGGAACGATGGAGCGGTGAAGTCAGACAGAGGGAGGAGAGTGTAGATACCTCGGCAGCAGAAATAGCCAGGAGTGACGGTCACTGAGAGACACAAGAGACAGAGTGAAAGAACTGCATGCTCACGGAAGGATGAAGAAAACCACAACAGACACAACCACAGACACTCAGACCAGAGTCACACACTCGCTTTGAGACGGTTAACACGAGGTGTTAGCTGGTTTGTAGCGTCTCCTGCTAGCTTTAGCTAGTCCTGAGACACATTTGATCACTTTTCAGCTGAGGTGTTTTTTTTTGTCTACTCCTTGGCTAACCTTAAAGAAAGCGTTGGCTAATTATCGCCAGATATCAGAATACCTTTGTTAGCTCATCTGTTATTACTAGAGATTGTATTCTTGGCCGAAACCGAAAACCTAAATACCAAAAACAAATTATTATGCCAATTATAACCGTAATAAAACCTCCATAAAATCAAGGCACTTAACAATTAATATTATTAATGTTTCAAAGAATAGAACAAAATTACAAAATTATAAAAATATTTATCTGGCACAATCCAACAATGTACAATATAAAATAAAATAAAATTCAAAATAAAATGTTAAACTTGACTCCACTGATGAGTAGATGAAATGATAATGTACTGACCTACTGACCTATTGACCTACTGACCTACTGACTAATCTTTCACTTATTTCAGCAACAGTTACTTCAGCTATTTTGCCTTTTGGTAAATGAATTAATAATATATAATATCTCACACACATTCTTCATAACCAAACACACACACACACACACACAAGTGGTTCCAGCAGAGCTCCAGTGACTTCTGTTTGAAAACTGAACAGGTCAGAGTTTCAGATATACAACAGCCGAGGGTTAGTGGGGGGGAGGAAGGTCAAAGGTCAGCACAGGAAACAGCTGGAGAGTGGGCGGGGCTTATTGTTAGTCAGGTGACCACAGTTACAGCACAAGGCAGCACAGCAACAAGTCCAAACCAACAACCCGACAAAAACAAATTAATAAATTAAAAAAAAGAGTGAGAGAACGAGTCTTGAGGAAAGTCCAGGAGTAAAACGAGAGAAAAAAACTGACCAAAAAACAAACAAAAAAACCACCGAGCAGTTAGAAAACGAGAGGGACAGTTAGAGAGGAGTCCAACCTATACGAGATGAGATGGAGCTACCAGAATCGGAGCGGAGAATCTTAAGTCCTGGATGTTGCACTAGGGA
>NC_024324.1:1550446-1554548 GCF_000523025.1 Cynoglossus semilaevis
GGGGAGGGTAAGAGAGGGAGGAGGAGAGAGGAAGGGGAGGGAGAGAGGGGGGGAGGGAGGGAGGGAAGGAAAGGGAGAACTGAGGATCATGCATCATGCAATATCACTTATATTCTACAGAAACTGATGAAGAAAAAAAAGGGAAAAAAGAAGACAAGGAGTTCCTCCAGGACAGACAGAGGACGGGAACCAAGGAGGGACACACTGAGAAACCAAAGGCAAAAGACGTGGACGTCAGTGGAAGGAGACACTAGAGGGAGCCGTCACTGGAGAAGCCGGTGTTTCTGGTACTTTTCACCATCAACTACTGAGACGACGAAATGCAGTCAAGCTGTGGTTCTCAGACCTTTGACACAGCGGTGTCTCCCAGAACCAGCGGCACCGCAGAACGGACCAACCAGGTTCAGCTGAGACCAGAACATGAAGGTGGGATTGGATTCCTGACTCCCAGGATTCTTACTCTATTTCCCAGTCAAAGTTAAACTGTACGACACAGTAACACTGTTACCACTGTGACTGGACCAACGTGGGTACAAGCCCTCTAGTTTGAGAACCACCACAGTAGGAGTTGGGGTTTAATCTACAAACACAGACTCCAGAAAAGTTGGGACTTTCTAAAAAAAAATTTCGTCCTTGTACACGATATCGATGATCCTTTAGACAGGACAGGAATTTCGCTAAAAGTACAATCTATAAAGTTTGTCAGTAAAGATTACAGAATGATAATGTCATTTCTCTGTAAAATATAAAACTACATTTTTTTTACAAAGTCAACCAGCTTTTCTGGAAATTTCTTTTCTACAAACCCTTTCTCTAATGCTTTAAATTCAATCATAAACATATACAGACACAATCTCCATGACAACGAAAATGTCATCCCAGAAAAACAGACTCACACCGATGACGAGGAACACACACACAAAGTGTGTGTGTGTGTGTGTGTATCTGGACCTAAGACTCACCTCTGCACGGATCATTTTTAACGAGAAACTCGTCCAGCGCCATCCAGCCTCCTCCAACTCTCACCATCACCGTGCTGCGCAGAATCCTGACCAGACGCAGCTGCTGGGAGTCTCCGAACTGAAGGAGGAGGAGGAGAAAGTTAAAAAAAAAATCCAAAGAGAATCCAACCATAACATCAGGAATTATAATCTCATCTGTTTCATGCAAGAACAGAAGAATGACCACATGCACAGTCAGAACCTCGACGCTCCAATCTCCTGATGCTCAGCCCAGATCACCCATCATTAGCAGAAGAGAAAATCTTTTTCTGAATTTTACTTTTTTTTTCCCCCAGTCAAAGCAGGAATCACAGCACCACCAGCACAAAAAAAGACATTTCCAAAATCTTTGTTTTTATTTTCTCTCCAAGCAGCTTGATTTTTTTTTTTGCTCAGCAGCCTCAGTCCAAAGCCGACTCTAAATCACCCGAACCACTAATCACCGCTTCAGCCATGTCACTGTCGCCTGCTGCACGTTGGGCAATTTGTCACTTTCAACGGGCAAACAAATCACGAGCTCAGAGTCGGAGACGGTGAAACCTGCTTCACACGTCACCAGGACGTCATTACTGTGACAATGGTTTGGGTTTGTTTGAGCAAAAAGGGGGGGGAGGGTGAGGAGCAGATTTCACTCGTCCAGACTCAGTTCACAGTCCGAGGTCACTTTACCTGGTTTCCGAGGAAGAACTGGAATTAAATCCAGAAGACACGGAGCAGAGGAAGACAAGGAGAAAGAAAAAAAAAAGAGAAAAAAGAACAGAGTGAAACATCACGTCACACATTGACTTTTCTGACTCTCTGGGTTTTTGGATCTTCTACATGTGGAGCAGAACGTTTGTTAAGGAGGAGGACAAGGAGGTTTGGACAGAGCAAAGATGCAGGAGGAGAAGACAGTGAGGAGGTGAAGCTCCTGCAGCTCATCGACAGACCTGGTGAGGGACGCTGTAAACGGTCAGGGTTACAGACACAGACACAGACACAGACACAGACGGGCTGCTGGGAAAAAGTACCAAAATACTAGAATCTGGTGTAGTACTGCGATACTGTAGTCACGATGATGTACACAACGCTGTTCTATCTGAACATCAGGTTACTAACTCTGGAACAGATGGATCTACACTCTAATATAATATATATATAAATATATTTAATATTGTATTTTGTCAAATATCTATACGGTGTTTTGAAATGAAATATTGCGATATTCCAGTGTATCTATATCTTCTTACACCCCCCACAAAGTACTTGTAATAGTACTGTAATCCTGACCTGAAGCTTCTAAATATTTTGGACATATTGATTTATTATTTTTAATCTGTTGTTAATCTACAGTTTATTGTCAGTTTTCTTTCTCATCACTGCTGTTATGTTCAATAAATCATTTAATTTTGAGAGGTAAATTTTTTTAGTTTTACTTATAAACTCCTGTTTGCTCCAATTCAAACGTTTTTGTCTTATGTTGACATAAAAACCAAATTATAGTTAAGCTAGTACTAGTACACAGTAAACAGTTTTCTGTGATAATGTCTTAAAACTGATTAATGATGGTTGATATATATTTTTGAAAAAGCCTAAAAATTACGTTTTAAAAAGTCATTAATTTGAACTCAAACCCCTGAATTCAGACTTTTGAATTCAGCCGCAGCCCAGTGAGAATCTGCCTGGAGACAGTGACGAGTGGAGTTAACGCTGTGGTGAGGAGGAGTGTGTGTTCCAGCTGATAATCTGACATTATTCACTGGTCACACTGGTGTTAACGTGGTGGTTAGAAAACACAAACGTGAATGAGATGATGATGATGCATTCAAGTGCCGTGGAGTTAAACCAGGGATGGAAGCTGTTAATGTGTGAAGAAACAAACGTGATCTGCCAATAAAACCACATGAAATCATGGAAAAAAAAAACATTATTTTGTTTTAACACAAGTTAAAGTTTTGACTTTTAAATAAATCTGAAATCATAAATAAATAAAGAAGCCCGGGCTGCACTTACCCGGTACTTGTTCTCTCCAATCTGCTCCACCTGGAACCTTTTGGCACATTTACACTGAGCCACCTGTCGAGTGACCTGAGGAGGAAACAGACAAAAGAAATCAAACCACGAAAATGACCTGGAGAGGTCAAGAAGAAACAAAGTAAAAAAACATTTCATCTGCATTGGACAGGTTTAATATTCCAGACTGGAGTAGTTACCATAGTATCCAGCAGAGGGCACTCTAAGCACACATTCACTCTGGTCTCAGATACTAATTTCTGACTCTGCAGGAGTCCTGCTGCAGCTGTTATTAAAAGCAGACAGCGACACTACGTGGTGTGGATGTCAGCAGGCAGGACCAGTCGGCTACCAGGAAATCTGGGCCAGTCCAGCGTGTGACGGAATTGAACTAGCAACCGCATGGAGACGATGTGCTGAGTTTCAGGTGTTTATCTTTACCTCGTCCTCGATCTTGTCGGCGTCAGTGGTCGGCCTGTAGGCGTCCTTGTTGGGGTGAAGAGCAGCTACGAACTCGTAGTAGTCGATGTAACCGTCTCCGTCTCGGTCGAAAATGTCGGCCACCGCCATCATCTCCAGTTTACTGGTGGGAAACTCTGCACAGGAGGGAAACGGGAATTCATACAGTGTTTAATCTGGGCCACATGAACAGTGTTTAATCTGGGCCACATGTCCAGTATTAGGACGTAACCCGTCGTGGCGACTTACTGGAGGCCAGGATGCCGTCGACGAACTCCTGGCGTGTGATCTTTCCATCCTGGTCCTTGTCGATGCGTCTGAAGAAGTCCATGACTCTGGACTTTTTGTGGTTCATCCAACGCATGTACTTTTTCCTCCACACATCAAAGTCAAAGTTGGCAAACTCTCGCAGCTTGAAAAAGAAAAAAAAATTAGGGTTTAGAAAACCTCTGCATCAACGAATTAATATCTGCAGTACCGCTTTTAGACAGTAGGCTTCAAAACATCTTTAAACAGTTTAAATATAGTTCTTCTTTACGACGTGAACCCTACCTCCTCCAGCCTGTCGAGGGCGTCGTTGAGTTTGCGCTGGCGGTCCAGGGCCAGCAGCCACACCTGCTGCCACCGGGTACACAAAGCGCTAAGGCGGG
>NC_024324.1:1554928-1561958 GCF_000523025.1 Cynoglossus semilaevis
CGTCAGGTGTGAGTCAGTGTTTATTCTTTCTTTATTTTGTGGAATCATCTAAGTCTGTGATCACGGCGGTGTCCGTCACACAGGTGCGATCACAGACTTTCAAAGCAGAAATGTGTTTTCCTTTATTCTTCATAGTTACAAGGTCCTTTATTTAAAAGTTTAACACACACACTGTCACTACGGCATTGGAGCGACTTCTTGAAACTTCTGACCTTCTAAAAGCTTCTGTCATTTTGTCTTTCTTCCCTGGTTCTGCCTTGGACACCACCCTCTCCGCTGGTGTGATGACAGAAAAGCCAGAGTTGGTACAATGTAAGTACATTTTTTTCCACTAAATATTTCTCGTTAACCACTTATGATTATTAATGTTCCAAACGTCTTTAACTAAAAGGGATTACCATATTTTCCGGACGCAGTTTTTTCATCCTTCGGCTGGGTTTGCGACTTATATATTAAAATACATCATTACACATGTTTGTTATTTTCACACTGACAGCCGCTAGAGGGCACTGGTGCGATTTCAGAAAATACAGTAACTGAAGTTACTACTGTAGCATAAGGTATTTAAATAACTTCAATAAGTAATGGTTTGGTACTTAGTTGCATGCTTTGAACTGTAGGATTAGGTAAAACAGGGAAACCAGTATGCCTTTGGGTATTTTCACAATATAAGCTCTGAGCCCCTCCCCCTCTCCCTCACTGTTTACCTTGTGTTGTGTTCATGAACCTAAATAGACTTTAAATGACTTCTTTGCATTTCTAATTTGTTGATGTAGACACAGACACAGACACAGACACAGACACAGATGGGCTGCTGGGAAAAAGTACCAAAATACTAGAATCTGGTGTAGTACTGCGATACTGTAGTCACGATGATGTACACAACGCTGTTCTATCTGAACATCAGGTTACTAACTCTGGAACAGATGGATCTACACTCTAATATAATATATATATAAATATATTTAATATTGTATTTTGTCAAATATCTATACGGTGTTTTGAAATGAAATATCGCGATATTCCAGTGTATCTATATCTTCTTACACCCCCCACAAAGTACTTGTAATAGTACTGTAATCCTGACCTGAAGCTTCTAAATATTTTGGACATATTGATTTATTATTTTTAATCTGTTGTTAATCTACAGTTTATTGTCAGTTTTCTTTCTCATCACTGCTGTTATGTTCAATAAATCATTTAATTTTGAGAGGTAAATTTTTTTAGTTTTACTTATAAACTCCTGTTTGCTCCAATTCAAACGTTTTTGTCTTATGTTGACATAAAAACCAAATTATAGTTAAGCTAGTACTAGTACACAGTAAACAGTTTTCTGTGATAATGTCTTAAAACTGATTAATGATGGTTGATATATATTTTTGAAAAAGCCTAAAAATTACGTTTTAAAAAGTCATTAATTTGAACTCAAACCCCTGAATTCAGACTTTTGAATTCAGCCGCAGCCCAGTGAGAATCTGCCTGGAGACAGTGACGAGTGGAGTTAACGCTGTGGTGAGGAGGAGTGTGTGTTCCAGCTGATAATCTGACATTATTCACTGGTCACACTGGTGTTAACGTGGTGGTTAGAAAACACAAACGTGAATGAGATGATGATGATGCATTCAAGTGCCGTGGAGTTAAACCAGGGATGGAAGCTGTTAATGTGTGAAGAAACAAACGTGATCTGCCAATAAAACCACATGAAATCATGGAAAAAAAAAACATTATTTTGTTTTAACACAAGTTAAAGTTTTGACTTTTAAACAAATCTGAAATCATAAAAAAACAAAGAAGCCCGGGCTGCACTTACCCGGTACTTGTTCTCTCCAATCTGCTCCACCTGGAACCTTTTGGCACATTTACACTGAGCCACCTGTCGAGTGACCTGAGGAGGAAACAGACAAAACAAATCAAACCACGAAAATGACCTGGAGAAACAAAGTAAAAAAACATTTCATCTGCATTGGACAGGTTTAATATTCCAGACTGGAGTAGTTACCATAGTATCCAGCAGAGGGCACTCTAAGGACACATTCACTCTGGTCTCAGATACTAATTTCTGACTCTGCAGGAGTCCTGCTGCGGCCGTTATTAAAAGCAGACAGCGACACTACGTGGTGTGGATGTCAGCAGGCAGGACCAGTCGGCTACCAGGAAATCTGGGCCAGTCCAGCGTGTGACGGAATTGAACTAGCAACCACATGGAGACGATGTGCTGAGTTTCAGGTGTTTATCTTTACCTCGTCCTCGATCTTGTCGGCGTCAGTGGTCGGCCTGTAGGCGTCCTTGTTGGGGTGAAGAGCAGCTACGAACTCGTAGTAGTCGATGTAACCGTCTCCGTCTCGGTCGAAAATGTCGGCCACCGCCATCATCTCCAGTTTACTGGTGGGAAACTCTGCACAGGAGGGAAACGGGAATTCATACAGTGTTTAATCTGGGCCACATGAACAGTGTTTAATCTGGGCCACATGTCCAGTATTAGGACGTAACCCGTCGTGGCGACTTACTGGAGGCCAGGATGCCGTCGACGAACTCCTGGCGTGTGATCTTTCCATCCTGGTCCTTGTCGATGCGTCTGAAGAAGTCCATGACTCTGGACTTTTTGTGGTTCATCCAACGCATGTACTTTTTCCTCCACACATCAAAGTCAAAGTTGGCAAACTCTCGCAGCTTGAAAAAGAAAAAAAATTAGGGTTTAGAAAACCTCTGCATCAACGAATTAATATCTGCAGTACCGCTTTTAGACAGTAGGCTTCAAAACATCTTTAAACGACAGTTTAAATATAGTTCTTCTTTACGACGTGAACCCTACCTCCTCCAGCCTGTCGAGGGCGTCGTTGAGTTTGCGCTGGCGGTCCAGGGCCAGCAGCCACACCTGCTGCCACCGGGCACACAAGACGTTAAGACGTGGGTTTCCTCCGGAGAGCTGCGGCGCCGCCTGCTGGTGCTGCTGCTGCTGTTTACCTGTGGAGGAGTAAGAGAGCGTGAAGGAGGCGCGGGGGGAGAAGACGATAATATTTATACGTGACAGAAGCAGCGAACGCAGGTGGACGTACGGCCGCCTCTCCTCTCCGACCAGCTGCTCTGAGACTCTGAGGCCGGTTTTCTCTTGTACGTCTTCGTCACTTTGTCCACGTCCGGCTGCTTCCTGGTCATTTCCTCCATAAACGTCTGAAGTGTGGACAGTGAAAACTTTAGCTCAGTCAAAGATAAAAAGATCCTAAGAACGACCTAGCAGTTAGCCTGGAAATAGCAGTTAGCACGCCAAAAAAGTATCTTAAATATAAATTAATGATTAATTGCTAATTAGCCCAAAATACAAAGAACAGGAAGTAGATTTAAGTTGGCCATAAATATTGATAAATTCAACTAGAAAAAGTATTAACTAACCTGTAGAAATAGCTACGTGTTAGGTAAAAAACATTTAACTATTAAAAAAATGAAGCTAAAGCTAACGTAGCACGTCATTTCAGATTCACGCCTGTGAGGTGTCAGCTGGTCCAGAACCACACCTGGTGTTCGGTGATGAGGGATTTGAGTTGGGGGATTTCCTGAGGCAGAGTTTCTCCATCCCTCTGGATCAGAGTGGTCTCCGCCCACTGCAGCCACGACAACAGCTCCTCCAGCAGGTTGGCGTTGTTCAGGACCTCGGTCAGCGCCGTCTCCAGACGCTGCTCGTGTTGTTTGGCCCACGTCAGCACCTGTGGAGGAAACGCACAGTTTTCACAGGTGTGGTCCATGTCCGAGGACCCGGACAGTTCTCCTCCTCCTCCTCCTCCTCCTCCTCCTGCTCTCTCACCTCCTCGAAGCGCGCTCTGATGATGGTGATCCAGTGTTTGATGGTGGTGATGGAGTCTGGGTGACAGAGGGTGAGGATGCCCTCACCCATGCCTGCGGCCTTGTTCACGTCCACTCTCTTCTCCTCCACTGTGCCCATGAAGTCGCGGTGGGTGTGTAGCAGCGCCTGCAGAGTCTCCGCCTCCTCGGGGAGGACGCCGCGGAAGCGCAGCGTCTGCTCGGCCTCAGAGAGCCACTCCAGGAGAACCTGCACGGCCATACGGAACTCCTCGGCCTGACGGAGGGAGGAGACAGTAGTTAGACGACGGTAGTTAGACGGCGGTAGTTAGACGGGGGCGCCCCCGGCGTTTCGTTACAGTCGCGACGGCGGGGGCAGGCGGGTCTGCTTGGTGATGGACAGCGAACACACCGTCTCCCAGCGGTTGGTGAGCTCCTGCAGCTGAACTTTGACCCAGGCGGTGTCGTCGCGGCCGGTGTCCATGAGGTCCCGAGCCGAACGCCTCAGAGCCTGGATGCTGCTGGTTCTCTTTCCCAGCTCCTTCTGGAACGCCTGGGAGTTCCAGGAGAGAAGAGTGTGAGTGTGGAAACTGGAAACTCAACGTGAGAAACACCGTAATAAACTGGATCATAACGATCACAAACCAGTCGATTATGGGTAAAAAAAACCCAGATAAAACGTCCAGATATGTTGAAATTAAATCATGAAATTCTAAATTTGAAACAGAAACTCATCATTTTAATAGAAAACAGAATAATGTTGGAGAAACGTCCTCAGACAGAAGTCCAAATTAATGAGAACATTTGAACACAATCCATCAAAACAAAAAGTCAAATAAACTTAGTCATAATTGTTTCTCAAATATTATAACAAAAATATAATTATAAGGTAAATGTTGAGAAAAAGTTTCAATATTGAGTTCTAATGTCAAAAATTATAAAAACTGTAAATGTTAAAAAGACGAGAATAAAACCTACAGTTTTTCTGTTCTTCTGTTTTGCGTCCTCACCTTATGTGAGTCCATCAGGTTGGACACCAGGTCCAGATCTCCGTGGACGGGCTGATCTTCGGCCAGCTGAGGCTCCACACGGTACAGCCAGTCCACCAGAGCCTGGAGAGCTTCAGCGAACTGTCCCGACAGCAACAGCGCCTCCTCCAGTTTGTGTTGTCTGAATCAGGAGAAGACAGGAAACACATCAACATGGAGGTTGTCTTTTTTTAAATTCCAGAGGAGTTCGGACTTGGGTGGGTGTCAGGTTCACCTCTCCACACTCTTGCCACACACAGTGTCCCACTTGTCTCGGACTTCTCCCACCAGGTGATCCAGTTTCTGGCTGTCTGCAGGAAGCTGGGTCTTGTCCCTCATGGCCTTCCCAGACCTGACGGTGGTGTCGTAGACCGGCTGCTTGGAACCCATGGCCTTCTGGAACTCCTGAGTTTGAAGAAGAAGGAGAAGATGAACGTCAGGGCCTGGGTTATTTAGCAAAAAAATGTTGTTTTTTTAAATAATAAATTCTGCTGAAACTCATGGGCCGGTCCAGAACCTTATGTTTGGCCAACTGGACTTTGATCTTGTCCGGTTCGTTGGAGATCTCCAGCTCTGAGTCCAGCCTCTTCTCGGCCTCCTCCAGCCAGTCTGTCAGCTTCCTCCAGGCTTCGTGGAACTAAAGGTCAGAGGTCAGGTCAGATTTTACAACACACACACAAACATCAGAAACTCAACAGCAAATCTGAACGAATGTTGGTGTAAAGTAGGAAAGAAAGTCCAAGGAGAGACGTTCAAGGACTTCCAGGTTTTTGAAAACCTCCGACACATGACGCTCATGATGTCACATTAACAGAACTCCGTTTCTTCCTTTCACCTGTTTGGCTCGTTTGCGGGCCTCGTCCAGGTGTCGTCCTCGGTCCAGAGACCTCTGGACCAGCTTGTCCCAGCGAGCCTGGACGCTGAGCAGCAGGTTTTTGATGAGAACCACGTCCTGCTTCAGGCTGGCGAAGCGCAGCTGCGATCCGGCCTTCTCCAGAGCCAGGACCTGCTCCCTGTGAGTGTTGACCTCGTTGACGAACACCTGACGGGACACAGACGGACACAGACGTCAGTGAGCGTCAACCGCAGACTCTCTGTCCCCGGTGACGGAGGAATCAACCGCACCACAGACTCTCTGTCCCCGGTGACGGAGGACTGTTACAGTTTAACGTCCACCTTGTGTTCGTCGATCTGGAAGAGCACTGTGTCCAAGATGAGGCTGGGGGCCTGGGCCATGTTCAGGGTCTGTTCGGCCTGGGTCAGCCAGTTGATGGTGTCCTGCAGGGACGTCTGGAAGCCCGTTGCCAAGGAGACGGCCTCATCCAGTTTGGCCTGTTGAAGAAAGATGGTTTTCATTTTTAGGTCCTTGAAAACAGTTCACCTTCAATGACCTTCAATGACCTTCAGTCAACAGATTTATGTCCAACAAAAACGAGTTAGCAACCACAGGAAATTAGGCTAAAAATAATTAGAACAGCAGAGTTTTGGTTCTGACCCGGCGGTCGTCCATCTTGGTGTTGAGGCTGGCCCACTTGTTCTGCAGCAGGGCCAGGTTCTGCTGGGTCTGGGTGGTTCCTGGTCCGGCCTCGTCTCCTCCGCGGGCCAGCAGCATGGACTCTCCCTGGTCCAGCAGACGGTGGTACTGGTCTGCTCTGTGACCCAGCTGAGTCTGCAGCTCCTGGAGCAGAGAGAGGTCGATATAAAGATCACAGAAATGAATAGTATGAAATGAAAACACCAAACGGGCCACATACGGCCCTCAGGCCATAGTTTTCCCAGGTCTGGGTCAGATTATTTTTACCTTCTTAAATTATACTTCAAAATACATCAATCAAGAAAAAGGGATTTCTATGTGTGTGTGTGTGTGTGTGTGTGTACCATGTGTTGCTGCAGCTGCTCTCTGGCTGTTTCAGGTAAACCTCCTGTTGGTTTGGCAGCAGACAGTTGACTCTCTGTTCTCCTCAGCCACTGCAGAAACTCCTCCAACTCACCGTGGAAACCTTCAGCCTGCAGAGAGGAGCGGGGGGGAGGAAGGAGAGGGAGGGAGGGGGGGGGGGGGGGAGGAGGGAGAGGGAGGGAGGGAGAGAGGGGGGGAGTCAACTCGTTGTACTCGACTACAGCGTTCCTGACGTGTTTAAAACTCTGCAGAGACTATTGAACAGCCGATTCAACGTCACTCAGTAATCACCTGCTGCAGCGCCCCCTCC
>NC_024324.1:1562013-1568355 GCF_000523025.1 Cynoglossus semilaevis
AGCTGGTCCCTCAGGTGACTGGCTTCATCTCCGGGCGATGACTCCAGCAGCTCGGCCGCGGCGTTGTTCACCGTCTCCACGGTGGCGTGGTGGGACAGGACGTCGTTTCGCAGAACCTGGCACGAAACGGTGAGAAAAGGAGAAGAAGGTTTATTTCTTCTTGCGACCTGAGTCTGGAGGAAGAAGAGAACAGAGGAGGAAAAGATTGAACCGTGGACGTACGTGGTGTTTGGCCAGCTCGATCTCGATGGCCTTGGGGTCGGAGTTGACGGGCCGCTGCGTGTCCAGGGTGGTGTGGGTGTGGCTGAGCCAGGCCTGCAGCTCAGAGAGGGCGTGCTGGAACTGACCCAGGGCCAGCAGAGCTGCCTCCAGTTTGTGCTGCGGCCGAGGACAAAGAGAATGAAATGAAGTTTGAACGCTCTGTGGGTTCGTCAGAAACACTTCCGTCCAGCTCTGAACTCTCTCACCTGTCGCTGAGTTATTTTGTCTCCCAGGTTCTCCCACAGGTGGCGCAGCTCCGTCAGCGGCTCCTGTATCATGTCCCTGTCAGTCTGGTCTGACACTTTCTTCAACAACAGCTCCCCCTGGTGGCACAGCTTCTCCATGTCAATCTGCTGCTGGTAAACGTCAACCTTGTACTGCTGCTCAGGGAGGAACAAAATAAACAAAAAAAAAAGTTATTTTTAAAGTTTTTAAGTCAGTGATTAAAGATGAAAAAACACGGACGACAGACAGTTCCAGTTCAAACCTTCAGTTCTTCAATCTGCTGTTTGACTGTTCCCTGGTCAGTTCCCACAGGGGACATGTCACACAGTTTGATCACAGCGTTGTCCAGGTAATCAAACATGGACTGGAAACAAGAGGGAAAAAAAAAAAGATGAAAAAGAACAAACAACACGAAGGTTCTACTGCTCCTAAAACATCATGTTCTTCAGACTGTTCTCCACCACAGACCAGAAGGATTTACAGCACAGACCTGCAGAGCGTCCTGGTACTGCACGGAGGCCGTCATGGCCTCCTCCAGCCGCTCCATCCTCTCCCTCCAGGTCCGATTCAGACCTTCCCAGGCAGCGTTCATCTGACGGGAGAGAAAAGTTGGACTTCAAAGAAGAACTTTTTTAAATTTTTATAAATGATAACATTTTTAAAAAGGCAGATGAGTAAGAAATAATACATTTGCAGAACCATGGTACTATTGTTCAAACCTCCATGACCTTCGCAGGTCATGTGACACCAGGCTTCTCACCTCATCGATGGTCTTCTTCACCTCTGGTTTCTCTGTTTCTCCACAGGCGAAGATGAGGTCAGCCCCCAGGGTCCTGACAAACTCCAGCTCCTCCCTCAGTCCGTCGGTCTCCCCCTTGATGGCCTGCAGCAGCACGGACAGGAAGTCAACATTTGGCGGCTCTACACTGGAGTTTTGATGCTGAAAACCGTGTCTGTACCTCGGCGGCTTCGATCTGTTGTTTGATGAGCGATGGATCCACACCAGGGTCCTCCAGGTCCCTCACGATGTCCTGGGAGTCTCTGAGCGTGCTCAGCAGCGCCGCCACGTCCGACCAGAATTTTCCGGCCAGGTCCAGGACGTCGTTGAGCTTTCCCTCCCTCTCCTCGGCCCGCTGACGGATCTCCTCCCAGAGGGAACGGAGCCGCAGGAGGCGCGAATGAACGGCTGGAGGAGGAAAAAAAACAGAGGAAAGGAGTTTAAACTACAAGTAATTTAGCAGACGCTTTTAACCAAAGCGACTTATAATTTTTGTCAGTCAATCAACAATCAAGCTACAGTAAACAAACAAAAATACAAAAATACATAAATAATAATGAATAGTAATAAATATAATAATAAATAAAAAAAATAGTAAGTACAGTTATAGTCATAGACGGTCATCATCATATATTTAGTTATATTATTATACTTAGTAAAGTATATTTATGCTAACTTTTAGTCAGCTATTTTTGCTCTGACAAAATAAAAACAAATATTTCACTGTACTGTATTTTTTTTAAATTTGAAAACAATGTCTTACATCAATGATTTCTATAAATTGCTTTCATTCTTGAATGTCATAATACTAACTATATAAGTATTTATATATATATTATTACTCTATATATATGTGTACACATATATAATACTTTTTCTTATTTGTGACTGTGAAGAACTGCCGTTCCCCGTGTGACCACCGGGGTGACTCACCCTGAGCAGCCGGATCGTCGTGGGCGGCTCGTCCAATCAGCTCCTCCCCACGGGCACACAGGGCGGAGAAGCTGGGCAGCAGTTTGTCCAGCTCCAGCCCCTGAGCTCGGTGCTCCGCCAGCTGCTCCCTGATCTTCTCCACCTCCGCCGCCACGGGGGGAGGCTGCCTGAGCCGCTGCACCGCCCCCTCCAGGGTCTCCAGCAGGGGGTCCATCTTATCATGGAACTGAGGACGGACGGAGGAGAGGGGGAAAACAAGTTATTCAAGAGGTGGAGGAGGAGGAAGAGGAGGAGGAGGACAGTTTGGAAGAGGGGAGGTTGAGGTGGGACAACGTCCAGATCCAGAGACAGAGACAACGAGGAGACAGAGGTTCTAACATCTCAGTTCAGTTCAGTCCGACACATGACGTGGACCAGTGTTAGCATCGACGCTCCGCAGCTACACACAGGAGGTGAATATTTAATAGAAATTCACAGGTGGAGCCATGTTCATACGACACAAAAAAAAAATCCTGTGTCCGTGCTGCTGTGTATGTCTGGACCACCTACGGTCCACGACCCGGAGATTAAAATTTATTTTTTAATCCTTTTGAGTACAAGGTCTGGAAAAAAAAATTGAAAACAATTTTTAAAAAATTAAAAAAAAAATGTAAATATACAAAGTACTATGTACAGAATGTTACAGGTTCACAGTCAATCATTCAGCCTGGTTTTCACACATTAGTTTGACCTCAGTTTGACATTAGTTTGACATTAGTTTGACCTCAGGGTCATGTTTTATCAACACTTGTGTTGATAAAACATGATCACTTGCTGTGATGATGTCAGTCTGTGCTCTTACCTCTACCAGCTGGTGATTGCAGTGAGCAGTGACCATGGAGAAAATGATGGAGGTGGGTGAGGTTGGATGGTGAGGTTGGATGGTGAGGTTGGATGGTAAGGTTGGTGCACAACACACACACAAAGACAGAGCGTGCATCCACAACGGACCGGGGATGGGACGCAGCGTGAGAGACGTCGGACGGAGGTTAAAGTCAAAGGATGAGGGGAGGTTTAGGGGGGGACAAGGAGGAGGAGGAGGAGGAGGAGGTTGGTTAAGGATGGATGGAGTGAGTGAACACAAAGGTGCAGGAGGAGGAAGAGAAGGAGCAGCACGAGGATGAAAAACAAAAAAAACACAATGAGTTAAAATCAGAGACATGCGTTCAGAGAAAACTGTCAAAAACAGCAGCGACTGTAAAATAATAAACTGACACAAGACACAATTCAAACACACACAAAAGATAATTAAAAAAAAGAGTAAATGAGTCAAGGTTAAAACAGGTGTCTTCAACAGGATGTCATGACCTCTAGAGGGCCTATGGTGGTACTGCAGAGTGATCTAATATCATTACCAGCTTCTCTTTAATTAACTTTAACATCATGTTATTCTGTGAAATATAACAAACTAAAATAAATAAAAAAAGTAATTTCTTTGTCTCAGCGCGGCCTCAGACCAAAGAGGAGGAACAGACGTCGTCATTGGTTCAAACAAACGTCCTTGTTTCCACAGGTCACGACACTGAAAAAGAACTAAACCCCGGTCGCTCTGGTCTACTTTCTAAACTTCACTCATAGAAAAATAAAACCAAACAAACAAAAAACATCCACTTCTCATATATGGTCTACAGGGGGCAGCAGACACTACACGACATGCTACAAAAACAGCAGGCATAAAATCATGTGGTGTCAGAACCTTCAGGTCCAGACTGACGTACCTGAGCCGACTGAGACACCGCCTCATCCAATGAAGTGGCTCGACCTTTGACCTCCTCTTTAATGGCCAGGTAACGCTTCTCTGCGTTGGTGTAGCGCTGCGTCACCGTCGCCCCCTCCTGGAGGCTGAGCTCGGCCAGCTGCGGCCCGATCTTCAGCAGCTTGTCGATGTGGGGTTTGTGCTCGGCGATGGATTCTCTCAGGAGCTGCAGGAGAACACGGAAGAACACGGGAGAAGAACGTGAACCTGGAAATCCAACTGAGGTCTGGACTGAGGGGTTACCGTCCCCCCCTACCCCCCCCCCTCTCTCTCTCTCTCTCACCCTCATCTGGTCCTGCTGCAGCCTCAGAGCGTCCGTGTCGATGGCGGGCGGCGGCAGCTGGGTGATGAGGGGTTCTGTCTCTCCCAGCCACGGCTCCAGTTCCTCGTAGGTTTCCCAGAACCGGGCCACCAGAACCTGGGCCTGCTCCAGAGCCGAGAACCTCTCGCTGTGGCGCTGACTGACGGCGTCGTACCGAGCGCTGAGAGATTCTGTCTTCACCTGAGAAGTCATCAGGTCAGAAAATGTCAGGTTTTTAACTGTTGCTATAACTACCACTATTTTAGCCACAATTTCAGCAAAATATTTAATCAGCTTTTCATAAACATTTATCTTCTTTATGGTTAAATATTAGGTTTTTTTTGCTACTTCTGGGCTAGATTTTTATATATTACTCTTTACATATAACTCTCTGTACTGTTGCTTTGTTTAGTTTTTTTTTCTCCTCCTCCGTCACTGACTTTCATTTAGTTTTTTTTTTTCTCCTCCTCCGTCACTGACTGACCATGAGCGCGTCCTTCTGGGCGTCGCTGCACGTCTCCAGGATCTCGTCCCTTGTGTCCAGGAGTTGGTCCACGGTGTCCTTGTGTCTGATGATGTCGATGTTGAAGGCTCTCTGCACCTGCAGCTGGGCCACCGTCACGTCGGGCTCCAGACTCAGGGGCCCCAGCGACGCCAGCTTCCGCTCCGTCTCTCCCAGCCAGGCCAGCTCCGCGTCGACCGCTTCTTCATACTGACGGCGGAGAGGAGGATCATGGGAATCAGCAAATCTGACGGACGCTGGTTTGAACGAGTTCTAACGACCTCGGTGATTGCACTACCTGCTGCGACCTCTGGATGGCGGCCTGCACTAGCTGCACCCTCTTGGTGATGGTGTCGTCGGACTGGCGGTAACGCTGGTTGGAGTCGGCGACCAGGCGGTCCAGGCCTTCACGGGCTCGCCACGGAACCAGGTCCAGCAGGGCGCTGCCCACTTCGTTGACGGTGTCCAGAACCAGACGTTTCTCCGCAGAGACTTTTTTCAGCTCCTGCAGGAAAATCAAAATGAGTTTAAGCGTCTGTGATGGACTGGAGGAGTTTAGACCCCACCACCTCAAAGATATGGGTCACGACCCCTCCCATGGTCCAGTCACTGGTCCACAGGAAGAGGTAAAAGTTTTTAAAGTCTTACATCAATTTTTTCATCTTAGAAGTAGAATGTTTTTCTGTTTTGCTCACTGTTAACTTTGACTCCAGTTCAAACTTGTTCTGAATCTTTTTCTACTTTTTCCTCCAACATTTTAACAAATAAAAATCAAATGAATAAATGCTCAGCCTGAGGTCCAACGACCACTGAAACTTTTTCTGCCCCCACCTTCTGTCGTTCCTGATAGGCCGGCGTGGCATCGGGCTCCACGTTGCCGAGCTCCGCCTCCACGCTGTCCAGCCATTGGTTGAGGTCTTCGTGAGCGCTGGCGAACCTGGTGGCCAGCTGCAGGGCCTGCTCCAGCGTCCGGAGAGCTTTGCTGCTGCTGGCCGTCATCTCAGAGTAGCGGGACTTGATGCCGTCCAGCTTCTCCTGGATGAGGAGAACCTCCTCTCCTGCAGCCGGACCACACAAACACACAAACACACACACATAAACAGAGGGGAGTGTGTGAGTCAAGGCAAGACTTTTTTCCAGTCCCTTCGTAGTATTTTGTTTCTGTCAACAGCGATCTCAAATCTTTTTAAAGTCCAGAAAATCCTCGTATTTTTCACTTTTAAAACACTACACCCGTCCTGTTGTGGTGTTCTAACAGTCTGACAGTGAAAACCCTGAGTTGTGTTTCTACTCCTGTTCACTGTCGCTGCCTGTCAGTGTGGTTAATATCAGGATCTGAGACCAGACCAGATGTTTAGGCTTTGGTTCACCACGGATCCAGGAACGATGTGGTTTGGACGCGACTCTATGACGGCTTCATCGACGATGTGTGTTTTTCTTTTAAACTCGACCTCGAGTGTTTTTATGTTCAGTGAGAACATTTACAGAAAAAACAAACGATGGAATTAAACGTCCAACTTTGTACCAGCTAAATAACCGTGTGAGAC
>NC_024324.1:1569122-1574830 GCF_000523025.1 Cynoglossus semilaevis
TGTGCTCGGACGGGCGGTAACGCTGGTTGGAGTCGGCGACCAGGCGGTCCAGGCCTTCACGGGCTCGCCACGGAACCAGGTCCAGCAGGGCGCTGCCCACTTCGTTGACGGTGTCCAGAACCAGACGTTTCTCCGCAGAGACTTTTTTCAGCTCCTGCAGGAAAATCAAAATGAGTTTAAGCGTCTGTGATGGACTGCGGAAAATCAAGAATTAGTTTCTCATGGAAAGACAATGAGTTTAAGCGTCTGTGATGGACTGGAGGAGTTTAGACCCCACCACCTCAAAGATGTGGGTCACGACCCCTCCCATGGTCCAGTCACTGGTCCACAGGACGAGGTAAAAGTTTTCAAAGTCTAACATTATTTTTTTTAAATCAATTTTTTCATCTTAGAAGTAGAATAGAGGTAAAAGTTTTTAAAGTCTTACATCAATTTTTTCATCTTAGAAGTAGAATGTTTTTCTGTTTTGCTCACTGTTAACTTTGACTCCAGTTCAAACTTGTTCTGAATCTTTTTCTACTTTTTCCTCCAACATTTTAACAAATAAAAATCAAACGAATAAATGCTCAGCCTGAGGTCCAACGACCACAGAGACTTTTTCTGCCCCCACCTTCTGTCGTTCCTGATAGGCCGGCGTGGCATCGGGCTCCACGTTGCCGAGCTCCGCCTCCACGCTGTCCAGCCATTGGTTGAGGTCTTCGTGAGCGCTGGCGAACCTGGTGGCCAGCTGCAGGGCCTGCTCCAGCGTCCGGAGAGCTTTGCTGCTGCTGGCCGTCATCTCAGAGTAGCGGGACTTGATGCCGTCCAGCTTCTCCTGGATGAGGAGAACCTCCTCTCCTGCAGCCGGACCACACACACACACACACACACACACACATAAACAGAGGGGAGTGTGTGAGTCAAGGCAAGACTTTTTTCCAGTCCCTTCGTAGTATTTTGTTTCTGTCAACAGCGATCTCAAATCTTTTTAAAGTCCAGAAAATCCTCGTATTTTTCACTTTTAAAACACTACACCCGTCCTGTTGTGGTGTTCTAACAGTCTGACAGTGAAAACCCTGAGTTGTGTTTCTACTCCTGTTCACTGTCGCTGCCTGTCAGTGTGGTTAATATCAGGATCTGAGACCAGACCAGATGTTTAGGCTTTGGTTCACCACGGATCCAGGAACGATGTGGTTTGGACGCGACTCTATGACGGCTTCATCGACGATGTGTGTTTTTCTTTTAAACTCGACCTCGAGTGTTTTTATGTTCAGTGAGAACATTTACAGAAAAAACAAACGATGGAATTAAACGTCCAACTTTGTACCAGCTAAATAACCGTGTGAGACACGACTGGAGTCTGAGCAGACGAGGAGTGAAACCGCAGGGATTGAACCCTCCACCGTCCTCAGGATGTTTGGGACAATTATAAGATCACGACAATTACACCGTGGGACCGTAACAAACAAACCACAGCGGCTAATTGCTAAGCTAATCCCGAGGAACAATTGAAGTAAATGTTAAAGTATTGACAGAGAGAGAGAGACCGCAGCTGATGACTGTCGACCAATCAACTCCAGCGAAGGATCACACGCCATCCTGCAGTTCCCTCTCTAATTTGTTAGCCATTATGTGGCTACAATTTAGCTAAATTTGAACAAACGTTAAATTCTAAAGCTGTACTGAAACACCGCGGGAAACCGTAGAACCGTAAGTCTGCTAAAAGACGTTTAGACGTTAGCCTAAATAAATAAATACATTTGAATTGAGTCATTTACAGAGGTCAACAGGTCAACATTAAGTCCAGTTTATACTGGTGTCAAGTCAGTGTTTACAAGCAAGTTAGAAACATATATATATATATAAAAATCACTAAAAAATAGGAGTGTGTCGAGAATCTGTCGATATGTATCGCAAAAAAATATTGAATTTTTTCATCCTCCAAAAATTTTACCTGTGGTCTGTTTCAGTAAAGCCTGTCCGTTTTTAATGGCCTGGTCCACCGTCTTCTTCCTGCTCACGATCTCCTCATTTAGAGCCTGAAGTTAAAGGGAAAAAAAAAAGTCAAAATCACAACAACAGCAACAGCAGCAGCAGCAGCAGCAGCAGCAGCAGCAGCAGCGTTGAATTCCAGCTCTCGGTCCTACACCTCCACCACTGCAGCAGTAATTATCAGAGTGTTGACAAAGCAGAGGCTGAGAGTTTCCCACCGTGACTGTAAACTCTGTGTAAACACGGTGGAAACATCATTTAAATTTAATTACAGCTCCATGACACTGAAGCCCAAAAAAAAAAAAAACAGTTCAAGACTGACTGTGAACACAACGTGTTATGTTCAAGGACATCAATGGTTGAGTGAAGCTGTGTCCCACAGGGTGGAGACTGTGTGGGCTGCAGCCTACATGACACTGGATGGATTTTTTTTTTTTTCCCAAAATTAAAATTTAGTAATTGATCGATCTAACCCTCAGACGCACAAAAACGTTTACGTTAATTTTCGAAAAAACAACGTAGCATCAATGTCTTCTTTTACTGGGTGTTTTAAGACAAAGGACAGACTGGTCTTACTAGAGCGCCCTCTTCAGCGTCTTTTTTAATGTAGCATTTTTATTGACGTGTTTAGATTTTTTTTTTTAAATCTGACCTCATTAAAAGTTTTGGAAACACTGGTCCATAAAGTTCTCAAAGACGTTTCTAACTCTGGAATTTGACCTGATATTTGATATTATTATTATTTATATTATAAATTATATTATTTATAATATATTATATTATTATTTGAAGTCTGTCGCCCACATGTGGGTCACATCATATAACGGGTCGGATGTAGATTAAACTCTTGTCAAAGCCCAACAGCATGCAGCCCACACAGGCCACACAGCCTGAACATGGGACACGTCCCACAGTCGTACCAGGGTGTGTTTGTGCTGCTCAGCCAGCAGCCGGGGCTGGTAGCCCTGCACCGAGACCTGAGCCAGCCTTTGAGCCACCTCGGCCAGCCAGTTCAGAACCTCCACCTCGTCCTCTCCGAACAGCTGAGCGTTGGACAGCGCCTGCTCCAGCAGAGCCGCCCGCCGCGAGCACCAGTCGGCCAGCTCCGAGTGACCCGACCTCACGCCGCCCACGCGGTCGCTCAACCAATCGCGGTCGGCCGCGCAGCTAAGCGGCGTCAGTGATTGGCTGAGGGACTCGAGGCGGTTGACCTCGGCCTGGCGTGAGGAGACTTCGTCTTGGACAGCCTGGGAAGTGTGTGTGTGTGTGTGTGTTTAATGAGGTGAAAGAAAGAAATAAAGAACGAAAAAGGAAGAAAACAGATGGAAAAAAAACTGAAATCATGAAAATGATAAAAACCAGAAAATCATAACATGAATGGATCAAAAAATGTATAAGAAACAAAGTGATGACACAGAAACACAACATGGAAAAAAAATTATAATGAAAAATGTTTTTGGGATCTTATGTTTGATTGGTGGCCCACGTGGTCACACATTATGGGTCAATAAAACTGTGTTGTTGTAGTTCTGCAATTTGCCATTAGAGGCACTGCTACAAACTCACCGTATTAATGAATAAAAAGGTTTATTATCTCATTGTCTGGGCCACATTAAACGTAGCCCACATGTCGCTGCCCTCTGGTGGTGTAACACTAGATGGAGCCTAACCTCAGAGGGTGACTAGTTTTGGTGAACGTGTGTTCCTTTAAGGTTCTGACCAACAGTACCTTGTGCTTCAGTATTTGCTGCGTGATTTTGGCCGTCTGGGTTCCCATGGGCTCGGCGGAGCTCAGGCGCCGCTCGGTGGAGCTCAGCCATTCTCCCAGAGGTTCCAGGGCCTCGTGGAACTGAAGAGCCAACACCTGCAGCTCCTCCAGCTGCCGCTGCCTGAGGGGGGAGAGACGGGGGGGAGGGAGGCAGGAGGTGAAGGTGAGGGTGAGGAGGTTTAAGGTGTGTGACGTGGCCCAGAGAGCCGGTCAGAGTAGAGAGAAGAGAAGAGACAACAGTCAGACTGACCGGCCGCCGGCTCTGTCCAGCAGCTCCCTCCATCTCTCTGCCAGACTCTGCAGCTGCGTCTGGATCTTCTCCCGGTCCTGAGTGTCGGCCGTGGCCGCGATCCTCTCTCCTTCGGCGCGAATCATCTCCACCGTCGGCCGGCGGTCGTCTAATAATCTCTGAAGCAGCTGCAAACGGAAGAACGGAGAAAAAGACTGAGTTTTCTCCTAAAACCTGAGAGGAAAAAAAATATTCAAACAACAAATCGTACGTTTGTTTTTGTTAAAAACATTTAGTATAAAGTGAGAAATCGTTAGAATTCTCATGTGGCCCAGGGACGACTTTAAAATCTTAAAGTTGTGGATTTTATTTAGCAACTTCTTCTTCATCGTTGCAAATGTTAAAGGTAGAGTACGAAAAAAACTATCCAGTTAAATATGGTATGTGGGTCAGACAGAACTGTACTGTTGTGTTTCTCATTTGTGGAGAATATTTGTGGGTCAGATCAGAGCAGAAAGGCATTTTCATTTGGCCCATATTGAGTGTAAAATTGCTGATATGGTCCATATAGTCATAATATGGTCCACATAGTCACCCTGAAACACCAGTGGTGAACATCTGTGGCCCATATTTATTCCCACTGTGGGATTATTCTGGATTAATTCAGACGTCTTTCCCTTTACTCAGGATCTGCCGCCCGTCGTTCATGGCCCGTCGTTCTGACGTTGAACAACAACAGCCTTTCAGACACACACACTTCCTTCTTTGATCAGATAACAGGCCCTTTGATCTGCTTCACTTCAGCTCTGAAGTTTTTCAGCTGAAGCGACAACAACAACAGCAGCAGCGCCGTCGGCCGAGTCGACGACGCGAAGGATCACGGCCTGGGGAACGCAGCGCTCCGATGTGCACAAACACAGGAAGTGTGTGTGGGATAAACAGGGTAGAAGGAAGTGTGTGTGTGGTTCTGTGGAAGTGTGTGTGTGTGTTCTTCAGTTTGAATCCTTCAAACGTGTTTGTGTTAAAGTTTGTGACATCAGAATCGGACTTCTCCGACGCTGAACTCTTCTCTACCTTTTGTTCTTGTATCTGGGCCTTCACCACGCGGTACTCTGCAGACGGAGGCTTCTGATTGGCCACCAGCTCCTCGGTGTCGCTCAGCCAGCTGAGCAGCGGCTCCAGAGCGTCCTGAAATTTCCCACAGTGCAACAGGGCCTCCTGCAGCTGAGCGATGCGCTCCGCCACCTGGACACAAACAGAACGAACAAACGTCGGTGACATCATCGTCAGTGACATCATCGTCTGTGACATCGTCGGTGACATCATCAGTTGGAAGAACATTTTTTTAACGCCTACCCTCTTGTTGAGGGAGTTCCACTGGAGGTTGGTGGTCTCCAGGTCGTGCTCCAGCGCCTGCGTGTCGGTGTCTTTGGCGGCGCTCTGGATCAGACCCTGACCCACGGCGTTGATGTGCTGCAGCCTGGGCTGAATGCTGTCCACCTGTTCTCTCTCCACGGCCTCGCAGGATCTGCCGCCCGTCGTTCGTCCTGACGTTGAACAACAACAACAGCCTTTCAGACACACACACACTTCCTTCTTTGATAAGATAACAGGGCCTTTGATCTGCTTCACTTCAGCTCTGAAGTTTTTCAGCTGAAGCGACAACAACAACAACAGCAGCGCCGTCGGCCGAGTCGACGCTGTGATGGATCACCGCCTGGGAACGCAGCGCGCCGGCGT
>NC_024324.1:1575645-1576973 GCF_000523025.1 Cynoglossus semilaevis
AATGGAGGAGGAAAACTTGGAGGGGGGGTGGGAGAGGGGGATTATGGGGGATTAGAGAGGTCGAAAATAGCTGAGTCGACACACACACAAACATACTTAGAACACATTTGCATCGTGTGCAGAAAATCTCCCCTCATGTACACACACACACACACACACACACACAATCACATTAACTATAACAGGTTAATTAACGTAGTACAGTACAAACACAGGAGTGTGTGTGTGTGTGTGTGTGTAGAACTTTCCCTTTTTTTCCATTAACCGTTCCCACACACACACACACACACACACGTCATCAGAGACCAGGAATTCAACTTAATGAGTTTTGCCGCCGAACATGATTTTGTAGAAAACTCTGACATAAACGATGATGTTGATGAACGAGAGCAGAAGAAAAATCCCTGAAAAACAAAAACGATCTCCAGGACAAAAAACCACAGAACGACGTCGTGAATCTGGGCCCGGTCCACCGACTGGCTCCGGACGGTGGGAAAACATGGAAACCACCACCGTGTGGTGCTGCCGCGGAAATCTGAGTCTGAGGGACTCTGAAAAATCTGGTCTGAAAAATCCCACAGAAATGATTTCAGATTCTGAGGCAGAAAAAAAAAAGTGTCGGCGAACGACGAGGGATGAAAATGTTTGACAGGGGAGGAAAAGGGGACGGGGGGGGGCAAAACCCCCACGGCCACACACACACACACACACACACACATGGACTGCTGGGACATGATGGTGGAGTCAGAAACAGGGTCTGGGTTTTCAGTCCAGAACTTAGTCCTGGACCAGGACTAATGAGACCCAGGAGAAGCTTCTAGAGTCTCTGGAGTTTCAGTGAAACACGGCAAAACAAACGCCACCTGATGGACAGAGTGTGTAGTGTCAGAACTGACTGACACCTGGTTCGGGTCAGGAGTGTGTGTGTGTGTGTGTGTGTGTGTTTAATCATCTGTGTTAAACAGGTACAGCATGATTTCATATGAATGAGAACATTATGTGTGTGTGTGTGTGTGTGTGTGTGTGTGTGTGTGTGTGTTCCTGTTCAGTGTGCAGCAGCTGTGCTGATGGGCGTCACAGTCGTCTGGAACAGGAAGTCTGTCGGACAGAACAACAATGACTGTATCCCTGACCTGCTCCACCCTGTGAGTGTGTGTGTGTGTGTGTGTGTCAGTGATAGAGTGAGTTAAAGGAAAAAACAGGGAAAGTTTTGCACACACACACACACACTTGTACATGGACCATGTATGTATTTAACCCTGTTCTGGTCCATGTGACAGAACGGGTTTCCATTAAAGTCACCCCCCCTCCTCTCCCCCCGTCACCTC
>NC_024324.1:1577322-1588962 GCF_000523025.1 Cynoglossus semilaevis
ACCAATGAAACGACGGCACCTGTGGGTCGGTCGCCACAGAAACCACGACTGTTCCAGAACATCATCATCTGTACCGTCGTCGTTATTTACTACATTTTTTTCTTTTTTATTTCAAATGTCATCTTTAGTTAAATGTTGGTGAAAACTTTTACAGTTTCTTAAATTAGTCCTAAAGAACAAAAATACAACGAGTTTTAACCCTTTACTGTAAAGTAAATGTGACGGTGACATTTTAGACCAACATAGAGTTCTATTCAACAAGAAACGAGTGGGACGGAAACAGACGAGCTGCTGAAAGACAAGGGAGTGGGAGACAAACAGAAAGACAGGACGGAGAGAGGGAGAGAGAGAGACAGAGAGAGACAGAGAGAGACAGAGAGAGAGGGAGAGGGAGGTTGTTTCTGCCGCTCATACATGTGTTTTGATTGATGTGATAATTCTGGTCCAGAACAAACGCCTTCAGGACAGACCTGTGAAGGATGAAGGATGGAGGATGAAGAGGAGGATGAGGAGGAGGAGGATGAAGAGGAGGAGGCGTTTTTCAGCAGCTCAGAGAAGCAGAGAGACTTTAACGTCTCGGTGGAATTAATGTTTGATTTTAATGATTTCACGTGTTTTTCAGTCTCCAGCAGAAAAATGGACGTGATTTCAGAGAGGGAGAGACGGGGGAGAGAGGGAGGGGAGGTGAGGGGAGGGGGGAGTGAACTCCACCCAGACCTGCTGGATCTTCATTTACATTAGATTTGTTTTTGTCAGTTGACATTCAAATGTGGAGACTGTAGGATTTATTAACCCTTTCCTCTCCACTTTCACCGACCACAGGGGGGAGAGAGAGAGGGTGAGTCAGGAGGTGATGGGAGGAGAGGCTGATCATTTTCACCTTTAAAGTTTAAAGTTAAACACTTCTGGAACATCTGGGACAGTGGTTCTCAAAGTGGGGGGCGCGACACTCGTAGAACGAACGATCGATACGAATCGCGAAAACAAAATATGGCAATAATTCACTCCTAAAAACTCTAGACATAAAAACGACTCTGTAATAAAAACCATTTCTAACGACGGTGCGGTGTAAGATTCACGGCCGTTCCTTCAGGACGATGATTATCTGAATACGACCAATGATGTGTCAGTCTGTACTGCACATATAAAGCTGCTCCATCTGTCTGTCTGTCTGTCTGAGGCTGGCTCACACACACACACACACACACACACACACACAGTTCCGTATTAATCCAAAGACCTTCTGCTTTGTTTGGATCTGCCAGTCTCTCTCTCTCTCTCTCTCTCTCCCTTCACGCAGCTCTAAAAACACAAAAAAGTGCTCCCCCCGTAGGAGACAATAGGTCCTTCCACTCAGCCTCCCTGTCGCCTGTCGCAGCTACGTCAGTGTCGTCTACGTCTTTGTCTTTTTAACTCCTTCCTGCCCCCCCACTCCCCCCCCCCCCCCCCCCTACGTTTGCTGTTGTCAGGAAGTTCACACAGACTCTGCCTCGTCATTGGCAGAGCTGAAAACAAACAAACAAACAAACAAAAGTAGAAAGACAAAAGAAAACAGGAATAAAAAAGTTCTGGTGTAAAATCTGGCACCGTCTCATCTCCTAATCTGGGTTTATATCCCCCCCCCCCCGGCAGTGTCACACTCACAGAGCTGCAGTGTTTACTCCCTCACCTCCTTATCACAACCACAAAACCAGCCAAGCCTGAAGAGTCAGGGGAGGAAGGAGGGGGAGGAGGGGGGAGGAGGGGTGAAATAAGGAGGTCAGGGTGTAATAAAAGTGATTTCATCACAGAATGTTGGTGCACGTGTCACCATCCAGACATCAGTTCAGACAAACTAGAACATTAACATTAACTAACGGCACACAGTTCTCACACCGAGCCATTGTTATTGTTAGCTTTTCCGTTAGCCAAATTGCTAACAAAACTAGCTAGCGTTATCGTCAAAAAGAACTCCAGAGATTCACAATCTGAGAAGCAAGAAGTCAACGTTTTTTTATGAGATTATCATATATATAAACATGTTCCAGAGCCACAGGTTCTTCTGGGCTGCTGTTCCAAAACACCAGATCTGATGATGTTAGAGTGAAGCCTGAGGCTGTGACCACGCTGATAACAGAGGACCACATCAGGTCAGAACACACACTGTACACAGGGAACTCGTGCTGAACACACACACACGTCACTGAAACGACCAAGTCACTGCAATTACTGTCCGGAAATTCATGTAAATTCTCTAAATGTATAGAAATACGACCAGGAATTATTCACCAAAATTATGACAAACAGCCAAAAGTTAACAAACGAACAAAAAGGCTGTAAATCACATGTAAGACTTCAAAGTTGTTCAGCTAAGCTAAAGGCTAACAAAGACGCCGAGACCAAGCCCGGCTTTAACCTTTGACCCTCTCAGTGTTAGAATCCTGACATCAACCTTTTTCGGGTTGACTTGTTTACTCCTGAAACCCTCAACCTCACCTCACTGTCATGAGTTTTTGTTTTGTTTAGTTTTTATTTTTTTTATTTTATCGTGAGTAGAAACAGGAACCAACAACTGACAGGACGCTGCTCAGAGCTGTGAGCCACGAAAACAAGTCTGGATCCAGACAAATCTGTGACCTGCTGCTGAGTCACAGCAGATCAGTGAGGAAGCAGGACGGGCTGTCACACACACGCACACACACGGACACACACAGATATGGTGGTTTCCATCAGCACACACCTTCAACACTCACTCCAACAGAGAAATAACAAGCTCCTGAGCTGCTGCCTGGAGTTGTTGGCGTCTGTGATGGATCTGAAACCAAATGTTTCATGACGTCACCTGGACAGTCCTGTCCAAAAGTGATGTGTGGAAATCACACCCAGAGCCTGATCTCATTTCTTTCTTCTCTAACCCTGAAGCCATCGGCCCTTGAAATGGAGTTATAAAAAAGAAAATGAAAAAAAAAAAAAAAGAATTCTAGAAGAAAATGTGACCCTACAAAATATCAGACGTCAAATTAAAAGTCTCTTCAAACCAAGAATGACTGAGACTCAGTTGTGTCTGTGATACGGTACTGAACACAAATGTACATTCTTTATGTTGAACAAACTGAATGTTGAACTGAGGTTGAAGTTTACGTTTTTATACTAAACTCATTTTTATCACATCAGCTCTCCCACCGTACCCTCGGCCTCTTTGATTTGTTTTTTTTCTTCGTACTTTAAAACAGCTCGTAGCCTTCGCTGCAAAGTTCAGAGCCAGAATCTTTGGTCTGCAGTTACAGACATTTATACAACGCAGCTCTTTTCCGGAGCACTTCAAATTTAACGATCTCTTTAGCCTAATGAAAGCAAGATTGTGCGTTTGCCGAGGGAGACAAAAACGCGTCGCCCGCTGCCGAAGCTAAATCCCAAACGTGGCGTGAAAAATGGATCAGGCCGTGGAGGGCGGGGGTTCACTGTGACAGATGTAGACACTGCATGGAAAATGTATGTATGTGGGGGGGAGAGGGGGGAGGGGGGGTATGTAGACGACATAATTAGCCAGTTGTGTTTCAGTAGTGAGGCTTTAAATGATCGCAATACGATGCAGGGGGGTGGAGGGGGGGGGTTGACTGTTTATGGGAAATGACCCTCAGGGTCACTCAGTTTGTGTGTGTGTGTGTGGATTAAGGGGGGGTGGGGGGGTCGGTGCTAATCTAAAGTGCATGCACATATTTGAGCGCGATCATGTGTTTATTTGTGTGCAGTTAAAAAAAAGACTGAGCCACTGACGGAGCCGTAACACTGACCCCGAGAGAGGAGCTTCAAAGGTTTATCTCTGAGGCATAATACTGCTGCTGCTGTTACTGCTGCTGTTACTGTTACTGCTGCTGTTACTGCTGCTGCTGTTACTGCTGCTGTTACTGCTGCTGCTGCTGTGTTTGGGGTGGGGGTCTGTACATAAAGGCCAGAATTCTTTGTTTCCCTAAAAAGTCATGGGTCGTCCCAGAACAGTTCCAGAACAGTTCCAGAACAGTTCCAGAACAGTTCCAGAACAGTTCCAGAGTTCTTCATCTGACTCAATTCATTTGTAATAAAGGTCACGTTCTGCCGTGTCACCGTCGACCGACTGAAGAACCGACCAGAAAAAAGAGACGCGTGTGAAAACGTCAACATTTACAAAAAGAAAAATGTACAAATGAGCGTCCCATCTGACTCAATTCATTTGTAAAGGTCACGTTCTGCCGTGTCACCGTCGACCGACTGAAGAACCGACCAGACAAAAGAGACGCGTTTGAAAACGTACTATTTCAATATTTACAAAAAGAAAAAAAAAGTGTTTACAAATGAGCGTCTGCGTGACAACCAGAAAAAGAGACGCGTGTGAAAACGTCAACATTTACAAAAAGAAAAATGTACAAATGAGCGTCTGCGTGACAACCAGCCTCTCACTGAATAAATATATAAATATATACAGTAACAACAGTAAACTCCTGGGGAGGGTCCGACACCCAGAGATAAAGACCCCTGAGAGTACGACTAAGACTATTTATAATGGCTATTTATACGCTGCAAAATGCATTCCACGACCCACATCTAGGTCACGACCCACCATTTGAAAAGCAAAGCACTATCCCTGAAGCACTGGAATCTAACCGACAACCAGGGAGAACAAACCAAGAGCCGTACCTCTGCTGGTGTTTCCAAGTCACAAAACGGTAAAATATCCGTTGATTCATCCTCTGATTCAGAGAGAGCAGACGTGTCCCCCGTTTGAGGCTCACAGTCCTGGGATCTGGACCTGGTCCCCTGACCCGTCTCTGCCGGAGTAAAAAGGTTCTGGAGAAGACCTGGCTCCAGTGAGTCCCAGGTGTGGTCTCTAAAGTCCAAGGGAGGGAAGTCCAGAGCAGAGCCGTCCGACTCCCAGTCACTGTCTCCTGTCACGGAGCCCAGGACAAACTCCACTCCGTCCACACCAGACTGGGTTCCTTCAGAGAAGGAGTCCAGGTCCAGGTCCAGCTCCTGAGTGTCCTCGCAGGCCGAGCCGACGTCCGAGGGCCCCGGCTGAGGCCGTTCAGGTGCTGCCATGTAAACAAAGCTATCAGGGGAGAGGAAGGCGCCCTCCCCCTCCTCCTCCTCCTCCTCTGGGGGTTTATAGACAGGACTAGGTGGGATGGAGTCCTCCAGTGGAGACGGGGGGCAGTCAGCGGGGTACAGCGGAGGGGCAGAAACGGCCAGGTAAACAAAACTATCTGATATGACAAAGGCGTCCGAGTCTTTACTCTCCAGACCTGCACCACAGGAGCCGGACCTCGACGGTGGTGGAGTGGACGGTAAGGCTTGGCCTCTTTGGGGAGAGTCCGGTCGGGGGCAGGGGTCTGATTTTGGGGTACTAGCTGTCACTTCTGAGGAACTAGAAAAGTCTGTGTCTTTTCCAAAAACGTCAAGTACTGAGACTTCATCTGAGGAGTCGACAAAGTTCGGAGTCTTTGTGTGGCAAATTGGACTGATCTCAGAGGGACCCGGATCGTCCTGGCAGGAAGCTTGAACATCCTGCCTACATTCACTGTCAGTTTCTCGCTCAGACTCCAGGGAGTGATCCAACAGAACTCCCTCACTGTTGTCCAAACTTGGCTCAGATTGGTCGAACACGTCCCACTCTGTTCCTAACTCCTCTTCATCCTTCGCTCCTGCCTCCTCCACTTGTTCCAGATCCTGAGCATAAGGGTTCACAGGGCTGTGAGATGAAGAGGAGTCCACTACCCCGTCATCTTCATCATCATCATCATCATCATCATCTGGCTCTGATGATGCCCCACTGTCCGGCTCTGTCTCAGTCTGCCCAGGTTTCCCCTCTCCACAGTCTGAGTGGGTGACGTCGCTGACACTGGTTCTGTGGAGTTGGGACGTGAGGATTCCACTGATTCCACTGAACTCCGAGTCCAGTTGTTGACCCAGAGCAGAGTCTGTTGGATAACTGGCCTCCTCTTCAAACTCCAGCTTGTTCTCGTTATAATCCACCTCACACTCTTCGTCGATGACAGAGTGTTCCTTCTCACAGTCCTGCGCACGCATTAGTTTGAAAGGTTTGATCTCGTCCGTTTGTTGCGATTCCTTCTGAAAATCAGGCTCGGTTTTTTCAGAATCTGTGGAGTTAACTGCATCTACAGGAAGAGTTCCTTCAAAGTCGATCCAAACGGTTCCCGTCTCCTCCTCGACCTCCTCTTCCTCTAAACAAGGAAGTGCATAAGGATCCAGAGGTTCAGGATCTACGCTCATCTCCTCACCCTCCTCACCCTCGTCCTCCAGACATTGTCTTTCCAGTTCTAGGAAGAGGTCATCGGATTCTGCTGCTGAGCTAGGGCAAGGGGAGCCACTAGGGGGCCCAGGGCCTCCAAACCCTGTAGGAGGAGTCAACACAGGCCAGTGACCAGAGGAGCCCGTCAGATCCCATCCCTCTGATTCCAGTATTTCCCTGTGCCACGATTGGTCAATGATCTCTCTGTTCTCTAATTTAAGAACTGCCTCCCACTCCCTCTCCTCTCTTTCAGCTCTCTCCTCCTCAGCTTTATCCCTCTCTTTTTTCCAGGACTCCTCCCTCCCCATTTTCCAGCACACCTCCTGCTCTTCTGCCTCAAGTTCCTCCAGTATTCTGCGCTCATCTTCCTCAAATTTGAGCTCGGAGGCCGTGCGTTCCCTGAGTTTACTCCCCTGGGAGCCCCAGGCCAGCAGGCCTTCATCACCGCCCTCCTGACTAACACACGGTGAGAGAGGAAGACCTCCGTAAACTACGCTCTCTTCTTCCTTTAGGAAAGGAGAGGGGGGGTCTAGAAGATAGAGCGACTCCTCGTCTGTATTGCTGTCCTCCCCCAGTAAAGGAGGCAAAGGAGGGAGGACGGGTAAGTTGTGTTTGAGTCCCATGTGAGCTCTTTTCCCCGTGGTAATACTGCGGGGCCATGTGCGGGCCTTGGTGGGGGGGCAGAATACTGGCTTGGGTGGAATGAGAGGGGCGTTATCGCCCTGGTCCTGGTCCAAAAGAGGAGAATCTCTCTCGGAGTCTGAGGTCTTGACACACTCGGCTATCTCCTCGGGGATCTTCCTAACCACGGCCCTGGAGCTGGAGCTGGTGGTTCGTCTGTGCTCCCGCACTCTCCTCTCTGCCTGTCTGTCTGCACCGGGACTCTGCTGGGGGGGGTCCGGTGACTGGTTACAGCTCAGGGCCGGTGTCCTCTCTCTGGACGGAGACGGAGCGAGGTGAGTCTGTCTGTACTGTTTCTGCAGCACGTGGTGGACCTGTTTCAGCCTGCTGAAAGGATGCTGCAGCAGAGGAGGCACCGGACTGACGGTGGGCGTCAAGGAAGGCGAGGAGCAGACGGGAGGAGTGTGGGGCGCTGAAGACAGAGGGGAGGGGGTGTATGGAGGTAAAGAAGGAGTGGAGGAGGTAGGGGTTGACGGGGGTAGGTGAGGAGGAGCAGGGTGTAGCTGAGAGAGAGAAATCCCTGGACCAGATGATCGCTTCTCTGTTCCTTCACCAGAAGAAATCTCCAGTCTTTCTGCAAACTCTGGATAACTGGGAGGCATGAAGGCCTTCCAGGAACGCCGGTTTGGATTGTCCTTTTTGTCGGCACTTTGATGCCGCCTCTTCACCACGGCGGCCACCACACCAGACGAAGAAGAGGAGGGAGCGATGGGCAAACCTGGACCCAGGACGCCAACATGCGGCGACATAATCTGAGGATCGCTCGTTAGTTTTAAGGCGTCAAAGATGACCCTCTCATCCAGTCTCTTCACACCGCCAGGAACATCGGCATTTCTGGAGACAAACACGCCCCCTATGTCTGCTCCGATGGTGCCGTTGCTGGAGAGCGTGCTTCCTTCCCCCCTCACCTCCCCACCTGAGCCCAGAGTACTCCTGGACGGTTGACACAGTTTTGTCCCTTGGTCGATCTGTTCATTGATACGCATCGTGTCGTATATGGATCTCTGAGGAACGTAGCAGTCCTCGATGTAGGCTTCCTCCTCGTCTCCTTTCCCAAGGCAGCGAGGGTTCTGCCTCAGGCAGTCGGGGCGGCTCAGAGGTTTGCCCATTCTGTACGGTCCTCCTTCTGGAGGAGCACACCAACCCTGTTGTTGACGTGATATAAGGTGCAGGTGCGGCACGGGCGGCACTTGGAGTAAATCACATGGAAAAACAATAGAGCAAAAAGAAGTCTCTGTGTAAAAGTAATCCACAGTCCAACAAACCACCGTCACAACATGACAAATCCTTCAGGAATAACATTCTAGAAGAGTCACCATCCACAGGTTTGAGTCCCGAGACGTTCTCGCCTATGTCACCTCAACACTTGTGCATTTCCTCGTTCTTTCCGAGATGCTGCGCAGCATCAGTGAGGGAGTGAGAAACACAGTCCTCCCCCTCCTCCCCCTGGGCACCATATTAATCACCAGCTCTGTTTATTTGAAAGGCTGTTTGGAATGAGGGAGAGGTGGACGCACACGGCACCGACGGAGAAGGAGCAGTTATCATCTCCCTCCCCAGGAAGTACAAAGTCTAAGGAGAGGTGAGAGTACCGCGCAGATAATGGTGATTTGTCTTGCTGTCAAAAATCACAGTGGGTTCCTGTGTTGCCTCCTCACTCCTTGACCTTTCTCTGGCTTCCTCCCTCCTTCCTTTTTCCTCCCCGGTGTCGTGGTCAGTGGCACAACAGGAAAAAAGGGCAGTGAGAGTTTCCCCCGAAGTGCAACAGGCTCAGTGAGAGGCAGAAAAGGCAAGTGTAAAAGTTGCCTCCTTTTATGGTGAGAAAACCCACTCTCTCTTATATAAAAGACAGCCTGCGTGGGGTGCAGTGACTAGAAGAGTGCAGTATTCCATGAAATATCTCAACACACACACACACAAAAAAAAAAAATACTACGATTAATCCAAAGGAAAATGTCGCGAAAACGAACAATGTGTTGAGTTTAGCGAGCCACCTTGTGGTCCAAGTCTGCATCCAAGCAATCTCTAAGTTTTCTTTTACGGTCCTCGGGTTTGGTTCCGGAGAACGTGGGCTTCGTCAGCACCAGCGACATAAGCGACATCATTAATGATGCAACAGTTTGGAATTCGACGTAAAAACCTTAAATCCAGAACAAAAGGGAGTGGAAAGCAGCGTGAAGACACTCCTGTCAATACGTCCAAATCCTGCCTTTCATCCGGCCTCGGCCTCGGCTCCGGGGGGAGCGCTGGTACAGTGGATTAAAAGACGGGCAGGAACCTGGAGGGGCCGGGGTGAAGGAGGGCATCTGGGGGTAGATAGATGGAAGGGAAGGCGAGCAGCTTGGGGTGTAAATCCTGGACCAGTCAGAAAGGCAGGGCAGAACCGGGGCAGAGTGAGTGGTGGGACTGTGTCCAGAGGGCAGAGACCCAGACGGTCCTTCCAGCTCCAGCCCAGCTCTGCGTTAGCTCTGCAGGCAGCGTCTCCTCTCTCTCGCCCCCTCCCCTTCACTTCACCGGCAGACAATCCCAGGACACGCTGCCTTCCCATTCGCTCGCTCGCTCACTCGCTCTACTCTCCAGTCCTGACTCCGTACAGACGGGAAAACAAAGTGCCACGCAGTCCCAGTTCCTCTTCTGTCTCCTTCTGGAGTCGTGTTGAGCTCGGCGCTCTCTCTCTCTCTCTCTCTCTCTCCCTTTCCTTCTCTCTTTTTCTCTCCCTCGTTCTCTCTCCCAGCCTCTGTTCTCAGGCCACTACACAGCTGAAATGGTTTGCAGCTGCTAAAAAAATCTTTTCCTCCTCACTCTCGCTCTCTCTGGCTGCTCCCCCCCTCATCTCACACACTCACTCACATGTCTCTCTCTCTCTCACTGCTCACTAGTTCCCTCCCACCCACTCGCTCTCTCTCTCTCTCTCGCTCGCTCACTCTCTCTTTGTCACTGTTTGTGTTTGAATTCAGCTCCGTTTGTTCTGTTTCCTGCCCTGGCTTTAAAACACAGGAAGTGCTCCGATCACGCCGACTTCCCCAACTCTCTCCCTCCTCCAATGAATGACAAAAAAAAAAAAACACACGATGAAGGGAGCCGAGGGTTGAGGAGGAGGAGGAGGAGGCAGGGAGAAAGATGATGGGACTTGAAGAAATCCGCAGCTCATAAAGTCGTGGAGTTCCACAGAGTTATGTACGACCTCGACCGTCCACGGGCTGCGACGCTCGGTACTTTTTTCCTGTTCTCGCTGAAGACGCTGCTTTCATTTTGTTTTTGCCGCTTTGACATCATTTGTTGTCGTCTCCTGGTCGACTCCCGTCACCGTCCTCCCCCTCGCTGTCAGCCAGGTTACATCACTTACTTTACCGACGGCGTTTGTTAAAAATAAATCTCGTTATTTGGACGACAGATAGACGACGAATCCTGACCGACCGGGAACCAACTGTAATGATTTTTTTTTTTTCACCGACTGAAGCTAACGCTCAGGGCTAAAGCTAAGGCTATAAACCCTCCTAATCAAAGTCTTAACCCCCCCGCCCCCCCCCCCCGGGGGGGGGGGGGGGGGGTAATTACAGATACACGACTGTGATCGTCCTACAGTAGAACAACATCAACTGCTACTGAATCTGTTTCCAAATAAATAAATAAAAAGGGGAGGGGGCTGGAGGACGGGGGGCTGTATTCAAAAGTGGAATCAATTAGAACTCTTTAATGTGCACTAATGAAATCCAGATGGGGGGATGAGGGGGTTGGGGGGGGTGGGGGGGGTTTCCTTCAGGCATGCAGCCTGGATCATATTCAGCTCCAGACTCTGCCCAGCCCTGATGCCAGATCTGGAATGGTTTTTTTTTTCATGACCATCAATATGGAAACCTTCATCAGAACTTCGTCATCTCCTCCAGACGACAACGACCGAGACCAGGAGTCAAAGAGGGAAACAACAGTGAGGGGATGGAGGTCAGCCTGGGGGGTCGAGGGGTCGAGGGGTCGACCTCATCAGTGAACAGCTGTGGGTTTGTCGACAGGCTCTGAGTCCAGACGGTCGTTTCCTCCTCGGTCTGAGGAGTCGCAGGTTTCTCAGAGGAGCTGCGACTCCTCAGGAGGACAGAAGAGTTGGTAAAAAAAGGAGCGTCTGGCGTTGGAGACACACACTCACCAACATTTACGCAGACACACACACACACGCCAGAGTCCGTGAGATTCACAGGCTCCACTTGTGCATTCCCGTCTGCGCCTCCACCGAAACCCAATCTGACTCCGACTGTGTGTGAAAGGCGGGGGGCCAGGAGGAAAAAGGGGGGCGGGAGGGGGCAACAATAACACACAGCAGCGACAAAGGTTTTTAAACACACATTTAGTCTGTGTTTCCAGTCTGTGAGAATATTGATATATATTTATTTTTTAATATCTTTTAGCAAAACTGTAGCGAAATCTTTGCTCTGCTTATTTTGGCTTAAGATGTTTTTTTTGGCTAATGTTTATCAACTCATTCAGAAATGAAACATTGTGACTTTAGAATTATTATTATTTTTTTTTTGACTGACATTAAGTCCTAAGTTTTTCTCTGCACCTGTTGGAACTCTCTTTTTTTTTTTTCTGCGTCCACTCGCTCTTATCTGCTGCACGCTGCAGCCCGTGGCCTGCATGTCAAATATGCTAAATACTCCACTCTTTCTTTCTCCCTGCTCCTCCTCCTCTCCTACTTCCATCTT
>NC_024324.1:1589143-1589512 GCF_000523025.1 Cynoglossus semilaevis
CTCGCGCCCCCCCCCCCCCCCCCCCCCAGCTACCCGATGATCCGCTCTACACTCATTCAAATCCAAGTATTTGCAGATGTGGGCTGGAAGAAGCAGGAGATATGAGAGAGAGAGAGAGAGAGGAAGGGAGGGAGGGAGAGAGGGCTGACAAGTGTGAGGATATTAAAGGAGGCGTAAAGGATGATGATGATGATGATGATGATGATGAAGGAGGCCTAATCAGATTGAAGCCTGATCCATTTACTCCTCTAAACGACTGCTCCTCGTCTCCTCGTCTCCTCCCACGGTCGCTTCAGAGTCGGAGCTGATTAGTTCATTCTTCTGTCAGCCATGACTGGCTTTTACCCCCCCACCGCCTCATCCCCCCCC
>NC_024324.1:1589584-1593902 GCF_000523025.1 Cynoglossus semilaevis
TCCTCACTCGTCACGGCTGGTTTAAGAGTCACAGAGCTGATGAGGAGACGAGGAGGAGGAGGAGAAGAAGAAAGGAGGTGTCGAGACCGGAATGAAGGAGGTCTAAATAAATCAGTTCCTTTAAATGGACTCATTATCTCCTTCATGTGGTTTGGCTTTTCCTTCAGAACAGTACCTTACTGTGTTCCACGGCTACAGGCCTCGGGAATCAATCAGGTCAAAGAAAAATCCAAAGTCAGGTTCAGGGGCCAATCGTGGTCCATAGAAAAGTTGTATGTGGCCTGGGAATTTTTTTTCTTTTTTCTTTTTTTTTTCAGGGGAAACGACAAAATGGTGTCATTTTGTAAGTGGATCTTTCGGCTAGCATTTGGCTAAACCTAGCTAACATTTGGCAGCGTTTAAGACAGAGAAACCTGAGTGTTTGAGCAAACCTTTAGTTCTAGTGCTACTGTCGGTTTGTAGGAGATATTTTGGCTAACTTTTATTTTCTACGTTATCTTACACACATTTAAAATATTGTTTTTTTGTCGTACTATTATTATTTTTTGGGACAGTAGGGGTGCTGTTGAGTATTTTGTAGAAGATATTTTGGCTAACTTTTACTTTCTACGTTAACTTTTAGTTATCTTACATTTAAAATATTGTGGTTTTTTGGTCCTATTATTTGCATGTTTTGGACAGTAGGGGTGCTGTTGAGTTAAGAACTCCAAACATCAAACCACTGAGTGAAGCTAAATCATTGACACACAAACAGGTGAGGGGTGTGAAGAGGGCGACGCTCACTTCTCTGGGTCGTTTGTTTGAACACCTGTCGACAGAAAAAAAAAAAAAAAAACGCCTCTCTCTCTCTCTGACTCTCTCTTTACTCCCCCCTTCCCTCCCCCCACCGTCTCAGGCCTGAATAAATCTTTAATCCAGGTTTTGTTAAAGTCAGTGATTACACGTCATTTTCTTCCTCATTCTGTTGGTTTACCACCTCCATTCCTCCCTCTCTCCCCCCTCTCCCCCTCTCCTCGACTCGGTGGTCTCGGGGGGTGGTTTAATATTAACCAGCTCTGTCTCCCCCCTGCCTCTCTCTCTCTCTCTCTCTCTCTCTCTCTCTCAGCGGCACAAACAGTTCCAGGCCCTGGAACAACACGCCAACACAGAAGTTGAGGATTTATTTTCCCGCTCATATTTGGCTTCATTTAACGGAGTCAAATTCAAGGACTTTTCCAGCACTCTCAAAAACCACTTCCAGCTCAAAAAAAAAAAACCAAAAAAAAAACAGCCACAGCATTTAACCACATCTTAGCTACACTGGGCTAACAGTTAGCGCAGTGTTTTATGACTACATATTCTTTAAATACGTCTTATTTAACTATTTTTACTTTATTGTGGCTTAAAGTCGAAGCATTAGCTAACGGTTAGCTATTAACTACTTCAGGACAAATTGACAGTTTTGATGAAGTCAAGCTAACGTTTAGCCTGAATTCCATGTAATGTTTACTCATAGAGAGAGAGAGAGAGAGAGAGAGAGAGAGCTCAGCCACTGCATGCCATTCTAATTCACAACAGCTGAAGAAACAACGGACCTGCGAGTGTAGCGTCGCGCACACACACACACACACACACACGGTGAAGCTGAATCTTTTCTCTCGTCTCCAGTTCAGAAACCAGAGCTGACGAATGACGGAAAAATGTATTTTACACAAATCAGTGTGAACCGTGTGTGTGTGTGTGTGTGTGTGTGTGTGTGTGTGTGTGTGTGTGTGGTCCAGAACATCTACTGTAGAACCCACTGAATCAAACCACTCAGGCAGAACACAGACACAGCAGAGGACAGATGGACCAGACCCATGTGGACTCCAGGTCCAGGTCCCAGAGCTCTGGAGCCTGGGGGGGGGGGGGGGTCACTGGGTTCTGACCCACTTAACTTCACCTAACTACACACACACTACACACACTGAAAGTCATTAAAAGTCCTGGGACCCTGGAGAACTGTAAGTCTGGTTTAAATAATCCCAACTCTCTCACTGGACTTCATACTCTCTCTAAACTTAAGCCGAGCTCAAAGGTTAAGAGGACGGTAGAGAAAATTATAATCAACCGACAGTTAGCCGGGATGATCGCTATCGCTAACGGCAATAACTGTTAGGTGAAATATTAGCAACAAAAGGTCAGAAGTTACAGAAAACATTAGGAAGAAAAAAAAACAGAACGGGCTAAATCGTTATGTCATTGCTATGACTTAAACTATAAGTTAGCATTAGCATCCAAATCATGTCATTTAAATACAAAAAGTCCAAGTTTTTGTTCTGATCCAGTTCTTTTATAATAATAAACAGAGTTAAGGCTTAAAGTGTTTTTATTTTTAGTTTTTTCACCTGAGAAAAACTCTATTAAATATCGCTAACAAGCTAAACACATTAAAAAGTTTGCTAATAGCAAAAAAAATTCTATATTATAAAAAATGAAGGGAAAAAAAACAGTTTAATTTCAAAGCTGCAGCCGCAGAACATGTTTTTTTTTTCACCGCTCCAGGTTGTAATTAGTGTTTGAGACAAGGATTATTGATCATGTGACGACGGAGGTCTGTGTCTGCTCTACACTGAACCACAGCGCGTGTGATAAACGACCGGGGTAATAATAATAACAAGTATTTAAAAACATGAACGCCTCAAACTGACTTTCCATTCAGACTTTTCAAAGTCAACATTTGAAGCAAAAATTTATTTTTTTTTTGACGACAGCAGTGATTAAAGATTCCCAGAAAACTCTGAGTCATCCGCAGGAAAAAGAAAAAGAAAAAATATTAACGAGATGAGAAATAAATTTCATGGGAAAACCAGTAATTTTCTGGTCAGGACCGGAGGTCAAATCTGAAGAAAAAAAAAAAAGAAAACTGCTAATGACGAGTGAAAAAAAAAAAAAAAACATGATTAAAACGAGTCGACGGTTTTAAGGTGAAAATGAACGGAGGGTTCGGCTTCACAGCAGGAGGATCGACCAATCACAGAGGAGACGCCGACAGTCACAGAGGATGATGGGAATGAGCGCGGTGAGTCACGGCACGATCGATTCTCAGGGGGAGGAGGGGAGGGAGAAGAGAAGGGGGGAGGCGGGAAGTTTAGGTAAAAATACTGAACACGAAAAAGATGTGGAAAAGTAGATACACAGAGAAGTACACAGAAGTACACAGAAGTACACACGACACTAACCAGCCCTTCAGAGGAATGTCCATCTGTAGATACTGTACAAGCTAAGTGGACTGTGAGTGTGTGTGTGTGTGTGTGTGTGTGTGAGACCACGTCAGCTGCTGGGACACAGTCACAGTAAGATGCTGCTGATGCCACACCCTAATGTCCAAATGTGTGTGTGTGTGTGTGTAAGGGTGGGTCGAGGGGAGGGGATGGGGGGGGGGAGACAGCTGAGATTCCGGTTGCACCCCGAAAAAGACAGGAATTAGAAGCATCCTCTGATACAGCGTGTACACACACACACACACACACTCAGAGTGGACCTAAATACAAACACAGATTCCGCAGTTGCACATATGTGCAGACAGGAGGCCTGTGTACAAACATGTACTTGGTAAATACCAGGACACAGACAGAGCAGAGATCTGGATTAGAATCAGTTTAAAAAAAAATTAATAATAATAATTAACTGTTACTGTGTTAATTACCAGTGTCCAAACGTCTGATTAATTAATGACCTTAACAAAGTCTCTCCTGCCTCCTGCTGGTCACTGCTCTGGCCGTCACATGTAATGACCTGCATGTCGCCCCCTGCTGGTCACCATTTTAACAACATTAACAGTGCTTTGACGTTTCTGCTTCAAATCTTCCCTGAAAATGTTTTTTCAAAGACAGAGATTCTCACTGAACCAAAGAAAATAAAAATGGAATTAATTTATAATATTATAAATATATATAATATTTACCGCACGCCTCCTGACCCCGGCCTCAACAGCTTAACCCCCAAAGTCCCCGCCCCCCACTTTAAGAACCATTAGTTAAACAGTTTATTAAACTTTTTTTTTTTTGATGAAACTTGCAGTAAAACCATTGTGGTAGAAATGGTTAAAAAAAACATGTTTTTAAAGATAAAAGTTAAATGAGTAAAAAGTGGGAGGAGTTACATTTACTCCTTTGACCCAGTGAGATCACTGAACACACACACACACACACACACACACACACACACACACACACACCCTCCGAGCCCCTCGTCTTTCTAAGCATTGCTATGACATCATCCCTCTGGATTGGAAACGGGGGTCTTTTGGGAGGAGGTGAGAGGAGCAGAGGAGGGAGGAAGAGGAGGGGGGAGGAGG
>NC_024324.1:1594109-1596001 GCF_000523025.1 Cynoglossus semilaevis
TCGAGGAGCAGACAGTGACCATCAGTGTTCACACACGTGCTGCTCATTTACACTTGTGCTGTTTTTGTTCAAAAATCTGGACAGGAAGTGACATCACCAGCGAGAAAAATGTGCTCTTTGGTGACAGGAGGAGGAGGAGGAGGAGAAGAAGAAGAACTGTAATAAAGAACACAACACGGCTGAGGAGGAGAGACATTCCTGAGGTCGCAGCCTGGGAACGTGTGGACGCAGCGAGGGTTTCAGTCTGAGGAGGGAAAATATCCTGACAACGTTTTTGAATTTTAGGCCTAAAATATAATAAAGATTTGGTCAATTTATTTAATAAATGTTTCTCTCTTGACTGGTTTTTAACTAATTTATCAAGGAAGGGTTTTAGAAACGAAAGTTGTTTTTTTTTTCCAAAGATTTTTTGTCTAATATCTTGCAGTATTTTATCTTATAATTTTGTAAATTAATTACATTTTTTCTCTTGCTTTTACTGAGGATGAACTTGAATTTCTAGAGATTTTCAGTCACTGAAGGTTTTTTTAAAAAGTCATTTTTCGTTCTTTCTACTGAACCTGGAAAAGACTTTAAGGATTTAATTTCGAAAGTCTTCAACACTAGATCTTCACCACAAGGACAAGATGAATGAGTTGGAATAGAAGTGTGGTCAGAGTGTGTGTGTGTGTGTGTGTGTGTGTGTGTGTGTGAGTAAGAAACATGTTCAAGATGAAAGAAACGTGTATTTTCTTAAGGGATAAAAAGCAGAAATCTGTGACTCAGCAACGCTGGACTCTTTAAAGAGGTGAGGTCATTCAAGCATGACATACAGATGCTCAGCACCCCCCCCCGTCCCCCCCTAGCCCCCTACCCAAAACCTCCCAACACACACACACACACTCACACACTCTTAGCTCATGCTCTCCTGAGGAATGAGCCAGAGGAAATAATGGAAACAAAACTCCTCAGAGAAACGACCAATACAGAACATTACTACACCCCCCCGCTCCCCCCCCCGCACACACACACACACACCTACAGCCAGCCTACATCAGTTCAATAGTTGGTAATGGATAAACAAGCTCAGACTTTTCACCCTGGATTAATGACTTATCAGAGTCGCCCTGAAGCGTGAATCGTGATGCGGTCACCGACGGAGACACGCTCCACAGCTGAACCCCAACTCCAGGGGGAGCTTCACTGCATGTTCAAACAGCTCTTTAAAAAACACACTCACATGACATGATGTTTTTTGAAGATTTAAGAAATGAAAAAAAGTCCAAAGACTGAACCAGGACTCTGGACCAGGAATCATCTGGAATCCTGGAGAACGACCGACATGAAAACTCAACGCCCTGGAATTTTGTTCCACTTCAAATTCCCTCCATTTTTCCACACACACAGTGACGACAGTGGACCCTCTCCCCTCTCCCCTCCCGTGCCCTCCCCTCTCCTCACCCCACATGACCTCCATCCTACCTTGAACTCCTGCAGCTGCTGCTTGATCATCTCCACCTCCGAGCCCACCATTCCCTGGGCGTTCAGGTTCTCCTCTGCTTTTCCCAGCAGGCCTTGCAGCTCATCCACCAGTCTGTAGAACTCCTGGACTCTGCCGGTGGCTTCCTGGATCTGGTCCAGTCTGGCCTGGCCTCGCTCGCTCAGCTGGAGCACGGGGAGAGGAAACAAGGTTTATGTTTGTTTACTATGGAGTTTTTGAAGGAAATTCAAGGTCAAAATATATATAATTTATAAACATTTTAAATGCTCCCGTTAGCTCATAACATTAGCCCTAGCCATAACTATATTTATGCTATTTAGCTTTGGCAACTTAACAAAAAAACTATGTCTTCAATTAATGAACTCTTAGCAATTTCTTGGCTACCTTTTAGCATTTCCTTTAGCAACTTTCC
>NC_024324.1:1596342-1634737 GCF_000523025.1 Cynoglossus semilaevis
GGGGCGGCCGGGCGGGAGAAGACGTCGCGGACGTGAGACTGCACCTCGCCGACGCCCTGTAGACGAGACTCCAAGGCGGAGCAGCAGGTTTCGATCTGACGGAGGAGAAAAATATTGTCCTTCAGTAAAGACGATTAAAATTAATAACTTTTTTATTTTCATGTTAAAATAGAAAATTCTCAAACTGCTGCAAAAGGTCTTTTTTATCCTAGGACAGTGAAGGCATCACTGTCTCTGTGCTCAGTGTGTCTTGAAAAACATATTTTTCATAATTAATGTCTAAGTGTCAGTGATGGATTCATGGTCCTAGGAAAAAAAACACACTGAATCATCAGTGTTTTTTTTACTTTTATCTTTTGGCCACTAGTTAAAACATTCTTGCCAACTCCAACCTCAGCTCTTTTTTTTTTTCTTTATTTTGTGGCTTTAACTTTTTTAATGGGTTAGAATTTACAAGATGAACTTTTAGCTTGTTTTTATACCGATATTTTATGTAGGTTTTAATTAAATTCTCAGCAGAAACTAGAAACCGTCGACGACTGTAGTTGGTCTGTTGGACGCAGCGAGTTCCTCTGACAACGGCCGCCGCCGCCTTAAATGGAACAGTTGGACTATTTGCGTCGCAGACACAATAGATGAGACAGAAACAGTACCAGTGCCAGTACGGCTGCTGGGTTCAGGTTTACATTTCCACAGTGATGAAGAGCAGAGTACGACCATATATGAGGAGCTGAACAGCTGCTCTGCTCTGTGTCACGTCACTGACACACACACACACACACAGATGTGACACCCTCTCACACACTGACCTCCTTGGTATAAATAGTTTTTAACGGTTGAACAACTTTCTCTTCAGTCTCAGACTTTAAAAACTGTTTTGTTTTTCCCTCGTTTTATGATGCAGGAGTCGAGGAGGTGAAAAACCAGAGCTTTAACAATTGTCTGGTTGTTTATAATAAAAATGATGTGTAAGCTACAACCGTCTGACAGCTGGTGCAATAACAACTTTTATCTAAAAATGTTCATGTGAAAATGTTCTTCCATGGCTACGCCCTGCAGGTGGCGCTGTTCCTCACCTTGCCCGTCACGTCCTCAAACTCTTGCTCCGTGTCTCTGGCCTGTTTCTGCAGCCGCTGCGCTCCCTCGCTGCTGCCGCCCCCTGGTGTGTGCGGTGCGTCCTGCACCAGGCCTTGAGCCAGGTCTTGGAGGTAGACCACCTGAGGCTGCAGGGAGGTCAGGTTCTCCTGCTGGCTCCTCAGACGCTCCAGGCTCTTAGCACTGCAGCCCTGGAGAAACGAAGGAAGTGAGTCGGACTCTGACACGAACTGATCTGAAACTCCTGACTGACTGGTGGTGACATGGTCACAAACCTGTGGCCCCAGGGCCTCCTGGACTTCGATCTGGTGTTTGGCGGCCTCCAGCCTCCTCTCCACAGCCTGTCTCCCCTCCTCGAACTCCTTCAGACGACCGGCCAACTCCTCCAGCTGCGAGCTGCGGTCGTGGATCCTCTCTGCCAGTCCGTCCACCCGGCGGGTCCGGTGAGCCTTCTCGTCTCGAACCTAGAAAATTAATGATGTTTCAAATTCATGCGGTTGTGATTTTTCGACTTATCGTCGTGCCTCTGGTATCGCAGTACGTCTCAACATATCGTGATACGTATCGTATCGTCAGATTCTTGCCAGGACAAAACTGCAGCTCCGTACCTCTTCCTCTCCGACGCAGCACTGTTCCAGCAGCTGATCGGCTGCAGTGTTGAAGACGTCCAGCAGGGGTTGTCGTCTCTCCAGGTCCAGAGTCAGACCCCTGGCCCTCTGCAGAGCGTCGGCCAGAGCTGAAGCGTCCAGAGAAGGTTGGATCTCCGCCTCCTTCTGCTCACAGTCTGATAACCAGGGCTCCAGCTCCTGCCTGTGCTGCTGGTACGTCTCTGCCTTGTTCAGCGTGTTCTTCAGTTTGTTCTCTCGGTCTGAGAGTCTCCGGTTCACCGCCTCCCAGTCCTGCCGCAACGAAGCCAGGTCGGACTGGAGCGCCGACCGCTCCTCGCCCCCTGCTGGGAGGCTGGCGAGCAGCGACGCTCCCTCGGCCTGGATCAGCTCGTAGGAACCACGTTGGCTGGCGATGCCGCGCTGCAGCTCGTCGGTCTGAGCCAGCAGCGAGCGAACGGCCTCCGGCTGACAGGGCAGGGAGTCCGAGGACGTGTCCCTGAGGTCGGACCGTCTGTCCAACCAGGAACGAAGCTCCTCGAACATCTGCTGGAACTGCTGAGTGGAGGAGAGAGCGGCCTGGAGCTGCGACAGGCCGTCGGCTGCAGCAGAGAGAAGAAGAACGGGATTGAAGATCTGGGGTTTACCTCAGAGCAGAGACGGAGTGAAAACCAGTCCAGTCCACAAACCTGCGCGCTCCTCCAGGCTCCTCAGCGGTCCGCTGACACTCTCCAGTCGTTTGCTCAGCTCCTCCTTCAGGTAGGGTTCGGCGACGATGGCGCTCAGCTCCTGACACAGCCTCTCAGCCTCCGACAGCTCCGAACGCCGTCTCTCCAGCTCCGATCGGATCTCCCCCGTCTCCTGTAGGCGGCGCTTCAGCGCCTCGGGTTGAGCACTCAGCGAGGCCTGACCGTCCAGACGTTCACCCAGAGCAGAAACACTGGAGGAGAGTTCCCTGAGCAAAGCCTGAGGAGGAAGAAGACGAGGAGGAGGAGGAGTTAGGTCAGTTGTCATGGAGATGCTCTTACACTGACTCCGCCCACACCTGACCCACCTGGTAGCGCTCGCTGGTCCCCTGCGCCTGGTCGATGTGGTCGGATCTCTGCGTCAGTCGGTCGGTCAGGTCCTCCCACTGCTGTGAGATGGAGCCCAGCTCCGTCTGGACCTCTGCCAAGTCCTGGACCTCCTGGTCGGAGTCACAGGTCTGGGACAGGATGCCGTGGGCGGACTGGGTCAGCTGGTCGTACTGAGGCCGTCTGGTCTCAAACTCACGCAGCATGAACTTAAAAAAAACAAAAAACAAAATAAAAGAGATTTTAAAAAGTGCAATGAATTAAAATCTCAAAGAAGAGAAAAGAAATGTTTTGTTTTCTTCAAATAAACATTTTTTGATCTTGTGATGTCATTTTTGTCTTTTGTGCCAAATTGTCATTTTTACTACTTTTTCCAAGGACAATAAAGGCATCGCTGTTGTGACCTTTGACTCTTGCAGCCACAAACAGATGTAGATACATACAAAAGAATTGTGATATCATATATAATGAAGAGACAGATGACATCATCAGAGAGACGTCGCAGCAGGAAGATCTAGAGTACTGTTTGGTGGAGACGGTTTCAGCCCCCGGCTGATCGAGCCTCGGGCAACAGACTCAGAACTGTCAGCCAGAAGAGGGCGTCTGTCTCTGGACTGAGTTTAAAGTAGGTCAGAACAGCAATCTGCTCTTCATAGAACTGATGGTTCTGAACTGAAGAAACCTGAGTTCTGATGAGTTTTAACCACTGAATATTTTGAATTCTCCAACAGGTGTGTAGAGTAGTACTGTAGTACTTGTACTGTAGTATATGTGTGTACTATAGCAGTACCTGCACTTGTTGTTTCTGAGTGTTCAGCATGTTTGGGTCGATGCTCAGCGGTCCTAACACGCTCATCATCAACTCCTTCTCCCTCAGCCACGGCCCCAGCTGATTGGCTGCCGAGGCGAAGCTGCCCAGCCTATCGGCACACGTCTCCAGCTCCGTCTGCCTCTGAGCTGCGCTCTGATTGGCCGTCTTCCAGCGGCAATCTGGAGCAATCACAAGTGAAAGTTTGAATTATAATATATTAGCTAAAAAAAAAGTAGGTTAGCCTGTAGAGCTCGACGTTAACAAAAGAGTTAGCCTAAGTAGCTAACAGGCTGCCCAGGTGAGGAAAACAAGCCCTCTGTCTTGACTGAAAGGTCCAGCAGTGTGGCTAAACTGAGGAAAGAGACCCAGCAGAGGGACGTTTTCTTTAGCACACAACATTAGCTTAGAGCTAAAAATGTAAAAAATATACTACAAAACAAAAAATCCATATATATATATATATACACACACCGTCTGTGTGTGTGTGTGAGGCAATGAAAAGACTATTTTTCGATTCTAACATCACGCCTCCTCCTCCTGGAGTTCACTCCACATATTTTCCTCTCCTTCACACGAAGGTCTGTTAAATATATCAGGCGTGAAAAAACAGGGAATAAATGTCTCTGACAGAAACACTTCCCTCGCTGCCTCCGTGTGTCAAAGAGGATTATTACACTCACTTCTGTTTTTGTGCACTCTTCAAATAAAACCACAGACTAAAATACTACCAGTCCGAGCGGCTGATCCTGGTCCAGGCCGACGGTTTTTCTAAATTATTTCAGGGCAAAAGCCACGAAGTGAAGGCAGCGTGAACTCCGTGACCTCCTGACCTCCATGACCTCCCACCACTCAATCTGCTCTGATGGGTTTGTTTACAGGTGTATTAGCTGCACCCACCAATCTCCTGCAGCTGTTGCCTCCACCCGTCTGCTTCAGGAGAATCAGGATTCTCAGCGATCAGTTTCCTCAGCGTGCCCTTCAGCTCCTCCACCTTCCCAGAATGCTCTGCCAGCTCCGACAGCAGGGCCTGTGGAGGACAAGGAGGAGAACAAGAAAAAAACACATGAACAAACATGAACATCAACAAACAAAGAAGAAAAAAAAAGACATGAACAAACATGAACATCAACAAACTGTTTTGTCTAATTCTGATTCATTAATGTTTTTTTTTCCCGTCCAGATTAAGATAACTCAAACTTTATTTCCTGCTCATTTTCACCTTGTTCTCCTGGGCCTGGGCTCGCACCGCCTCGGGTTTGGAGGGGGACGCCGTCTGCCCCTGCTTCAGGCTGTGCTCCTTGTCACTCAGCCAGCTCCTCAGCTCCTCTGCTCCCTGTCTGGCCTTCTGTCTCTGCTCCAGAGACGCCTGCTGTCGGCCCAGGCGCTCCTTCAGGTCCCCTCCCAGGGACTCGTAACGGCCGTTGACGTCTGACACGGAGACCTGGAGTTCTGTCAGGTCTGAGGGTTTAAAAAAAACATTTTTTTAAAAAAACTTCTAAACTTCTGAAAATCTTCAAAGACTTTAAGTTTTGTCTGTCATGAACCACACAGGAGAGAGAAAAACTCTGACCTCTGCAGGTGTGGATGCCGTTGACGCTGCTGGGACCTGCTGAGCCGTTGATGTGAGGAACGGCTGAGGATGAAGAGCACAGAAACATCTGACTGAGAGCTGGAATTTTCCTCCCAAAATTAAATGATCAGAGGGTTGCAGGTTGAAATCCCAGCACCAGCCGCATCATTTTTCATTCTCACCACTTTTGTTCTGTGGAGCAGTGATGTCGATGATCAGAGACTCCAGCTCTGATCCCGTCTTGTTCAGTTCCTGGACCCTGGATCCCTGAGATTCCCAGTCCTTCAACAGTTCCTGGGATAAAACAAAAGAACGAATCAGAGTGTTGTTGTTGTTTTTCTTTTTCTTTTCTTTTCTTTCTTTTCTTTCTGTTTTTCTTTCTGACGAGTATTTGCCGAGTGTTGACACCTGTAGCTGCTGCACTCTCTTCTGCAGACCCTCTGTGTTCAAACTGGCCTCTCTGAGCAGCAGCTGCTCCTGCGCTGTCTGCAACCACCTGAGGAGGGAGCCAGAGAGTCCACGGAACTGCAGTAGCTGCTGCTCACAGAGCTGGAGAGACGCAAACCTGAGAAAAACAAATAAATAAAAACAATTAAAAAAAAAAAGGCAGAAATGTAAAGAATGAAGTCACAGCCAGGGGTCAATGTCCTCTTCAAATGTCAAACTCAAGGTTTTAAAGGTCTATTTCCAGGTTTTCAAGCCTTCTGTTAGCCAACATGCTTATCTAACGTTTGACTATCTCATCTCAACATGACTTGAATTTTTTTTTTTAGGAAAACAACAGTCTGGAAAACGTGGTCCAACATGAGGCTGTGTCTCCATCACACGGTCATTTGTGCTGCAGTCCTGGACTCAGATCACAGAGATGTTTATAGGACGGACAAAGAGCCACAGTCTGAGCTCAGATCAGCCTCACACACACATATAAATACACACACACATACATATTTAGTGTACAGTATTTGTACAGCAGCTGCTGTGACACATCATTTAACACAGTAAACAACTCCCTCCATTTTTAACTGTACATATTAAAATGACTCCCTGCAGTGAGTGTGTTTATATCAGTAACAGAGGGAAAAAAACAACTCCCTTATGCAGGTCAAAGGTCAGTTCTCTAGTCGACATCTTGACGTTATTTTTAAACAAACCGTACAGATTTACCCTGACTTTTCAAGACAAATATGTTAAAACATTAGCAACAGCCGCTAATGCTGCTAAACCACCCACAAAAAACAGACTCAATTTAAATGAATGATGTTCAGAAGTTTGTCATTTAAACCAAATGTGAGAATATTCATTTTCTTATTCAAAAATTCTATTTTTAAAGAGCTGGCCGTCTGAAGGAACCAGATGTTGATCCCACCTGTCGTCCACGTCCTCCTGCAGCTGGTTGAACTGAGCGGAGACTCCCTGGACGTGGTCCAGCAGACTCTGGGTGTTAGTGAAGCTGTCTGACTGACTGAGCTCCGTGCCCAGGCTGCAGAAGGTCTTCAGTTGACCAGCCTCCTGCTCCAGCTCCGACTTCACCTCCTGCAGGACAGGAACAAAGACAGACGTCAGACCTCCGACCCTGCGGTCTCTCAGACCAGACCCTGGTCCCCCCCCCCGGTCTCCTCTGCTGACCTCCATGGTCTGCCTGTAGTCGTCCACGCTGCGGTCAGGTTGACCTGCAGGACTCAGAGCCTTCAGTCTGCTCTGGGTGAAGAGCTGCAGGTCGGCCCCCAGCCTCTCGTAGCTCTCCAGTCTGGGCAGCAGAGCTTTGAGCTCAGCTTCTCTCTGAGTCTGACTGGACTGAGCTGCGGCGTAACGACGGCTCAGTTCTTCTAAAGAGTTCTGGAGACCCGGGGCTGTGGAGGCGTCGGAGCTCTGCAGGAGTTTGGACACAGACTCACGGGTCGCCTCCACGCTGCCCTGTCTGGAGAGAAGCTCCTGACGCAGTTTCTGGAGAAAAAGAAAATCAGTAGAAGTTAATCAGCTGCTTCTAACTCAAACTTTTTGAAAATCACAGTAAGTAAAACTTTACTTTTTTTCCCAACTCATCAGTTCAATTCAATTGTTGTAAAATTATGAATTCCCTTTTTTTTGTTGTCTGACCTGTTGACAAAAGAAGAGCTGATGTTCTGACTCCATCGTTTATTCTCTACATCTGTGTCAACACAGTCTCACCTGGTTTTGAGTCAGCGCCTCCTGCAGGGCCTGTGCCGTTGGCTCCACCGGTCCAGGGTCCAGGACCAGAGCGTCCAGCCAGCTGAGCAGACCCTTCAGACCCTCCTGAACGCTGACGGACTGAGCCACGGCCGTCTGCAGGTGTTTGGCTCGATCAGAGACGGACGCAGACAGAGAGCTGAACCTCTTCTCCAGACCGTCTGAGTGAAGAAGAGGAAGAGGAAGAAGAGGAGGAAGAAGAAGAAGAACAAGAAGAAGAAGAACAAGAGGAAGAAGAAGAAGAAGAAGTAGTCAGAGGTGCGGTAAGAAGTTTGTTTCCTCGTGGACAGAGTGAGGGTGAGGGTGAGGCTTCACCTGCAGCACACAGGATGTCCACAGCTCTGAGACTGGGAGACTCTTGGGTGCTGACCAGGTCTCTTCCTGCTCTCTGGACCTTCTCCAGCTGCACCGAGCGCTCGGCCAGTTCATCCTGCAGCAGCTGGAAGGAAACAACGTCGAAGCTCAGCCTCCACTAAAACCTGCTTCATGTTTTCCATTTTAGCAGCAAAGAATTTTCCTCCAATAATCACCACAGAGTTTTGAAGCTGGAAACATGAAAATGTTTTTTTTCTTCCCACGGTACCTGTACTTGTCTGAGTGTGTTCTCCAGGTTCTGAGGGTCTGTGTCTCCACTGGACTTGGCCATGCTTTGGTTCTGTTCCTGAGCGCTGAGCCAGGAGTGCAGGGACACCACCTGGTCCTGGTGCTGCTGGTACCGCTCCAGGAGACCAGACAAACGGCCGCCCAGCTCTGTGGACTGGACATCCAGGAGAGAAGTTTTTAATAATCCAGATTAGGGTTAAAAAACAAAACTTCTGGAGTTGATTCATGTTTTTTTTTTTTTTTCATGTCACCTTGGTGTGAAGTGTCGTGTATCTGTGGTTGACATCCTGCAGCTTGTCTGAGACCAGCTGTTTGGTGGAGTCCAGAGCTGGGTCAGAACCACCGACCTGCTCTAGAGCCGCCTGAACAGAGTCCAGAACCTTCTGACCGGAGATGGAGACGAAACGCAGGTCGGCTTTGTGACAGATGACATCCTCGGAATTGGGGTCAGAAATAAATCAGAAAAGTTCTGAGAGTCTGGTCAGATGGAAAATACACAGAGAGAAAATGATTAAATTTACCTGGATCAGAACATTTTAGAACATTTCTGAGAGTCTGGTCAGATGGAAAATAAAACTTTGTTTTTCTTTTGCAGATAAAGGGATATTTTCTAGTTTTTCTGCTTGATTTTGAGGTTTGTAAAAAAACACAGACGACGTCACTGAACTGTAAACCAGCGCCACCTACTGTACAGGCAACAAGGTGAAGGAGAATAAAGTCAAATACTCAGCCGTCACCTTCCTGTGCTCCTCCAGTCTCCCCTTCAGTCCCTGTGCGTCGGTCTCTCCCTCCCCCAGGGAACGGAGCTCCTGTTCACTCTGTTCCAACCAGGAGCACAGTCCTCCGTGTTCCTGCAGGAACTTTGAGAACTCGTCCTTCAGAGCCTCGGACTTCCTCAGACGCTCCTGGGAGAAACAGGAGACATTTGTTAATAAAGATAAACACCTCCTCCTCTTGTTGACTCCTCCTGTTCTGACCCGGTTCCAGGACTTCCTGTGCGTACCTGGCAGCTCTGCAGTTTCTCCTGGTGCTGAGCCTGCAGCTGCTCCAGGGCTGCTCTCAGACGCTGCTTCTCCTCCGGAGGAACCGTGGAGTCGGGCTGTTCCAGCAGAGACCTGGTGGACTGGCTGATCTGGAGAAGCTGGGCCTGCTGAGCCTGAAGCTGCTGCAGCTCCTCCTGGTGGACAACATCAGAGTTGTCAGGTTAGATAGAAGCTCAGAGTAAAGAAAAGAAAAACAAAGAAAATATAAACTTTTAATCACAGAGTCTGACCTGCAGCATCCCTGTGTGTGACACGACGGCGCCCTCTGGCGGTGTGAATGGGGAATCACAAACATTCTGAGCCATTTCTGGTGTTGCTGATCGTCTCCCCGGTTGGTCCAGAGAGGACAGCTGGTCCAGGAGCGTGTGGATCTGTCCTCGTGTCTCCTGGAGTTCTTCTTCTGCCTTTGCCTGCAGAAACAAAAACTGAAGGATTAACTTTTGATTCTATAAACCAAATTAAAAAAAAATAAAAGTACGGCCTCATCCTCACCCTCTGAGTGTTCTGCTGGACGGTGTTGTTGATGGCCTCGTCCAGATCGGACAGCGACGTGTTCGCTGAATCCGTCAGGGCGCTGTACTGCTCCTTCATCTTTGTTAGCGCCCTCTGGAGGTTCTCCCTCTCCTCGGGACTCAGACTTTCCCCCCGATCAGCCAGGAGATCCTCCACAGAGCTGATGGCCTCAGAGATGCCTTTGGTCTGGAGGTCTTTCTGGACTTCCTGGAATAACAAAGTCAAAGTCATCAATTATACAGAGTGTTTGAAAACTCTTTTCTACAAGTCACAAGTTCTCTGATATTTTAGACATTTTAATATTATAGTTAGCTATCGTTTTGGGCTAACGTTTTAGCTTTTAAACTTTTAGCTTTTGATAGATAGATAACTTTCTATCTTTGCTAATTTAAAGTTATTCTAATTAGTCTTTCTCTTCTTTCATCATCTATTCTGGCGTTAACCTTTAGCTTCACTTTGTTAAAATATTTAAAACAAACATTGTCAAATTTCCTGTGAATATTTCTCGTGACTGTAATAATGTAATAATTTCAACCTTTTCTATGTTGAAATCAAAAGAAAATTCCAAACCTTTAGTTTTTTCTGCCTCTCCTGCAGGACGCTCACGTCACCTGACTCTGTTCCCGTGCTCTGATTGGCCAACAGACTGGCCGCTCCGGCCAACCACATGCTGAGACCTTCGAGTTTCTGAGAACATTCAGCCTTCTGCTGCTGGACCATCTGACGGGAGACAAAGACAAAGTTTTACTTTTTATCGAAGCAGCAAATTCACACGACGTCATCGTCTCAAAAACCAGCGTTCAGTTTTGTGCACACCAAGCTTTGAGCAGTTTGTGTCCAGAGTTCACACTTGAAACAAACGCACACACGGGAAGACGTAGACAAACAAACACACACCTTATTATTACAACTTTATTAATAACATTTTTTTTTGCAGTTTTTCCTCCTTTCTCCAGTGTCTTAATGAAAAAAAGAGGAAAAAACCAAACTCAGCGGAAAGGCTTTTTCTGTCAGTGACCGCTGCGGTGCCAACGTTTTCCTTCAGCAGCGACTCTGTAACAGCAAAGCAAACAGGTTAATGACACACGTGTTACACAGGAAACAGGCGGCGCAGCAGAAGAAGGCGGCGTTAAAAGCAGACGGCCGATGGTAACAAAGTAGATCTGACTCTGTCTACTCACTATACGACACATACTCTGATATATACTACAGTTACAAGTGCAAATTCTTACTTTTTACTTCATTTTTATCAAAACGAATGTATCTTAAGCACAACCAATCAGGGCTCAGCATGTGATATGTATGTATTTTAAGTACAACCAATCAGGGCTCAGCATGTGATAATTATATTATTGAATTATAAGAAAAGATTATTTTTTAATCAAAGTGTCTTCTCTGTCTACTTATTAGAATTTAGAAATGTAGCTACCATAGCTCACTAGGGCGACCAGACGTCCTCTTTTTGAGACCTGGAAATGGAGTCCGTCCAGGATTCTAGAATTATCCTGGTTTTTGAGCTGCCTAAACTTTTGTCACGTCGTGGTTCATCTCTCATAAACTAGTTAGGATGCTAACTCTGCTAACTGTGCTAACTGTGTTGACTGAACAGGACTACTCAGGTGCATATTTAACTTTTACTGGAGTAGTATTTTACCTAAGGTATCTGTACTCTAGTTAGTGTACGAGCCTCTGCTGGTTAAAAGAGGTATGGCAGCTGCCTGTGTGCTCTTGAGCAGTGAGTCGGTGTGAGAGCATGAGGTGAGGAGAAAACGTGTGACAGCAGAACACGTCCACACTCTGGTGACGTCACGGTGGTTAGGTGTGAATATTTTTTGCGCGGTTCAAACGCCTGCGTCCAAACCTCTCTCTCCCTCGCTCTCTGCCTCTCTCTCTCCTGGTCCTCTTCTTCTCTCGCCCTGTCCCGGCGCTGCCGCTCGTCCTCCCTCTCTCTCTGGGCGGACAGAGCGTCGGCCCAGGCCTGGCCCCGACCCAGAGCTTGGTGGAAGCCTCTCTGCAGCAGCTGCAGCTGCAGCAGGAGCCGCCGGCTCTGTGTGGGAGTCAGATCCTGAGCTCGCTCCGAGATGAAGAGCTGGACGTCGAAGGCCACGGTGTTGACCTGGCTGGAGTGAGCCATCAGAGATGACTGGAGATCCTTCAACGAAAAAGAAAATCAAACATCAACCAAAAATGTCTCAGTTCTGGACAATGAGATTATTTATGGCTCATTTCGATTATTATCTAATCATTTTTAAAAAAAATTTTTGGTCAAGTTTTCATATTCACAGTTTTTTTTTTTGTTTTTTGGTCAAGTTTTCATATTCACAGTTCTAAGTTTTTGACTGATTTCAGATATTTTTTTCAGTTTAGATAATTTTATTCCAGGGCTAACTAACAGTTCTCTGTTGATAACATTTAGTTTTTTGTTTTTTTTACAAACCTATTTGGCTTTTTTATTTAAAATTTTCAAAAAAGATTTTGAACCTTTTTAATCACATTTTCTCATCTCTCTTGCTAATCCTCCAGCTGTGGTGGGGCTGAGATTCAGGATTCAAGATTTTATGTCACGGTCGACACAAACCTTGCACAGATTCAGCTGCTGTGTCAGCTGATCGCCGTGGTCGTTCTCCTCTGCCCTCATCCCTCCGTCCATCTGAGCCTCAGTGTCCTTCAGCCAGGAGAGAAGATCGTCCACCTGTCCACTCAGAGTCTTCTGCTCAGCAGCCACGGACTCCTGAGACACAGAGACATGTTTTAGTTCAGATGTAAATATTCAGAGACCCTGTCCACTCATGTCCACTCATGTCCCCTCACCTTGTAAGACTCTCGATGGTCTCTGAGAGTCTTCAGAATCTCCTCGGACATTTGCCGAGCAGCTTCGAAGCCCCGGGCTAAGCCACGCCCATCCTTTTCCAGAGCCAATAGAAGCTGAGGAGGAACGTCGTCGGGCCGTGGATCCAACATTTTCTCTGCGGCCTCCGTCTTCTTAGTGATCTCAGGCTCCAGGTCTCGCAGTTCCAGGTCCAGCGTCTGGGAGAAGGAAACAAACGATTTCAGGATAAAAAGTTACGGTTTGAAGAAACAGTACCAGGCGGTGAAGTGACTGTTTTTTTTTCTTTCACCTCCGTCTGTGTGATGATGTCATCCAGGGAGACCAGGCCTCGGCCCACGGACTGCTGCTGCTGCTGTTTGAGTCGGACCTGGATGTGTCTGAGGATGGAGATCAGAGCGATGATCTGCTGGTCCAGCTCCAGACACTCCTGACGCTTCAGCGAGGACTGAGGTGGAAGAACGTTTGTCGTCAATCGGACACATCTAACGAACTTCTACGATGTTGTTAGAAAAACAAAAACGAATCATAAATGATTTCACTTCTTACCTTGGAAGTGACCGATTTTGTTACGTCTCCGTCAGACATTTTTTCCTGTCCCTCTCTGATGTCTTCCTTTCCTGGTGACCAGTTCTTGGCGGCTGTGACAGACCGTGGAGCTTCAGGAGATTCAGCTTCAGCCTCGGCTGATCCTGGAAGACTTGGCTCCTGGAGGTTTTGACCCTCAGATGTTTGAAGATCCTCCTTCTTTATTCTTGTTTGTTTTATTGTCTGTGTGCCAGGAGCCAGAGGTTGAACACGATGCTGGAGGTCTGCTGTGGATGTTGGAGCCTCGGTTCTTTTAGATCCTGAAAGTTCTTCTTGTCTTCCACTCTGAACGTCCAACAGACTCTGCTGACACGTCTCATCTCCTTCATCAGGGACTGCTCTGATCTCCTTCGTCCTGTCAGGAGTCTGAACATCTTCTGAGGGCAACGCTTCCAAACCTGGACTTTCAGGACTTGACTCTTCGTCTTCTACGTTTTGAGACGCTGGTGTTTTGGTTGTTTCACCTTCACCTGGTTGGTAACTCTTTTCTGGGACAGTCCAGTTGGATTCATCTGAAGGTGGTTCTTCTCCATCAGCAGACCAAACCTCTGACCTTTCTTCCTGGTCTTCATTTGTCGGGTCCTTCTCCACAGTGGTGGCAGATGTGACCGTTTCTTCAGCCTTATCCCAGGTCAGAGAAGGAGATCCAGTGGACAGAGGTGACCGTTCTTCTTCTTGATGTTGGACATGTTTAGATGGAAGACTTTTCTTCTTTTTCTTTTTAAGACTTGTTTTAACCTGAGGCGAAGGCTGAGTTGGGGGTTCGATCCCAGGCGTCGTCTCATCGGATTCAAATTCAGTTGTAGTTTCTGAAGGTGGTTCCTGTCTCTCCAAAGGTACAACGTCCACAGCTCCTACATGATCTTCAATCAGTTCCAAGTTTAGGCTGGTTTGACCGGCCTCAGCTCTTCCTTCATTGATCAGGAACTTCTCCACAACATCTTCAATGACCGAACCAGATAATTCCAGAGTCTGAGAACTTGGCACTTGTTGTTCTAAACATAACGGTTCTGAGGTTTTGTTACTTTCACGTTCAGATGTTTGATGATCTTTCTTCTTTTTACCTTTACCATTTGTTTTAACCTGTTGTTTTCCAGGAGCTCTGTGTTGGGTTATGGGTTTGATTCCCAAGGTTTTAAGAGATTCAACTTTAGTCAAGGGAGTTCCTTCTCCTCCAGATGTGACCTCAACACTTTCTACTGGTTTCTCAATCTCACAGTTTGATTCTTTAGCCTGGTCCGGATCAGTCGACGTCTCAGACCCACTGGATTTATCAGCAACTGAAATGGAATCATCGTCTGGAGGTGAAGCTTCCGGACTCTTCGGCTCAGACGCCTGTTGTTCCATAAATCCAGAGTCTGGATGTTTGATTTTTTTACCTTCAGGTGCTCGAAGGCCTTTCTTCTTACCTCTTCCAGGTTTTATTTTTGTGGGAGGAAGAGTCTGCTGAAGAACTGGTGTAAACGCTGGAATCTTATTGGACGCTGCTTCACTTGTGATTTCTGGAAGAAGAAGATCTTCTCTTCCAGTAAACTCAGCCTGTTCCTCTTGTCTCCTTTGGTGAGAACCCGGCTCCTGTGACTCATCCAACGGTGGACTTTGTTGATTGGACTCTTCTGAAGCCACGATGACATCACTGATTAACTGATCATTTACACGTTGCTGCTGTTCAGATGAATCAGAAACGTGACTTTCCTTTGTTTTCCACGTGACTGCGTCAGATTCGGGTCTTGGACTTTTGGATTTCTTACTTTTCTTCTCCTTTTTATTTTGCTGAATTTCTTCAGGTCTTGGATTTCTTACTTTTCTTTTTATTTTGCTGAATTTCTTCAGGTCCAAACTCTGTTTCTCCACCTTCTTGTTTCTGGCCTTTTTCTGCAGGAATAATCTCTACCTTTTCAACTGAAGGAACCTCCAAACGTTTGTCGTCCTTACCTTCAATAACTGACTCTTCCTCCACATTCAGCTCATCTACAGCCACTGACACTGCTATTTTGTCTTTCTCCAAACTTTTCTTTTCAACTTTATCTCCATCATCCTCAGTTCGGAGATCTTTCTCCGTTACTTCAGCCAGCTCCAAACTTTTCTCTTCTTTCTTTTCACCTTCATCTCCATCATCCTCAGCTTGGAGATCTTTCTCCGTTACTTCAGCCAGACCCTGAGCGTCCTTCTTCTTTTTCTCCACCTCTTTCCTCAGGGCCTGTAGATCCTCTGCTGTCTGCTTCTCACTTACACCTTTTTCGTACACCTTCTTCAAAATGCTTTCTTTGGCTTTCAGCAGCAGAGCGGCTTTTTCCTCCTCTGGTAGGATGGATTTTGGAGGTTTCTTTGACTTCTGACTTTCTTTTTCTATTTGCAGAAGAACAACTTCTTTCTCGGCCGTCTCCACTTTTTCTGCATCCTTAAATGTCAAAGTTTCGACCACATCTCCTTCTGGCTCAGCCATGTGTCCTGTGGAAACTGTTGGTGTTGAGTCTGGACCCAACTTCTCCAAACTCTGATCAACATTTTGGAACTCCTCTACTTTGTTTTTCAGTGCATTCTTATCTGTTACTACATCTTCAGCTGTTTTCTGAATTTTATTCTGTCCAATATCTCGACCAATTAGAGAAGGTTCTTTCATGGCTTCATTCTCTGCTTCTTTATTCTTGGCCTTCTGTTTACTTTTCTTCTTCTTCTTACTTTTACTCTCCGTCTGTTTCGATGGAGGCCTCGTCGGTTCTGCTGACAGCTCGGTCTCAGGGTGACCTTTAACCTCTACTGGTCTCTCTCTTTCTGCAACTTCAACTTTACCATTGAAACCATCATTAGTCTGTATCAACTTCACATCATCCTCCTCATCTTTCTGTGGTAATTCTGTACTGTCTTTACTTTCTTCGTCTACTTCCGTGATAATCCCTGCTGCTGCTGGTCCAGTCAGGTCTTCTGGTTCAGACACATGTGGACTAACTGGTACGCTCTCATCACTTGCACCAAAACCTTTCCTCATAACCGTCTTAGGCTCCACATCTAACATAGAAGCCGCACCTTCTTCCATCTGCAGTTTCTCTTCAGTTTTCTGTTCAGGAAGGTTCTCAAATCCCTTGGCGTCGTCCTGCGGTTCTATCTCCTCTATGGCCAGTTGAATTCGTTTCTCAACATTAGCTGCAAAACTACACAACAGGTCCATCGACAGGTCTGGCTCAATACGACGGCTGCCCCCTACTGGTGCCTGTGTCTCTTCTTCAACGTCTGGCTCTGACTTATCTGAAGTCTCACCTTCATCTCGGCTCTCTCCACGATCTGTCTTTGACAATGGAGACCTTGAGGACATCTCTGTGCTCACATCTGACCAGTTCGCTGGGCTGTCGGTGCTGGACACGGTCAGCGACATCACAGGGCTGTATATGGAAGAAGCCACGGGTGAGGGAGAAGTGTCCTGGTCATCTGGTTCTGCAGGACTCACTGTTTCCTGAATTACAGAAGCTACGTCCTCAGATATAAGTCCTAATGAAACAGCATGACTTAGACGTGAGACTCTCTGATTGGTGGAAGGGTCCACTAAACCTCCTTTCAGAATCTGGTTCATGGCTACTTCTTTCACCATCTCATCATCAATCAAACCTCTGTGACTGGCCTCAGACAAGGACAGCCTTTCTCCAGTCTTGATATCGATGATCCCACCAGTATCTGCCTGACTTTGCAGGAGCCTCAGTGCAGGAACCGGGTCAACCTTCTGTGACTCAACTGCCTCAGAGAGAGTACAACTCGCTCCAGTTTCCTCATTCTGAACGCCTCGGAACGGTTCAACCTCTAAGAAACGTCTGCCTGTTTCGAGGTCAATTTTACCTCGGTTTACAAGTGTTGAATAAGGCACAACGCAAACAGTTTTGGGGTCGAGGACACCCTGAGTTACTGCGGGGGAAGCCATGACTTCTCTGGCAAAGTTCTCATCCAGGAGCCCCTTGGACACTGCCTCCGTCAATGTCAGTTTAGAGCCAGATTCCGGGTCTAAAACTGCGCCAGTCGATGCCTGCAAAACCACTGCTTCTGGGTGAGATGTTGGACTGACGTCCCCCTTGTAGACCCACTCCAGTTCCTCCAAACCAGGAGCAACAGAGCGATCAACTAAACCTCTATCAACGGCGTCCATGACAGAAAGTCTCAGACCTGAGGCGTGATGTATGATTCCACCTTCTGCCACCTGCCTCGCCAACACCTGGTACGCCTCCTCTGACTTTATCAGCCCTTTCTGAATGGCGTTCTCCAAAGACAGCGGTGACTTCGTCTGCGGGTCGATAAGACCTTCCATCTGCAGCTGTAAACTGGCTTTCGTCATAGCAGCGGCGGGATCAACGTCACTTCCTGCGAATGCTTTCTCTAGCGCTGCCAGTTCTTCTCTCTGACCGTCCTCAATCAATCCCAGGTCTGCTGCCTGAGACACCGACACTTTCTTATCTCTTTGTAGATCTACAATCCCTCCAGACACCACCTGGGCTTCGAGGAGTCGAGCAGCCGTGTTGGGGTCGATCAACCCTTCTTCAACTGCCTCTTTTACCCCACAGATCTGTCTTTTCTCTACATCGACTATTCCTGCCAGGCTTCTATCTGACTGCAGAACCTGCCACATCAGTTCTTCATCAACAACATCCTCCTGAATTACCTCGTCAACACTCAGGGACTCACTTGTGCTAGCATCTAGGAATCCACCAAACAGACCGGCCTGAGCCATTAGCTTGACCGCGGTGTGAGCCGGGAGGACACCCTGGGCGACGGCCTCGTCTGGGAGCAGCTTCTCCCCTTCTTCTGTCATCAAACCTCCCTGTCTGAGCTCTTGGACCAACCGTGCCATTTCAGGAACTTCTTCTTCCTTTTCCGATGCGGCTTCAAAATCATGAAACTGTTTTTTTGCTTTGTTTCTTTTTGTCTTTTTTACAGGTTGTTTTTCTAAATCAGTGTCCTCAGATTTTGAAAATCTAACGTGGTCAGTTGATTGGTCCACCGGAGTGGTTCCTCTAAATGACCTCTTTTGATAATGTTCCTCTGATTTTATTGGTTCAACTCCAGAACCTTCCGGCAACGCCAACAAACTTCCAAGTTCAGATCCTTCTTTGTTTTGAGCTTTTACTTCTGTCACACTGCTTTTATCTACAGCGGTAAAGGCTAACTCACTCTGCAGTGGTCTGTCGTACATCTCACTATCTCGGTCTGGTGTCCCTCCAGTAGAAGGTTCCTCTTCAACTTCACCCTGCTGGTTAGCATCTCCTTTATCTGTCAAACTTCTGTCAACAGTGTGTTCAGGAAAGCCTTCCGTGGCTGTGACCAAGTCCACCAGTTCAGGGTCGAGCAGCACCAGCCGTTGTCCACTGTGAGCGTCCACGTAGCTGTGGGTGACGAGGTGAAACAGCAGTTTGTGTCGAGTCTGATCTCTGGGATCCAAGCTATGTGTTTGTTTATCGTCCCATAAAAGGTCAGGAGAAGAAGACAAAGAGAGCGGAGAAGATGGAGTCGGAGAAGACGTGGAGGAATCCCAGCTCGGTTCAGACATGGTGTCCCAGAAATGTTCACGTTGAGAAGACCATCTGGGATGTGGGTGTTTTTCAGAAAACTAGTTACGCGGGGGTCAAGGGTGTCTTCACTAGAGTCCAGTGGTATCACCTGCAGGGCTTCTGGGTTGTACAGACCCCCAACGACATGACGCTTGGCTAAAATGTTTCTTGCTAGCTCTCCTGAGATCATCCCTTGTTGAAGAGCTTCAGCAATCGGCAGCAGATCTCCAGACTCAGGCCAGAGAAGTCCCATGAAAGCCCAGAGAGACTCCAGGACCAACAGAGCCAAACGAGGGGACAGAAGGTCTCTGTGGATACTGTCCTCCAAATCCAGCCGTTCCCCCGTGAAAGGATCAATAATCCCTCCGTTTTGGAGCTGACGTGCAAACATGGTACATGCTAGATCCTGGTCCATGAGACCGTGACGTACGGCCTCGTCGACCGTCATCCGATGGCCGGATCGAGGGTCAGCGATACCACCAGCGAAAAGCTGAGCTTCCAGCAGTCTTACGGTAACTTTACGATCAATGAGGCCTTCCTGGACCGCGCGGAAGATGCCGACTTTTCTGCCGGTCCGGACACAGACTGTTCCTCCGGGTTGCTGTTTGACGGGGAACAGAAGGAGCCCAGAGTCGTCGTCGTAGACACATCGCTGCTGTAGCTCGTTCAGGTTAAGTTTCTCGGCCGTGTTTGGGTCGATCAGCTCTCGGTGTTGCAGCCTTGGCTGAAGTTTGTGGAGGATTCTGGGAGTCAGAAGCCTCTTGTCTTCAGCTTGCTCCAAACTGAGCATTTTACCCTTTGAGTCCTTCAGGCCTCCGGTGTGAATCTGAAGTTCCATGATGCGGAGTCCAACCTCTTCTTTAATAAAACCAGACTCCAGGACTTTGGCAACTGGCAACACAGTCTGCTGTGGATCCGCAGAGGATTTGAACTTCTCCACAAAGAGCAACGCGTTTTCTAGATCAGAAAGTGAGCGCCTGGCGTGGACATCAACCAGGCCTCGACTCTGCCCTTGTTCTAGGGAGTGTTTTAGAGGGGAGTCTGGCTGGACCAGCCCCCCCATGATGATCTGGGCCTCCAGGAGGACATGGCAGGTGTCCTGGTCAATGAGACCACGTTGGGCCGCTTGGAAAACTGGGAATGTTTCCACAGTTCCCAGGTCGATAACTCCAGCAATGGCGACTTGGTTCTACAGAAAGAGAGAAAATTAGATTACATATGAGGAGGAAGTGCCTGTAAATCTGTAAACTGGTTTGAAAACTACTATTGAAAAAGAAAAGAAGAAAATCCACCACCAATAAAAGGAAAAAAAGAATCCTACGCTGAACGGTACTCACCGCTAATTTTCTAACAGAAGCTCTAAGCATGCAGGAAAGCAAACAAAAACAAATAAATACACAACAACGAGCTACGTATAAAGAAAAAGCAACACCACAAAGAAGAACACAACAAGAAAAAAAAACAAAAAACATAAATATAACAAGAGACAATAAGAAAGAAAGCGAGCGCTACTTACCAGGTGGGCTCTTCTCATGGACACACACTTAAAGGGCCAGCTTTACGGCTCGGCAGAGCGGGGTGCGACAGGTGAGAAGCCGGTTGTTAGCATTCTGCATGCCATCCGTCCTCCTGACTGCTAACACTGCACTGACGCTAAAGCCTCACCGTAAACTAGACTCCAGACAGACGGTACTGATGTTACAGTGGTGAGCGTGAGACTTTGGGAGTTTTAGTTTTATCTGTTCTCAGAACTTTAGTTCTGCAGGAATCTAGTAAAAAAAAAGCAGACCCGCGCCCACCACTGTATCCTGGGGTCGTACGTTGTCATGTGACCGAACATTTTAGTAAACGTCTTGGTGTTTTTAGTTTCCTCCTCTCTGTCTGACGGCTAAGGTTTAAACTGATGCTGGGACGTCTTCTCTTCTCTTCTCGGCAGCTGTTAGTGGTTTTTCTGAGCAAAAATGCTGGTTTTAAAATTCCACACATTATTAGGCTGCATTAGAACAAACAACATAAACATTGTCAAACACACACACACACAGATACATATTTGTGATCTGGACACAACATGCTCAAATGGTGAAGTGAGTTTTTTTTTTGCTCAGCTGGCCTTTGGTGCACTTCAATATTTATACCCCGCCCCCCCCCCGACACAATTGTAGGGTACACAGGAAACAGGAAATACCAGGTGCAGCTTCATCATAACACATGGTTCCTGACCAATGAACCAAACTGAATATATGACAAAACCAGACGACCGTGACTGGAAGTTGGTGATGTAGGGGCCAAAAATTAAATACATTTAAAAGAAATAATATAAACACTAAAAACTACACGCTAGAAATGGACACAGCCAAGATGAATGGAATTTGATACGGTTGAAAAAAATATATTTTTAAGATTATTTTCCAACCAGTTTTACAGCGTCTGTATTTATTTTGGTGAACTACTGTGTGATCCTGTTTAGAGGAAAATGGAAGATGAACCAGACTCTCAGGTGGTTTTGTTATAAGAAGGCTGCGTCCATTTCTTCTACGATGGATGGAATATGTCGACTTTATGCCGTGGCAAATTTTTAACCACCACATAAAATCCAATAGGACACCGGCAGTGACGCTACAGTTCTGCTACACTACCTCCTAACTGCTAGCATGAGTAACAGCACCACTGAGGCCAAGGATATTAGCCACGTTAGCAGTTTAGCAGGTGTTGTTTCTGATGATGATGATGATGATGACAGTATGACACTCTAAGGTGTGGACAGTTACGGTCAGTGTGACAGTGAAACACTCCATGCTAAAGAACCAGTTCAGACAGTGACAGTCAGAGAGAACTTATTCAAGTTTTTGTACAAAAATAATTAAAAATGAGATTTTAAACATTTTTACTGACGTTGATCAGAGTTCACGTCTGAACTGGGTCTGTGACGTTGGTTAAACCAAACTGGGTCGATGGGTGAGATGTAAACATCATGGTGGTTGGTGTCAAAAAATGCATAACTTTGTGAACACACAACGTGCAGTACAACACACACACACGCTGCTGCTGCTGGCCCCACACACACACACACTCATTCACGCTCAGCTTGCAAGCATTTTCAGACAGAATAATTTTTTTTTCAACACAAGAGAAACCTTTAAATTCACAGCGACAGATTTTTTTTTTTTTTTAACACAAGAGAAACCTTTAAATTCACAGTTTGTGAAACTTTGGTCATAAACCTGCAGTACCTCCCTGTGGGCCCCGCCCCTCCCTTTAAACCACGTACCTTTCTCTCCTCCTCTTTGGCCAGCTGCTGCTCCAGCTGCTGCAGCTGTTGGGTGGAGGAGTCGCACATCCTGTTGTAGGTGGAGGTGAGTTCTTCCAGTTGAGCCTCCACGTTGGCTCGCTCCTCCGGCGACAACCTGGAGCGCACAGGAAATGGTCAGTCAAAAAGATCGAAGAGAAGTTCTAGAGGATGACCTTTGACACCGGGTCTCAGCCCGCTTCTTTGTCTGGTCCAAGGGAATGAAATCTGCTTCCTTTAAATGTTCTTAGAATTTTTTTTTTTAAGATTTAGAACCTGTTGATGAGCTTCAGTCATTTGAACAAGTTTCCATTAAAGTTTGGATAACACCATCATACAGCTGTGGTTAATTATTAAAAATTTAAAAAATAAAATAATAAAACTTAATTCCATATACCCTGTGAGACCAGATGGGGGCAGAACTTACTTGCTGGCCTGTTTGGACCGCAGGAAGACTTCTGTGCTGCGAATGGCTTCAGCCACTTCATCCTTCTTTCCTGCCAGTTGTTCACTGATGGCCTGAGGAAAACCAACAAAAAAAATCAATCACTCTGTGTGTAAAGTCCACACACACACACAGGCCACAGAACCATTAACTTGTCAGATCTTTGGTACCTGTTGAGCAGCCAGTGAGGACTCAGCGGTGGGGCCCCCGGTCCGGCCCTGCAGACCTTTGATCCAGCCCACCAGGTCTGACACCTGGCCCACCCTGGCCTGCTTCTCCTCCTCCACCTCTTTCTGTACATCATCAACACCACAGTTTATCATTTGAGATCCTGTTCACCTCTGTAGCTAGGTATTAGCTCTGATTTAACTGCTATGGTAGCATTAGCTGCTCTGTTTGGCAAACAATTTATTACATTTATTTATTACACAAGTTATTTTTGTTTAAAAAATGTTTTTTGTTGTTACCCTGTATGAACCTCTGAGATAACGTTGAGAAAAAAAATTTGGTTCATGTTTTTCTTATTCAACTCTTTCTGCACGACAACAGGAGGACATATTATTATTTGAGCTCCTGCTAACTTTTGTTAGCCTCGTCATTTAGCCTCTTTATTTAGAACTTGTTTATCTTTATGGCCAACAAAAAGTAATATTTCCTGTTTTTATTTTTATTTTTTATTATTTATTTATTATTTATTTATTTATTTAAATTTATTTTTGCTAAATTATATCAGAATCACCGTGACAGTTTTTTAATTTAACCTCCCGCTAACTTTTGTGGCTAATGTCTAGCCATGGAGTTAGCCTCTTCAGCTAAGCTTAATTTTTCTCTTTTTGGCAAACATAAAACTGTTTTTGCTTCTTTTTTTATAATTTTTTTACATTCTTTAACTGAATCTATTGCCCTCTTTTCATTTCAGTTCACTTTTAGCTATTTTGACCAAATTCAGACTTTCTTCAAATAATCTCTGGGCTAACGTTAGGCTAAGTTCTCACAAGCTAGTTCTAGTTTTCACAGTTGATGGATTGTTAACGTTACTTTGTCCGTTTGTAAATGAGTAAAGAAACTAAACTCCCACCTCTTCTTCTTCCAGTCTCCTCAGAGCATCATTGATGTATTTCACATGTTGGGTCGTTAGCGTGACCAAAGCCGTATAACGTGTTCGTAAATCCATGAACTAAAAAAAGACAAAACGAATTACTATCACTACAAAACACAAAATTTGAAACACAAATTTAAAAAAATATTTGTACGCCGACCTCCTGAGTGATGGCGTCCGAAGAGGAGTGCATCCTTCTCCTCTTCACCGGAGACTTGTGTGTGGACTCGACGAAGGCTCTGTACGTCATCAGCTGCAGTTCATAGTCCTGGACAGCAGAGGGCAGAGTTTTACCATGTATCGCCGACGTTAAAATGTGATGAAATGCAGCAAAGATTTTTTTAATTTATTTTTTTTACCTTGACTGAGGTGCAGTACTGTTTGGAGTGAGCCTGACACTCGTCCAGTTTGACCTGGTTCTTCTCAATCTCAGCTACTAATGCCTGAAAACATCATTAAGGTGGATTTTTAGTTTGTTGTTTTTCTCCGTGGATGACGCTGACGTCGGCTCAGCGACAGCGGGACTGACCGTCTGCTGGGCCAGCTGCTCAACCAGAGCTCGACTGTCCATCTGTCCAGGTTGCGTGTTTTCCTGTCTCTCCGTCGTCTCTTGGATCCACTGGATCAGAGCAGAGTAACCGTCTCGGTACTGATGTAGTTCTGAGCCCAGACACTCAAGATCAGCGCGTCTGAAGCCAAACCAGAAGAAAAAAGTTCAAATTAGCTTTGGACACTTAGCTATCTCCTGGCTATGTTGTGGCTAAGTTGATGGAGAAACAATAACAAGAAGAAATAGAAAAAAAACATAAAAGATTAATACACAATTATATATAAATATATATTTAATTTTATTCACATTTTAATTAACACGTAAGAAAACAAAAATTATTTTGAATTATAAAAAACATAAACTAACAAATTGTCTTGAATGCTAACTTTAAACCGTTGCTATATCTTAGCTTGTTCTGCTAACTGTTTAGTGAACATCATGTTCATCAACTGTCTCCGTCTCCACACCGTCCCTCTCACCGTGTCTCCATCTGTCTCCTGACGGCGCTCCACCTGTCTGTCATCTGATTGGCTCTCTCCTGGTAGAGCTCCAGCTCGGGGCTGCGGTCTGGGTGGAGCCTGCTGAGCTGAGACCCCGCCTCTTTGGCCTGACGGACCACCGACTGCAGGGCCTGGAAGACGGCGTCCTGCTGGGACAGCTCTTCCTCCCACTTCTGCTCAGAGAAGAACATAAAAACATGAAACCTCAGTGTGTTCGTCGCGGCCGTGACTCCCCCGTCAGTGCGTCTCAGTCTCACCCCTAACTGGTCCCTGAGGCCCTGAATGGCCGCCGTGTCCGCGGGGACCATGTCTTCTTCGCTCAGTCTGCTCTCGTACTTCCTGACCTGACGCTCCACCTCGTTCAGGCTGCGGATCAGGACCTCCACCGTCTTCAACCTGCGATGAAAAACACCAATGAATGGAGGGTGGTCAAATATAGGGGCTGCGTTCTGACAGAGCGGACGTCGGGGGACGGACTTTTCCAGGTAGACGGAGGACAGTTTGTGCAGTTTGTCCGTCTTTTCCACAGCCAGATTCAGTTCTGAGCGCAGGACGGGGACGCTGGAGGACGTCGGCTTCTCCTCGAAGAAACTGACGCAGCGCCGCGACACCTCCCCCAGGGTGGAGCGCAGGGTGTCCAGCTCTGACTGCAGCGTCTGAAGAAAGAAGAACAAAAAAAATAAATAAATAAAAACAACCATCTATTTAGTTACAATTAACCAACTAATTAAATGATTATAACCAGTGGTTCTCACTGACCTCCTGCTCTGAGATCTGGACACCGCCGTCCTCTGACATCCTGCTGGGGGGCGGGGTTTGAATCCCCCTCATCAGTCTCTGCTCCGCCTCATTCAGCTGAAGGGTGATGTTCTGCAGCTCGGACATGTACGACCGAGACACTGACTCGTCCTTCTCCACTGAAAAGACAAAAAAAAAAATTTAAATACTTGGCACTGATAAATAAATAAAAATAAATAAAATGACCACTCGGGGCAGCAGAGACCCCGTCGGACTGGGTCAGAAATCTCACCTGTCTCCATGTTGAGCAGCAGGTCCTGACAGTGCTGCTGGGCCTCCAGCACCTCCTTCTCATGAAAAACACCAATGAATGGAGGGTGGTCAAATATAGGGGCTGCGTTCTGACAGAGCGGACGTCGGGGGACGGACTTTTCCAGGTAGACGGAGGACAGTTTGTGCAGTTTGTCCGTCTTTTCCACAGCCAGATTCAGTTCTGAGCGCAGGACGGGGACGCTGGAGGACGTCGGCTTCTCCTCGAAGAAACTGACGCAGCGCCGCGACACCTCCCCCAGGGTGGAGCGCAGGGTGTCCAGCTCTGACTGCAGCGTCTGAAGAAAGAAGAACAAATAAATAAATGAATAAAAACAACCATCTATTTAGTTACAATGAACCAACTAATTAAATGATTTTAACCAGAGGTTCTCACTGACCTCCTGCTCTGAGATCTGGACACCGCCGTCCTCTGACATCCTGCTGGGGGGCGGGGTTTGAATCCCCCTCATCAGTCTCTGCTCCGCCTCATTCAGCTGAAGGGTGATGTTCTGCAGCTCGGACAGGTACGACCGAGACACTGACTCGTCCTTCTCCACTGAAAAGACAAAAAAAAAAAACAACTTTAATACTTGGCGCTGATAAATAAATAAAAAATAAATAAAATGACCACTCGGGGCAGCAGAGACCCCGTCGGACTGGGTCAGAAATCTCACCTGTCTCCATGTTGAGCAGCAGGTCCTGACAGTGCTGCTGGGCCTCCAGCACCTCCTTCTCCAGCTCCCTCCTCTCCGCCGGCGTGAACAGGGAGCTCTCTTTACTGTCGGACAGGAAGTCGGACAACTGGGACTCCAGGTGGTCCAGGACCTGCTGTCGCTCCGAGGGAGACTGACATCGAACCTGGGGGACATGGAGTTACGGTTGAGCCAGACGGAAATAAAAATTTTAAAAAGCAGACGAGAACCTTTTTCACACACGGACCGTGTCCAGGGTCCAGGTGGAGACGTTCCTGACGTCTTTGAGGAGATAATTCCACGACACAACGCTCTTCATGTTCACGTGCAGCTGGTGCCACAAGGACATGACCTTCTGGTACAACTGCTCCGCCCTGGACGGAAGGACACAGGCACACATTTGTGAGAGTGATGACGATGAAGATGATGATGATGATGATGATGACAAAGATGATGATGATGAGGTTCTCCTCACCTGCTGGCCGTGTCCATGGCCTCCTGGTTTGGAGGTGGGACGGTGAAACACACTGATGGGACCATGGCCTCGTTCCCCGTGGGACTGATGACCTTCCACTTTGTCCTCTGAGAGTTGTCCTCCAGGACACACTCCTCGCCCCGGTTTATGGTGATCTGAGATGTGGAAGAGGAAAAGGAGGAAGAAGAGGGCGGGGAGGAAGAGGAGAGAGAGGAGGAGATGGAGGTTAGGGAATGACAGATGACAGACCAGGGGAAAGAAGATGGAACAGCGTGAACCAAAAGATGAAAAAAAAACAAAAAAAACAAAAGTCATAAATGAGGCGTCAGAGTCGAATGGAATAAAAAGAAAAACAATTTAAAAAATGGAAAAATAAATAAATAAATAAAACAAACTGGAAGCAAATGTGAAAAATTCATGGCGTTTCATGGCGTTAGCAGAAGCTGCTGTGGTCATGTGACAGTGGAGACGCTGACGCAGAGAGATTTTTATCAGTAGAAAAAAAAAAAAGCTACTTCTTTACCTAAAAAAAACGGATTCTCAAATGTTAGAGTTTTTAATTAACTTCTTCTTTTTCTTCATCAGAGAAGAAAAATCCAGAACAGGAGGAAAAATAAACACAGATCTGTGACTAATGACTGGTTAAGGCCAAGCTGTGAGAGTGAGGATGGGATTTAGGAGATCAGAGGTCAGAGGTCAGAGCACCCCCCCTCTGAAAACCCTCTCTCAACCTGCTGCACACACACATACACACATTTAAATACACACGTGTAATCACACACATACATTCTCTCTCTCTCTCTCTCACACACACGTAAGGTGGTCGTCAGTTCTGCGGTTGTTCCCGTCTCGTCTGCTGGTTCTGTTTTTTTTTTTTTTATCAACAAACTGACATCTACATCAAAGGTCTTCAACTTTTTTAAACAACATATACTGTATAGTCATGTACAGTACGGGGTCCCTGCCCCTCAGTTTACAAACATTTAACCTTTCCTGTCAGCCAGTCTGAAACTCATTATCCTGTGCATTAATCTCACATATTCTTAAATATTCTGCAGAGATTGACTTAATTACTTTAGATTATTTTTTATTCAAGTTAACTTTAATTTATTTTATTTTATATTTAACGTTTTTTGTGTGTAGTTTTGACAAAGCTAGCTGTTCCCATGTCGACTTTGACCAAGTCTGTGGTGAGACTGTACTGTATGTCTGCTTTGCTTTGCTGCCCCCTGTAGGTAACAGTGATGTCAGCTTTATAATAAATGTGCTGCAGGCATGACAAGGACTGACGACAAGCAGAAACAGAGCAAAGAACGAAAAAAACAAAAACCAAAACCAGCAGAAAAGAGCGGGAAAACCACGACACAGAGTGAGTGTGTGAGTGTGTGTGTGTGTGTGTGTGTGTGTGTGTGTGTGTGTGTGCAGTATAAGAATCTGAGGAGAGAGAGGGAGAACATAGGCAGCTATACCTGGACGTTTGTCTTGCCAGCCCAGCCGACAGACGAGAGGATGAGGAAGAGGATGAGGAGGAGTGACAGAAGGAGAGGAGGAGGACAGACGGGAGGAGGAGAGGAGGAGAAGAGAGGAGGAGAGGAGAACACACACAGGGAGGTGAAGGAGAGAAAGATTATTTTCTCTGGTAAATAAAAAAAATCAAGGAAACACTGAGTCACGTTTGTTTTTCTGTTCTCTCTCAGGTCGGTGAAACAGCAGATGGCAGCAGAGAGTCGAACCATCGACCACTGTCTCCTGGACACCAGTCTACTGTACCAGTGTGTATTACTGGTACACACTGATGCTGCGGCCGAACAGGAAGTAGAAGTCACAGCTCGAGGTCAGAGGGCGTTTATACTACGGCGTCCCAATCCGTGGTCTGCAGCCTACGTAGGCTGCACTGGTCTAAACACACGAGGCCGCAGCCACCGTGTGTCCGTCTGTACTGGTTTGATGGTGAGGAGATTCTAAACATATGGTTCCTGGTGCGGCACCAGCTCCTGTTTTATAAATATTTGAACAACGATGTCATAACAACTTAACGACTTCCTGAGACCCGCGGCCTACACAGTGGACCACACAGAGGGGCCCACATAGATACTGACCACTGACTGCACTGAAAGGAAAACCAAAACATTTCAGTTTTTAAACGACTCTACATGTGTTCAGTTTTCCAGGACCTCGGACCACAAAGATTTCTCCAGTTCTAGTCTGTACCCACTCTACATGTGGTGAAGCGTAGGGGGCGCTGACGTCATACCTCGATCTGCCTGTAGTCACAGACGGCTCTGATGGGCGTGGTCGCTCCCAGGTTGTTCTCCGGGCTGCGGGGGCGGAGCTGCACCACCGTCTTGGCCCGGCCCACCAGACCGGCCAGGGTGCTGCGGTACTGGATCAGCTGCTCCTTCTCCTCCTGCAGGAAGAAGAGAGCATGACGATTAGACCTGACGGACGGCAGCGTCATGTGATCTGTTTATGGGTCACTAAAGGTCACGGCAACAGACTAATAATAACTAGGAGTGAGAATCTGACGATACGATGCGTAGCTCGATACATGGGAAATATATTGCGATATTTGAGTGCACGGATGTTGAGTATTGATCGGACTGTGACGGGTCAGAACCAGTACCATGGAGTCCTGCAGCAGGTCCTCCAGTTTGCTGAGGCGGCTGTTCCGGTCACAGGTGTACTGCCTCTTGATGGTCTCCTGCAGCTGCCGCAGGTACGACTCGCAGTCACGGGCGTCGCTCACGAACTGGAACACAGAGGGAGGAGGTGTGAGACGGAGAACGTGAGGAAAAGAAAACGGAGGAAGAAGTCGTGATCAAGGTCTGGAACCTGGAAGTAGGTGGCGTTGTCTCTGAGATGCTGCTCCACACACACGCACAGCTGATCCACCCACTGCCACTGGGTCTGCAGGGCTGCGCTGTACGCCTTAGGAAAACACAAAAAAAAAAATTTAAAACCCAAAAAGTCACAGAATTTTATCCTGCAGATTAAAACTCCAGACTTTACCTCCACGGTCGTCACAGAATTGTATCCTGCAGAGTAAAACTCCAGACTTTACCTCCACGGTCAGTTTGGCCGGGTGATTCTCCAGACACAGACGAGAGGCCGTTTCCTGCAGCGACAGCATCACCTCTCGCTTCTCGTCCAGTTCTGACCTCATTTCCTGTCGACGGAAACACACGCACGAATCAGGACGAGGTATTTCATCCCAGCTCTACATCATGGACTACAAACACAGGTCATTTGATTCTGTTTTTTTTTTCAAACACTCACGTTGTACAACTCTCTCTTGGCGTCGATGCCGGTGTTTCCTTCGCTCCAGTCGTAGGCGATCTCCTCCTCCTCCCTCTCGTTGAGCCAGATCAGCTCCTCGGTGCAGTGAGAGACGAATGAGTGGAGACTCTCCAGACTGCGCAGACGCCAGGACGAGTGTTCCTGCATCGACAATAAACAGAAGAAAAAAAATAAGAAGAAAAAACCAATTTGTGACAAGACAAACTGGTTGAACAGATCAAGAAACAAGGCAAAAATTAAAAAGAAAAAAATCCAGGAAAAAAAAACGAAAATGATTTATGGAACATGACAGTGAAAAATGTAATACTCTTCCACCAGGTGGCAGCAAATAACTATAAACATTTTAAAAAGGGGAGAATCATAGCTTTTGAAACGTTTTAAACAAAACAACTAAAACATGGATGAAACTTTAAAAACATTTTCTGTCTTTTTCTGCTCTCAGTCACTGACCAGTAGTTTGCAGTACTGATGCTCCAGCTTGGCCAGGGTTTCACAATAACTGCCCCTGAAGTTTGGAGAAACTTGAGCCTGAAGGAAGGAAGGTTTAAAAAAAAAGGTTAAAAAAAAACAAAAATATATATTTGTGAAAGTCATATATATGTGTGTGTGTGTGTGTGTGTGATTACCTCGTAGTTGCGCGCCGTTTAATGGCTGCTCATTAACTCCTCCACTGCTGTGTGGATGTTGTTGTGCTCCTGCAGGTTGTTCTCCACAGACGGCAGATCAGCGCCCCAGTCGGAACGCTCCAACAAGTCCTGGAAAAAAAACAGGACATTTTACGACGTTTAATATTTTATTATTAAAGAGTGAAACAGTGAAAAGAGCGTTTCCTGAGGGACAGACGGAGACCCGGTCCCTCCCTGACTCACCTGCGTCTCCTCCACCCACCCCAGCAGCTCGTAGATGAACCTCAGACTCCCCTCGTCCTCCGATGAAGATATGGCGACCAGCTGGGACCTGGCCATGGGCCGACGCAGGAGCGCCGCTCCGGCCGCCCCCACCACTCCCACCGCTCCCAGCAGGGTGTGTCCCAGCGACAGACCGCTGTCAGTGGACCTGAGGCTGGACTGGTCTGAGCCGGTGCTGCTCAGGGCCTGGGTGAAGTGACCTTTCCTGTAGAGACTGGAGCACTGCAGCCTGAGGGAGACCAGCTCCTCCTGGAGACACGACACTCTGGAGGACACAGACCAGGGGTTCAAACCCGGACTGACGGAGGACGGCGTCCGTTTCTCGTCTCCACCCCCCGGGACTCACCTGAACTCCAGCTGCTCCACCTGATAATACTTCTCCTCTTGGAGGACTTTGAGCTCCAGGTTCAGTTGTCGGATCAAGGACTCGCAGTCCTGCAGGTAACAGGCCAGTTCCTTCTCACACTGCACCACCGCGCCGCTCTCCACCCGAGACATGTCCTGGAGGACAGGAGATTTAATCAGTTGATTTACTTTGTTTTTTCTCTGTTTGTTTAGCTCTGTTTGTCGTTTCAGTCATGATAAGAGAATGTGAAGTGCCCCCTGGTGGACACTCAGGGAACATGTGGGTATGTAAAAAAGGGGTATAAAAATAAATACATATTAACAGTTATAGGGCTGTGTGTGTGTGTGTGTGTGTGTGTAAACTCACAGCCTGCAGTGTGTTCTTGGCCAGGGTCAGTTTCTCCTCACAGTCCAGAGACAAGTTCTGGATCTTATTGGCTCTTTGAAGAAGCTGCTCCAGCCTGTAGGGGGAGAGAGGGAGAAAGAGAGTGAGGCAGGCAGGAAGGAGAAAGAGGAAGGAAGAAAAACAAGTGTGTGTGTGTGTGGTGAGGCAGACAGGAAGGAGAAAGAGGAAGAAAAACAAGTGTGTGTGTGTGTGTGGACACACACCTGTCCACTGCAGGTCTCAGTGCCTTCTCTCTCTCCAGCATCTCCAGGATCAGTTTCCCCCACTCCTCCTCCAGGTCGTTGGGATGGAGGCCCTGAGGAAGTTTGATTCGACCAAACTCCATCCACACCTGGACACAGAGAAGTCCGGTCACAGACACACACACACAGACACACGCGAGGTTCTGGTACCAGTGGCAGCAGGTACCAGATGTTCCTACTGTACCTCGAGGAGTTTGTAGAGATGTTGGACGTGTCCTTTCTCCACCTCCTTCGCTGGAATCTCTGTCTCTTTGAAATGGACGTACTCGTTGTAAAGTGCCTGAGGACGAGGAGGAAGGAAGTGAAGAAGAAGAACAACAACAACATGTTTGAGAAGAGCAGTTTGTCCTCCTGAGGGGCCTGGCCCTGACTTTGAGAACCACTAGGGTACATTATCAATAAAAAAACAACAAAAACAAACGTAAACATACAAGTAAAAACATTAATAATCTATAAATATTTATAAATACTAAAACATCCCAGATCAACATTAGAAAACTTTAAGATAGCAGAACATTAGTAAATGTTTGTTAAAGTTGTTTTTTCTAAACTCATATTTGAAAATGTTCTATCAAACATGGCCGACCTTCAGTTCTACAGGATTATGAGGGAAATTCTTATTGGCCATGACGACCGTGTGCTGGTGGCTCCACTGGAGCAGGGAGGAGAACCTGGACTGGTACTCTGACCACCGCTGGTCCACCTCCTGGAGAAGACACAAGAAGGAAGACAGACGTGAAGAAGATGATGATGATGATGATGATGTCACAATCACAGGTTTCTGAAGTCTCTGATCAGCAGCAGAAGAAGAAGAAGGAGTTTGTCTGTAACGTACATGTGCAGCGACGCCTTCTCCGCCCTCAGGGATTTTAGGGAAGGCGTCGTAGATGGAGGAGACGTAGGTGATGACGGACTTCTCATCCGGGGACGCAACGTCCACGTCTGAGGAGACAAGAACAAAAAAAACATTGATATACAAACAAAGTCGTCATCAATTCACTTTAGTGTCAGAGTTCAAAATAAGGGGCGCCTCACCCTCAGCGTCCAGCAGTCTGGTCACTCCTAACGACTCTGCGATCTCAAAGGCCTGCTCCAGATTCTCGCGGTTACTTTGCTGTGACACCACCTCCATGTTGATCAGGTCGGGCCTAGAACAAAGACATTCATGACGTTTCATTTATAAAGTGTCGGGTTTGAACACGTTTGTGTGATTGAGCTCCATCGACGCCGACCCAGAAGAACTTGACCTCTGAACCTTAGTCCATGGTAACGGTCTCAGGGTCTCGGACCTGGACAGACTGACCTGAATCTGTGCAGCAGAGCGTTGAACATGCGTCCATTGCTCCAGGAGGAGGTGAAGTTGACACAGCGGAGGCCGGCGTAGCCCTCCGTCGCCTTCTGGCTCCATAACAGCAGCTTCTCTTTGGCTGTGAGGTCACCGGACTCACCGCTCACGTAGATCTCCGAGATCTGGAGGAGAACACGGAGAACAACAGATTTGAACTTGAACGTTTAGTCTGAATCTGACGTAAACCCCGAGGACCAGTCTCCAGAGACCTGGACTAGAACTCTGGACTAGAACTCTATGTCTGTCCTCTATTTTGTAGTAACAGTTGTTGCTACAGTCTCCTCTCAGAGAGTCTGGGGTAAAAAATTCTTTTCTTTATTTATGTTTCCTGCTGCGGAGCAACCATAAAAAAAATGTCTGTCCTCCCTGCTCTCAATCTGCTCCTTTTTGCTGGGACTCAAGAGCAGAGTGAAGTACATGCAGTATTTGTCAGTATTTGGCCCAGATCAGAGTCATCAGTATTCATTCCTCCTCCTTTTTTTTTTTAACCAAAAACTCCTCCCTCTCTGTCTTCAGTCTCTGCTGCTGATGTAGAACTGCATGAACGTCCAGTGATCACCGGGGACTGCAGCAACAGTCAGACAGAGGACGGGGGAGGAGGAGGGAGGGGGGGGGGAGCATCCTTACAGTAAATCACTTCATAAACTCATCATGTGTCCACACACAGCCACTCAGAGCTCCCCCTGGAGGCTCAGTGAGAACACAAACGATTCACAGAGAGTGTGAGGAGAATGGAAATGTGGGAGAACTGCAGAACTCTGGGCTCTGTCCGTGCAGACGTTGTGAAAAAACAAACAAACGGAGTAACTAAGAAACTGAAAACTTAACAAAAACAAAAAAATCAGCTTCTTCTTCTTCTTCTTCTTCATCCAGTCTGTCCTGAATATAAAAGATTCTCAGACCAGACGCCTTCTCTGCACAAAGACACACAAAATAAGTTTTCCTCTGAACTTAACCGATCCACTGAACAGCAGCAGGGGGCGACACTTATCTGGGCTGGGATTCAAACCAAAAATTCTTCAAATACAGGCTGTTCCGTTAATTGTTCTGCCCCCAGGAATGGATCCTCCAGGACTGTTGTATTTAATGTGAACTATTAATGCCTCTGTGCCTGCTCAGCCACAGCAGCAAACTGGTTCAACACAAACTGTACAGTATGTGCTGTTCAACCCCCCCTCCCTGCCCCCCCCACTGTTCATCTTTCTTTTTTTTTCTCTACAGCTGTTTTTTTAACAACGATATTTCACTGCAGGAAGAGAGAGGAGACGCAGCAGTGACCTCTGCTGGGCTCCAAAGGGAGTTCTTCTCTCGTTGCCACTTAATCATCATTTGTCAGCGCTCCCTCTGGTGACTGAAGGAACCGCTTCCCGATCCTATATTAGCTCCTAGTCCCCACTCCTCCGTCATCGGCCCATACGACAGAACATATTTTATTAATGAGGGTCCCAGGAGAGCGCCCCCCACTGGCTTGACTGCAACAGAACCATCTCTCTCTCTCTTGTAGGGGCGCTGTTGCCCAGAATAGATCTGTCTTTTCTCAGCTGATGTCAGACGTCATGTGATCCCAGGTTTTCGAACCGACAACCTTTGTTATCATCATAAAAAATTGACCTCTTTGAAGTAACATGTGGGAGGAGAAGAGAGGGAGGGGACGGAAAAATGAAAGAGGAGGACAATCGACCACAAAATGTATCGCAATATATCGTATTGTTGACCCTGTATCGTGATACGTATCGCATCGCCAGATTCCTGCCCCCTAGTGGACAGACAGATGAACAGTAGGGGGAGGACGGTATGGATTAAATTTAAGTGCTGACGTCATAAGACTGTCTCATTAATGGACATCCATTTAAAACCATCTATTTTAATGACTCTCTCTCTCTCTCTCTCTCTTACACACACACACATATTGATTATTGCAGCCCTATAAAAATCCTCTTTAGCACAGAGCTCTGTGGAGCTAACGTGTGTGTGTGTGTGTGTGTTTCCAATGACTCAGCAGCCGCAGCAGTTTAGCTTCTATCAACGCAGCAACAAACCCACTCTGACGTGTGTGTGTGTGTGTGTGTGTCTCACACACACAAGAATATAAGACAGAAACCATGTGACGAGACCCTGTCCACCCCCCCCCCCCGGACAAACAGACGCCTCTAAATAACGTGACCTTTCCCGCTGAAGCCACCGAGCTGCAGAGACACGTCAGGGTTTGGAACCCGTCATTTGGAGAAACGACCCTGGTGACAAACAGACGTCTGCCGTCAACTGGGGGGGCGGGGGGGAAATGAGGAAAATGAGAGGGAGGAGGAGGTGAAGGGTACTCAGGATGGAGAGAGGGCCTGGGCCGTCATGATTAGCCGCCGGAGGATCAAGGCGGAAAGAATGGAGAGACGCGCGGTGCCTTGCCTGAGCTGATAACAAGCCGTAACAAAGAGACAAAGTCGACCAGACAAAACCTGGACCACAGAAATGGGGCAGAGTTTGTTCAAGTGTTGGCTGCAGAGTGTGATAACCAGTCGGTCAACACCTGTGGACACCTGTGTCTGATGTGTTGTCCATCCCTAGACCAAGTCAGAGGTTCAATAAACGCAGCACCGTACGGTCAGGAAACAAACCTGAGGCAGCTTAGTCTGGAGCTGCACGGACGACGGACTCTCCACCACTGAGTCCAGTCTCTCTGACGAGCTGCTGGTCAGACCCCCCCAGTCCGTCTGACTTGGCGTGGTACCCGCCGTCTCCGGGGACGTCAGCGGCAGGTCGCTGGCGTAGCCGGATTCTAACAGAGACATTCTGTCCTGAGCCTGAGCTGCAGAGTCCAACCTGAACCCCCCGACGGCCGAGGTCTCATGAATCATGAGCTGGTTGGACCAGAAGGGCGTACCTCCACCCATGTCCTCCTCAGACAAGAGGACTTTGAGGACGTTTCCAGTGATGGGTGACGGAGCGGGAGGCTCCGTGAGGATCTCCACCTCTGTGTCACTTTGACCCTTCCACACGGGGGAGCCATAATCACTGGGATACATGGTCCTGACCACACACAGTTTACCATCCACCTCTCGGATATGGACCACGTCTTTGTGCTCCCTAAATGATGTGGTCTGTGCGCCCCCTAGTGTCCGCTCATGTCCTCTCTTCACCGCTACATCTCCCTTTTCTCCCTTCTCTCCTCTCCCCTTGTCTTTTCTTTCCTTCTTCTGTCGGAGGATCCAGGGTTTCTCGAGAACCCCCTGGACCTTCTCCCTGACACGGAGCACCCTCCCTCCACCCGGAGTGGTACTGCCCAGGGCCGGGGCCGTGTTGACAGGGGTGGTGGTGGTGGTTTGGCTCGGTAGGCTGGAGACGTCTATGACGGCACTGAAGGTGTCCTCCTGTCCTGGGAGACAAAAGACTCCTCTCCAGGCCGGGCTGGGTTTGGGGGAGGCTTCAAGTATTCTGTTGCCCAAAAGGGCGGCGACACCAGCGCTGGAAGAGCTCGAGTACTGGGACAGAGTATTGCTGTGCAGGGTATGTTTGGAATGAGATGTACGGGTGTCAGGCACTGTGATGAGGGTCCCAGCCCTGGTGGTGAGATCTGGGTCTACAGCAGGTTTTTTTATTCCCAGGTCTTCGTCAGACCCAGGGTCGTTGGCTCGTTTGTAGCCCTCTTTCTCTTTCTCTGCTTCTACTTTCCGCTTCTTCTTGGCCTTGTGCTTGCGTCTGAAGCGCAGACGCCTCTTTGGTGAGAGTGGGGGGGGCCGTGCCAGCTCCCCTTCCTGAGGAGACCTGACACAACCCATGGAGTTCCCCATGACTTGGATGTGGACACAGAAGTACAGAGTATCGGGATTAAAAACTGCAGCGAAAAACAGGGAGTTACTCCATCAGGGAGAAGAAGTGCATAGAAGTCCAAAGTCCAGTGTCGACGAGAGTCTGACGGCTAGCTCTTCAGACTGACGCTAACAGGAAACAGGAAGTGCAGTTTTGTCATTAAAGTCCCTGTTGACTGGAATCGTCTTAAATTCGACCAACCAGAAAGCTGGTGTACTTGAACGTGTCATGGTGGTTTTTCCCCACAGCCTGGGACTCACGGTCGAGTCAAGATCTCGAGGTCACAGTTATGTCACGCGGCACGCTGCAGCCTGGTGGATGTTCACATGAACTCCATGTTTCAGAAGGTGAGAAACTGTAGAATCCCTGATGTGTCTGACGTCCAGAGGTCCTGGAAACGTCACTGAACCTTGAAAGATACGACTCCGACTCCGGCTAGTTTGGATTCATGTTTCTTTTTGAGTCTTTCTCTCGACGTTCTCTCTCCAATCTGACTTCTAGCAGCTATCTAAGCTTATGAATTAGTGATGCCTCCTTCTACTCCTCCTCCTCTTCCTCTTCCTCCTGCTGTGTTGGTGTTATTGCAGTATAAGAGCAGGGACAGGGTGGTAGCAATAACGCAACAGCTATCAGTGGGATCGCGATCTGCCACAGTCGTGGTGGTGACAGGTTAAATAACAGCGACGCCGTCCTCCGTATCCGTCGTAGTAACGCTGGCACCGGCGCCTCATCCTGCCCAGATTAGCCGTGAGTTGACAGATGACGCGTCGTCGGCCAATACTGCAGCAGATTGTTGGGAGGTTGATCCAATATTCTGACAGCTTGTTAAACAGTCGATCAGAAAATCTGCTCCTCTCGTGTCACCATCCTCCCACGACTCAGACTCCGAGCCGAGGGGATTTCTCTTGTGATGTGCCAATCTACCCGCTCTGTTTGTGTCCTTGATTCCGTCCTGGGAGGACACTCGCTGTCAAAATGCCAGAATCCAAAAAAAAACCAATCCTTGGCACTAATGTTTCTCATTCAGACGGGACGGAAAGTTCCCAGTCGCAGCAGCAGCAGCAGCAGCCGTCAGGAGCCGTCATCTCAGACCATTAGAAGCTAAAAAAAAACCCCAACCTTTTTAGCTGATAGTCTTCAGGTGGCGCTATAAATCTGTGAAGCAACAATCCTAATTAGACTCATCCACATCACATGCCTCTCCTCTTGATATCTGGGTGAGAATTTCTCTCTCCGCTCTGATGTCACTCTGCCAGATGACGAACGTGACCCGGGTGGCGTTTCTTCCCTGACCGTCCAATCGTTACACTGCCGATGGTCACAGACGGTGGGAAAAGCCTCCTTAAGATTTGGTGGTGCAGTGCGACGACGCAACACTCTCGTACAATCCACTGTTGAATGTTAGGACCATCAAACTAAAACACAAACCAGACCGGCCTCGGTGCTCCTGGTCCTCTCTGGTCCGTCTTTGTCTCTGTCAAGGT
>NC_024324.1:1634777-1637474 GCF_000523025.1 Cynoglossus semilaevis
TCTGAGGCAGCAGAGAGGAAAAGACAGGTCCGCAGTTGGCTCCGCGAAGGACTCGTCAAGATCCGGGTCTGGCAGCAGACCTACTTCACGTATGGCCGTGGATGTGGAACACAGCCAGAGGGATTCAGCGACTGACAGTCCAGAGGTCAGTGCCCTTTCAGAAAAAAAAGGAATTCCAAGGAAATGCACGCAGAGAAAAAAAAAAAAACAGCTGTCAGGGGCGTATCCTGGTTCAAAGGAAAACCCCGTCTCTGGTCCTGAGCCGGTCCTAACGATGCCGTCAGTGCAGGAAAAACCAAAGACAGCGAGTGTGTGAGCCGCTCCAGCTGAGAGCACCGGCGTGTGGTCAGTTTGCTGAGCGACGCTCCGGTCAGCTGTGCATACGTGTCCACGAGTGTTTCGTCTGCGTGTGTGTTTTGTGTGTTTGTGTGTGTGTTTGTGTGTGTAGAGAGGGAGCGATGAAGGGAAGCCCGGCGCTCCGGTGACAACACGGAGCCAGGATCGGTCTCTGCCTCGGCTGGATATTCTCATCTGCTCTATCCTCTGCTTACAGACGCCGGCAGAGAGAGAGAGAGAGAGAGAGAGAGAGGGAGGGAGAGGGAGGGAGAGCCAGAGAGAGAGAGGGAGAAAAAATGCTTTTATCTCCTGGCTGCTGCAGCCTCACACTCTCTCACAACCCACCCCTCCCTTCTTGGCTCTCCTCCTCCTCCGATCTGCTTCCTAGTTCCTCCTACCTCTCTCTCTCTCTCTCTCTCTTTACCCTCTTTCTCACACATTTCCATCCAAACACACATGACCGTGCACACACACTGGACCCAAACCTCCTCTGAATGACAGGCAGCACCGTGGTTGTGGAGGCGACGTCACAACACACGGTAACAACAGTAACAACGGTAACAACGGTAACAACCCTCACAGCCAGAAATGTTGGCGCTGCTTCTCGTCACCTCTTCTCCACCATCGCTGACTGTCAGCGAGGCCGAGGTGTAAGAATAGATCTGGTTTAAAAATGAAACACGGAGGGAAAAAAGGCAGAGGAACAGATTATAAGATGGGAAACTGAAGGGAAAAAAATGAAAATTAGGTCGAAAAAAATTAGAGCTTTCTTTATCAAATAAATTGATTTTAGACAGAAATATAAATTAATAATATGATTTGGACAAGTTTGGCGGGCCGGATTAAAAAGCCAAACGGGCCGCTTTCGGTCCCCGGGCCGTAGTTTGCCCACTCCTGGTCCAGAACCAGGAACTTTTGCTGTGACTAGTTTGGAATGTGAACCAGATTTTCAGCAAATAAAAATGTTGTGAATTGAATTTCCATCAGTGAGCGCTCCTTCAGTATTATGGTCTGTCTGTGGTCACAGCAGGAAACGCCAGGACAAATCAACAGCACTGGTTCAAACTGCAGGGTTTGACACTGAGCGAATCACTTTTACGCTCAGCCTGTTGCCAGGCAGAATCCATAAAATAAATAACTTTTTTTACATTGAGTGTAATTGGCTTATACCATGGTTTGTGACAGGTCGACTGGTATCAGCCAATCAAATTTCAAAATAAAACCTCTTTCAGACTTCATTCTGTCAGTTTCAGATACTGAATGACCTTTGACCTGTTGTTTTGAAACATTATCTTTGAATGAAAAAAGTAAAGCGATATGACTGGATTCCTTTGAAATGAAATAAAGTAGTAAAACTGAAGTACTTTTTTTTTTTTACTGCGACCTGGTACCAACTGACCTATGGACCGGCATTGGTCCCCTGGCCAGGGGTTGGGGACCCCCAGTTTAAGAAACACTGGTATAATGGACTTTATCATAACTACGTCTTTGGGGTTCTGGAAAAACTTAATAAAACAAAATGAGGGGAAAAAATAGCAGCAGTAAAATTTAGAAGCAACAAGAATCGATTTGTTCACAAAAATAATAGATAAGATAGAAGATAAACAGTCTTTCTCACAGCGCCGACCCACCGGTACAGGCTGAGTACAGTACTGCAGTACCAGCAGCAGCAGCAGCAGCTGTACTGCAGATATATTTTTTTAACTTGCTGAGGCAGCTGACATGAAACACTGTGTCCTCTCCTCTCAGGAACTCCCCTCAGGAACCTCCACTCTTCTTCTTCTTCTACTACTGTTACACTGACTGACTGTCTTCATGACGCTGTTACTACAGCCAGGAAACTTCCCAGGGTTCCTCACTCTGGGTTTATTCACTCTGTGTCACAGCTTATTGTACAGACCCACAGAGAGGCTCTGAACGACACTGATGAAGTGGCTCCACCTGCTGACCGTGACTTAAACCTTCACCTTACACCAACTGAGAAATGGACCCTGGAGTTAGCCAATCACAGGCAGACACAGAGGAACAGCAGGAAAGGATGACGAAGGGGAATTTATGAGGAGACTGCTGCCATCCTGTGGCTCGGCTGAGTCACTGCAGTCAGACCTTGTATTAATGAACTGTAAATAAACATATATTTGATCTGACTTGTGTTGGACAAACACGTATACATGTAAGTGATCAAAATTCTGCTGAGCCCCCATATAAAATGAGTGAAGGAGTAACAACAACTGTCGATAACACACTCGACCCAGATGAGGAGTCACGGCTCACAGGGGAGATCTCTGATAGGTGGATCAGTGGAAAAATGGAGGCCTATTTCCAGAAATAACGTCTTCTTCATCATTATCATCATCATCA
>NC_024324.1:1637623-1645244 GCF_000523025.1 Cynoglossus semilaevis
CTTTCTAAGGAGGTGTGTGACCGAGCTTCCAGACAACCTCCGTCAGGGTGGGGTCAGGGTGGGGTCAGGGTGGGGTCAGGGTGTTAAATAGCTGAGGTCTGACGTGGGTCTGATGGACTGACAGTCATTTCACAGACTGCAGTAACACTGATCTGCCACTGGGGTTTTCTCACTGCAGCTCTAATGTAGAACTGTCATCATCTGTTGAACCCTGTCAACTCAGGCTCACTCCCTCCCTCACCCCCCACCCTCACCCCACCCCACCCTCTTCTTAAATCCAGGTCTCCTGCAGCCGTCCTCCGTCCTCATTCTGTCTCTCTGTCCCCCAGGACCCCCGTCCTCTGACTCTGTCCTCCCACTGCACACTCCGCAGCAGCCTGTTCTGCTGAGTCACCCAAGCCGTCGCCATGGTGGCATGAACTACTATTTCCATGGCAACCAACCACCGTGGCAATGTCAACTTAGAGAGGTCAAATCACAGCACCATGTAGTGGTCAAAATAGTAACTGCATATATGGCACCACCTAGTGTAGAATTTGTAAAAAAAAAAAATAAACAGATTTGAAGGACGCTGATGTCCCGCCCACACGGCCACGTATGAACCAGTAACAAGCAGAGCTGCACACAGACCTGGAAGTGAAGGATGATGGTCCAGATGAGACCTAGCGTCAGTTTGGGATTCCCGTCTGTGATGTCATCATTCCTGATATTTACAAGTTTGACCTGGAATTAAAGCCAAAAAAAAAAACCCAACGTTAACATTTAAAAATGTCCATATGAAAAGACAACCAATCAGGACACAGTATGTTAACATTTAAAAATGTCCAGACGAAAAGAGAACCAATCAGGACACAGTATTTGAACCAATGGCTGGACACCTGTCTGTCTCTCTCACCTGTCTCTGTTTGAGGAAGTCCAGTGCGATCTGGACGTTCTGTAGTCGGTGGAACCTCATCCTCCCCTTTTCTCTGGGCTGCAGTCGAGAAAAATAAGAAGAAAAAAAAAAAGAGAGAAAAAATGAATAAAAACAAAACCGTGACGTCAGTGACGCAGGCAGAGAAGCAGCAGCAGCAGCGGCAGCAGCAGTGTGAAATAAACCCAGCAGTGCAGCCTGTGTTTGGTGAAACGATCCTCTGGGTGGCGCTGTCGCCATGTGTATAACATCTCACAACGGTGATCGTCACACCATGAAAAAAAACAAAAACAGTTTCACTGCAGTCACTCGTGTTAGTTGTTAAATCAGCACAAAATGAAGGAGAGAAAAGAAAACATCGTAGGAGAGAAAACTAATTTTACGTCACTGAGTTAAAACTATGAACTGATTTTTTTATTAATGTCAATATCAATAATATTTCATAATAATATTTTTACTCCTAATAAAGTAATAATTTATGTGTTTTTCCATTAGTGTCAAATAAACCTTGAAGTTAAGATTTAAATGAGCTAACAGGCTAACAGGCTACAGCAGCTAATGCTACTGATTTTTTTTTTTTACATTGCAAACACATGCGGAGCAGCAGAGAAGAACAATCGTTGAGTGAAAACATATCTGTGAAAAACAAAGGTTCACTTCATTTTTCTTTAATTCCATGATGGAATTTTTAAAGCTGTAGTTTTGTTTTTTATGTTTTTCTTTTTTTGTGTGTGTGAAGTTGAAACAGTAAAAGCACCAGACGTGGTTATGTTCTGATGCTGTCACCCAACAACAGAACCGTTGGCATCGGTACCGTGTGAAGCCAGAACACAGTCAGTGACACAGCACTCCACACTCATGCAGCCTCACAGCTCCACCTGCTGGGTGGAGGCAAAAACTGAGGCTATCAAACAAAGTGTCGGCACTCAGACGTACTCCCTGAGCTCCTTCCTCCTCCTCCTCATCCTCTCCTCGGAGGAGGATGAGAGGAGGAGCCCGCGAGGCGTACGACCTCTTCTGAGGAGGGCCGCTTTTCTGAAGCTGATGTAAGAGGAGGACAGAGGAGGACAGAGGAGGAGGAGGACAGAGGAGATGGGTGGTGAGATTTTTTGGTGGATGAGGACAGAGTGAAGACTTGACTGAGGAAAAGAGGGAGCAGTTAAAAAAGTTTTAAAAAAAAGCTTGTGAAGACTGTGTACCAGAGTGACTCCAGAGAGGACCTCCAGTAAGGAGATCAGGTTGTGTCCGTCCCTCAGGTCCTCGTACAGGTCGGTGATGTGTTTCCTCACCTGAGGAATCAAGGAGGCAGAGAAGGAAACAAAGGCAAGAGTTGAGTCAACACTGATGAATCACCATCATCTTTCCACCAGAGTGCGAATCAAACTGTGGGTCTAAGAAAAAAAAAAAACGTCCTCGGACAAACCAGTTCAGACTGGTCTGTGACACGTTTGGTTTTTATTTTGTTTTATCACCAGGTTCTGATCTAGAACCATCTGAGACAATTAATAACATCTTCATCATCATCATCCCTCCTATCACTGTCTCACTCTCGCCCCCTTGTGACACATTCAGAGAGGAGCTGATGAATCTGATGTGATAGTGAGAGGACAGGAAGTGACTCGAAATCTAACACTGATGTGGAAGTGATGATGATGACGATGATTTGGTCTCATTTTCACTCTGATGAAGGACCATCTAACGCTGCATCATCATCATCATCATCAGACGTCTGAGGTCACAATACGAATAAAATAATATTAACATTAACGTTCACTTTGTTGGAGCTGATCTCTGGGTTTGTTTATGTTAGCACTATTGTTTAGCATTCACGCTAGTTTTCAGGCTAATGTTTTTCACCTTTGTTCTGTCATTGTACCTTTTTTATGTTTCCTTGTTTGTTATCACAGTAATCATAGTAATCACAGTAATCACTGTTCTCACAGCCATCACAGTAAACACAGTGATCACAGTGATGCCAGTGAGACAGTTCCGCCGTCCGTGTCCTTCCATCTCTGACCTACATTCGCAGCTGCTGCGGCGTTCGTCGGCTCAGATACAGTTTCAGACGCCGCGCCACTCGTCACAGTCGCTCCGCAGTTATGGGGTCATGTGACACAGATACCCATCATTCCCCTCTCCTGAGTCAGTCACTGAGACAGTCAGACACCGTTTGAAGTTTCATCACCGTAGACTGACGCAGGTGTGCTGGAGTTTTCACCGATTAATCGCAGGGCGGCTGTCGACTAATCGCAATTAATCGTGATTGATTGTGGTTGTGATTGATCATGAAATCCATAAAAAAAAGTTGGTGGATTTCAGTTGTTCCTGTTCTCAGACGTGGAGTTTTTTTTTTTGTCCTCAACGATATATATTTTATTATATATTATATATTACCGTCCATTATATTTAATGCATTTTATATTTCATATTTTGGTCCGCCCTGAGACTGAGGGTCAAAACGTTCACTCACCCTGGACAGACGTCACACCTTCTATTAGCTTTTCTTCTACAAATGTCTAAAGAACCGCTCCCATTTCAAAGGTCAAAGGTCATCACATGTCCAGACTGTAAAGACACAGAGACACCCACCTTGATGAGATGCTTGTTGACCCACTTGGTGAAGGTCTTCTTCTGGACCCGGTCCCTCTCATCTGCAGGAAGGACACAACAGAACGAAAAGGTCAGAGGTCGGGTCATCATACGGACATACAGTGAGCGGGAGCTGACGGGTCAACGAGTGAACGAGTCAACGAGTGAACGAGTCAACGAGTGAACAAGTCAACAGGTAAACAAGTCAACGCTGAACTGAAACAGATGAGACTGAGTTTCCTCCTCCTGATGGAACACTGTTCATCCAATTAACTGTGGTGACGGGGACTGGAGCCAACGACAGGTGACATGAGGACAGGACGGGGACATCAGGACAGGGACATCAGGACAGGACGGGGACACTGGTCCATCCCATGGAGGAACAACATTCACCAGCTCATTCCCCCCAACGTCTAATGCCCCTTTAATTTTCGCTCAGGGGTGTCAAACCCACAGCCTGGGGGTCGCTCCTGGTCCTCAAATCAAATCCCTCACAACTGACCTTTGACCTGATGTCAACAACCATTTCATCTACCCTTAATTTATAATTCAAAGTATTTATACTACACATACAATACCATAAAAAAAACTGTTTTTCATGCACTTTTACAAACACATTGGTTCTCAAAATGGGGGGAGTGGCCCCCTAGAGGTGCAGCTTTGACCTTGTTTTTATGGTTTTTGGAGAACTGCAGTTCTAACCCTGAATGTCTGTGAAGGTTCTACTGTGGAGCCGCGGTTCCTTCAGCGGTTCTTATCTGATAAAGTCGTCCACCGTCTGAAGGAAAGTCAAACAGAAGGAACTTCCTGTTCCTCCCAGTGATAAAAACCTCTTCAGGTCTGTTTTACTGCGATGACATCACACTGAGTACACACAGCCGTGAAACCAACGAAGCAAGGCAGCGTTTGAACCTGCAGCCGGCCGACTGCAGAAATCAAACACGAGTCTCACGGACCACGGACGTGTGGCCACATGGACCGGAGAGTCCCAGGTTCAACTCCCAGACTGGGACTTTGGACCTGGTGGAATCAAACCTACAACCCACTGAACCACAGGCAGGACAGGGCCTCACTCTGAACCAGGGTTTGTCAATTTCAAATCTTAAAGACATATTTCAACAGGTCAAAGGTCGAGTCATTATGGTCAGTCTATAAACACATATTTAGACCAATGTTGATCAAACACACAGTGAAGGAAATGAAAACAGATTCCTTTCACGCGTTCATCTCATGGTCCACGTCCAGCCCGCGGGCCACTGCTTGAGAACCTCTGTTCTCCACCGTTTCTCCAACGTCCTGCCATTCTCAAGCCAGGACAGGAATAGAGCCTGATGTTGAGCCACAACTGTCTTATCTTGGCTCCTCTTCTTCCTCCTGCTGTTTCCTCCTCACCCACACCGAGCCTCTCTCCCTCTGTGACTGGGACTCTTTATCTGCACCCTGTCTATCTTCAAGTGTCCATTCCTGAGTGACCGACGCACTGGGCCGGTCGGTCACTCAGTGTCGGTCACTCAGTGTCCAACTGTCGCTCTCTGACAGCCGACACTCTGGGAGTCATTCTGGGATTAAAGATAATCCTCCAGTCGCTGCCGTGAGGTAGGTGTCGGAGCAAAACGTCAACTCACTGAAACACTGGTCAAATATGAGAACGCTAACATTCTCTTTAATTCTAATAATATATAAATACTTCATATAATATATATACACACATATACAGTATATACATATATGTCCATATATGTATATAAACACAATTTAAATTTGCAATAAAAATACTTGAACTACTAGAAATACTTGACAAAGTACTTGATGTGATGTTAAGAATTCAATGTTGAAACACTGAAATATTTGCTGAAATATTTCAAATACCAACTCAGCGTCTGTTAACCTTCAACCAACCAACGCTGACAAACACAAGTGTGTGTGTGTGAGAGAAAGAAAGGTGATAAGATAACACAGTTTCTCACACACACAGACACAAAAGGGATTTCCCTCCAGATTCTGCCTGAGCCAATCAGGAGTCAGCATCCTGCAGCAGGTGCAATCACTTCCTGCCATTTGTTTATCTGCTGCTATGGTGAAGCCACGAGGGACGAGGTCACTTCCTCTTATCTATCTCTTCTACACACACACACATACACACACAGTGTAACTTGTGAGTCCACTCCGAGGCCACGCCCCTGAGTTGAGAACACATATTTCAACATGCATAACTGAAGAGTTAGAAAATAGTTTCATGGCTTCAACAACACGCCTTCAGACTCCAGACAGAAACCTGACAGAGAAGCTGAGCTTGTTAGCCCAGACGTGCACACATTCTCACACACACACACACACACACATCTGTAGTGACAGATTAATCCTAATCCTAATCTCTGCTCTAATCTAGGATGATGTGGTCAGTATCAGGGACGTCGTCACTGTTTTTCTTTTGGCACCACGTTAGCGATGACGTTAGCTAGCCTGTCACACGTGTCTGCTGGATGAGTCACACCGTGTTACACAGTTTTACTAGGGATTTGTTTGTTTTTTTAAACATTGGGTGGATCAGTATCAAACTGGTAAATGTGAGTAACTGAGAGGCTAGCGTTGTTAGCGTAGCAAAAAGGTAAACAATAATAAATAAAGCATCAAGAGTTAGCAGAGAAAAGGCAACAAATCATCAAGAGGTCAAGAGGTCAAGAGGTTGCAGAGTTTGGAAAAATATTTTTATAAAAAAATAAAAACTAAAAATGTTGCCAACCATGGAAATAGAAAAGGTGTGTGTTTTATAAAATAAAAAATAAAAATGTTGTCAACCATGGAAATAGAAAAGGTGTGTGTGTGTGTGTGTGTGTGTGTGTGTGTGTGTGTGGTGTATGTGTGTGTGTGCGTGTCAGTCACAGAAGGCGCTCATTCATTCACAGAGGAGGGCATTGTTTAGAAAGGACACACCCCCCCCTTTCCATGCTGTCAACACAAACAACAATCACACACACTCTCTCTCTCACACACACACACTCTCTGTCTCTCTGAACGACCATGTTGAATGGATCGACCCACATTCGTCCAAATCTGTCACCAAAACAGGAACTTCTTCAAACACGTGGTGCAAACACACACAGAGACACACACAGACACACACACAGACACACACACCGACCTGCACAGCACATGAGTGAGTACAGGTGAGCGTTGAGGTGACTCTCGTCCCTGTAATCCGACCACATCTTCCTGTATAATCCCAGTCTGTGTAATCAGAGCTTCATCTGAGTCTAATCCAGGAGTCGGATAATTATAGGACGGGAAGGAGAGGAGACACGTCCTCGTGTCCACGTCTCCACAGCTCCACGCTGCACGCAGTGACTGGGTGAGAGAGAGAGAGAGAGAGAGAGGAGAAATGCCGGCAGGTAGGACCAGTCTGAGGAGTCACTCCTCCTCCTCCTCCTCCTCGTCCTCCTCCTCCTCGTCGTGGTCGTTGTTGTGGTGTCGTCCTCTCTTCAGCCAGCAGCTGGCCGTTCTCTCTCTTTCTCAATAACAGTTGCTCTCCCCGACACACACACACACACACACACACGTGTGAGCCTCAGAGGCAGTGAAGCTCCTCCCTCTGTCTAAAAACGACGACACTCTGCCTCCTCCCTCCCTCCCTGCCTCTTGGCCTCGTCGCTTCCTCCTCGTTTGATTCTCCCTCACCTCAGATTCACTGACTCATTGCAGCCAGTTGTGGTCTCTCTCCCTCTCTCTCTCTCTCTCTCTCTCTCTGTCAGTGTTTCCAGACCACAGACACAGTGGAGTCGTGGAGGAGCTGGACGTCGTCTCTGCAGGAGTCCAGGATTCAAACACACATATTTTCCTCCTCCGTGTTTTTGAACATTTAAGGTCAAAGTCAACAAGAATTGACAAAAAAAAATTATCCACAAATCATAAATATTCAACTAAATTATTACCTTAATTATTTTGGTTTCAACACAGAGCGATTAAAAAAAAAACCTCAGGATGTTTGTGGCTAACAGTGATAGCATATAGGCCCAACAGGGGGCAGTAGGGTAACAGAAATGCCGCAGTTGTGATTTCTATAAAACTCTGTATGAACAGCAACAAACTCTTGTCCTCAATGTTCAAACTACAGCACCCCCT
>NC_024324.1:1645260-1646961 GCF_000523025.1 Cynoglossus semilaevis
GGCTGCACCCAGCTTGAAAACAAATTCCATCGAACTTTAGTTCATGCACCTGCACCGAGGCCCCGGGGGGGTGGGGAGGGTGTGGGGTAAAAGAGGGTGTGGGTTAAAACAGCACAGTCCTGCAGAGCGTTCAGAGGAGGAAGTGAATCCAGGTCCAGTGGATCCAGTTCTGGTTACGTAATCCACTTCCTCAAATGATGCAAATTCACACGGTAGGGGGGAAAAAATGGGGTCAAAGGTCAAAAAAAAGGTCAAGTTTAGTTAGTTCTTCAACACCATCCACTGACACGGGGTCCGTTTCTCATCAAGGTTCTACTCAGAACCCGGTGTTCCTGCTCAGACGGAGACTGATGATGGGTTCCATAACTGGATAATTGGATAATTTAATACAAAAAACAAAAAAAAAACCCATCCCAGCAGAGATTTGATCTTATTATTAGGCCATGTGTCCTGGATGTGATGAGCTGGAGGATAATGATGATTATGGGGGGGGGTGATAATGAGACCCTCACAATCAACAGTCCTGGGCAGGTCATGTGACCAGATGACCAATCAGAGCGTTGCTGTTGCAGCAGCATGAACGAACCTCAACACGTGGAGAAGACAGAAACCCACGACAACAAAACCTCAGCGATGGGTTGGTCCCCCCCCCCACCGGCGGCGACTGAACCCCCAACCCCGCGCACGTCAACCAGCAGGACCCACTTCCACACCGTGTGGTTCCTGTCCTCAAACTTTGATAGTAAAATTAAACAAAAAAATAAGAAGCAGAGAAACCACTGGCCTGCAGTGACCTGCACTGACCACCAGGTGTTTTTCTCCCTGGTGAATCAGCACCAGTGAGCAGTTAAATTTAGACGTGTGTGTGTGTGTGTGTGTGTGTGTGTGTCCATGGCCTGAGGATGACTCATGTAAAAATTTAGCTCAGTGTTTCCAGTACACAGACACAGCATGCACTCCCCCGCCCCCCCCCCCCTTTGAAAATAGGGGGTAACAGCCCCTCCCCCGTGTTACATCATTCAGAAACATTCCTCCAAAATCTTCACTGAAACTGAATCAGAGACGTTTCACAGCTGCTGATAAAGAAATAGGAAAAAAAAAACCATAAACTGTTTGGTCCACATTACTGGGCCGCGCCCCCCAGGTTGGGAACCACTCTGTGTTATAGCCTTTAGGAAGGTGGGAATTATTAGACACGTGGCTGAAGTGAGAGGCTTAGAGGAAGAACAGGAGGCTGGTTGTTCACAACACACACACACACACGTGCACACACACACTTCAGTCTCCAGGTGGAGCTACATGACTCAAAACTCCAGATCGAACCAAATATGGAGAGACAGCTTCACTGACTCAGATCCAGAGGAGATGAAACCATCAGATGTTGAGCAGCAGAATTTGGTTTTTTTTTTTTAAATCTCTAACTTGAAGCTGGTCCCAGATTCAAACCCTCATCCTCTTAACGGCAGCTTTACATATTTCACACTGATGAAAAAAAAAAAAAAAATGCCACATCAGCAGAAACCAACTTCATCTCCAACGACAAATGAAGGTCTGTGAGAAGCTGGAGCAGAGAAGAAGACGAAGAAGAAGAAGAAGAAGAAGAAGAAGAAGAAGGAGAAGAAGAAGAAGGAAAAGAAGAAGAAGGAAAAGAAGAAGAAGAAGAAAGAGAAGAAGAAGAAGGAAAAGAAGAAGAAGAAGAAG
>NC_024324.1:1647071-1649238 GCF_000523025.1 Cynoglossus semilaevis
GAAAAAGAAAAAGAAAAAAAAAAAGAAGAAGAAAAAGAAGAAGAAGAAGGTGGAGTCACACAGGAAGTTCGGCTGGTGAAGCTCCGTCTCTTCTTCTTCTCTGCTCCGGTGCCCTCAGACGACCTGAGACCACGACCCTGGAGTTGACCCCTCCCTGATTTACCTTCTGTGAACGCTGCTATGTGGACGAGATTCTGACGCCGTCGACGGTGACGCCGGTAAAACCAGAACCCGGCCGCTGTCAGGAGGTGGAAGGTCACCACCAGGAGGGACGTAACGACCGTGGGGTCGGAGAACAAATCCATCCTGACGCCCAGACTGGACCTCAGATCAACTGCCCACCAAAAAAAGTTTCGCAAAGCAAAGAAAGTTCCAAAAAAAGTTACAGCCAGTGTCGTCCGGACCACGACGATGTTCCGGCGCCACGGTTTGAGCCTCTGCCTTCCCTCACGTTCTCCTCGGCTCCGGTCATTTCTGCAGCATCTTGACTTTGATCACATGAAGACGAAACAGAACAAGGTCTGAGTCCGACTCTCCATCCACACAGTCTCTCCCCCTCTCTCTCTCTCTCTCTCTCTCTGTGTGTGTCGAAGCCTCGCTCGCTCGCTCGCTCACTCTCACACTGTAGCCTCGCTCGCTCGCTCACTCTCACACTGTAAGAGTGAATTCCTTTCCCCTGAAACAAACCTCCAGACTGAAGCGTTTGCTCACGGACGGTTAGAAAAACTGACGGTGCACAGAGTTAGCACCAAACACAGGGAAACGTGTGCGGTTACCTCACTTTCTCTGAAAGGAAACCACAAGGGGGCGCCCACACCAACTTCCTGTGTGTGTGTCTGCCAAGCTGTCTGTCGACTTCATCTGATTCAGTTCCATTAATGAACTCTATTTAAATATGTTATTATTATTGTGTGTGTGAAAGAGAGAGAGACAGAGAGAGAGAGAGACAGAGAGAGAGAGGTTGTTTTCTGAGGATAAAATATTACTATAGATTAGATATCTAATAGATTAAGATTAGGATTATATACTAATATATTTTAACATATTAATATAAATAGATTAATAATATTTTAAGGTCACAGTAAGACCTTATCTGTGTGTGTGTGTGTGTGTGTGTGTTTACCTCGGTTGCCATGGGTGCGCGACACATCCTGGCAGCCATATTTATTCCACTGCTATCTTAGAATAATATTAGCGAACGGTGACGCTGATATAACTGAGGTGTGTGTGGCAGCGACGCTATATTCATGTACATGTCTGTGGTGGGGACCGTGGAGACGTGTGTGTGTGTGTGTGTGTTTGACAGGAAGTCTGAGAGACTTCTCTAGACCATTCACACCTCGCAGCAAATATATCTCTGTGTGTGTGTGTGTGTGTGTGTAGCCCTGGCAACATCCAGGCAAACACACATACACAACCACAATCAACCTGGGGACATTTCATGTCGTCCACAGAGGACAGATTTAAAGAGTTCTTCTTCTTCTACTGAACCAAAGTGAACGTCAAACGTCCTGCAGTGACATCATCAACAATCTGTTACAATAAAGCATCATCATCATCATCACATAATCCAGATGACACAACCGAACGAGGCAACGGTATTAAAGAACTACAATACCCACAATCCCCTGTGGCTTTAAATGATAAAACTAATAGTTTTTTCTATTTAAAACTAATTCTCACACAAAACAAGACAACACTCTAATAACAATGACTAAAGAAGTTTTGTCACATTTTCCAAATAAAAGCCATGACAGATTAGAGATTAGAGATTAGAGAAGGTCAAAAAACAGGAGGCAGATGATGCAAAAAAAAAAACCCACAAAAAAAACCTAGAGACAAATCAAAACTGTGACTGACTGAGAAAAGAGAAACCAACTGAAGAGGAAACTGAAGAACCATGTCAGAGCGGCCACCAGGGGGCAGAAAAGAACAACACACAAATAACAAATGTCAAGCAACAAACCTCAGAGAAAAAAGATACATCACTGCAACAGCACAGCCAAAAAAAAAACAAACTTTTTTTCTCAAATTATCACTATTTCTGAAAAATAAAATAAAAAACATTTGAGGCTGAAATAAGTCGGGTTTTCATCCAGAGGCTAAAGGTCGTCAAAATAAAACTCACCAAAACACAATTCACCAAATATCTTATTCTGAAAGTCCT
>NC_024324.1:1649315-1658196 GCF_000523025.1 Cynoglossus semilaevis
CAGCATCCTTTTACCAAGGCCACCCTCGCTCTCACACACACACCGGTTGTTGTTCCAAGTACATACATAGCAGAAAGTGAGTGTGTGTGACAAAGGTCAAAGTTCAAAGTCACGGTGACAAATCTAAAACAGCCAGAGAGTTTAAACAGCTGTGGTTTCAAATGTCTTCTTGTTTCAACACATAAAATATTCATGGATCCCTGGACAGTCGTAGACTGAATATTGGAAAAGTACCACCTACTCTCCAGCAGGGGGTGCCTCCATGATATTTAAAGCTCTTGTATTTGGGGGAAGTGGAAGACTGGCTTTGTTTTCTTGGGCTTTTTGTTTTAGTTTCTGTTTTAGTCTCCGGTCGTCGACAACAACAACAACATCGCAGCTTTGTTTACGTTACGTTGACTCCACTTCCTGTTCAGACGCCAGCGAAGAAAAACAGCCAAACAGGACGTCTCACGGTGAACACCTGTGACTCAGGGCACTGACTCCAGACAAAATATAGATTTTTTTTTTTAAGATAAAGACTCAGTTCCACCAACAGATGTTACAGCGACTGTTGAGCATTTTTGGATTTCAGAGGTTTTCATGAATAAATGTGATCTAACAGAATCATAAATGTGATGTTTGTTTTTTTGTCTAACAGAATCATAAATGTGATGCGTCACCACTGGCTACAGGAAGGAAACAGGAGGAAACGCTGAGGAGCCGGAAGGAGGACCGACAGAGGGAGCATCAGAGGGACGACCCCTACGACCTCGGACGTTTACGTCCTCCGTGTGACAACGAGGGTTTCATGGTCGTCTGCTCTTCTTCCCGTCCAATCATTTCCTCTGATAAAAAAATCCCTGAGTCAGCAGCGCTGTGACAACGAGGACAAAGAGTCGAAAAAACAAAAACACAAAAGCTGTGACATCGACGTCATCATCATCATCATCATCATCATCATCATCATCAGTTCCTTCCAGACTCTTCCTGCCCTGTTCCACAACAGCTGTGTGACCTCTGACCTCTCACCAGACAAACACTTCCTGTCTGAAAATTGAGCCGAACACCAGAGTCCTGACCTCCTCACAAACACAGAAGAGGAGGAGGATCAGAGGGAGAACCTACTGGTGATGACTGAACCACAGCAGCAGCAGCAGCAACAGCAGCAGCAGCAGCAGCAGCAGCAGCAGCAGCAACAGCAGCAGGCGGCGGAGCGCGAGCCGGCGTGGTGGAGCTGCAGCTCCGTTTGCAGTTTTACTCATTAAACTGCTGAGCCGATGCTAACAGAAGTCGGAGCGTCATCTGGAGAGAATCACCGTCTTGGTGCAGTACCAAACGCCGCAGTTAGGTGGCGCAGATCGGCAGAATTTTAAATGCACTCCTTCCTCCTGATTCAGCTGGACAGTGAAAACAGAGTCACCACTCAACAGGAACAGAAAGGGGGGGGCAGGAGATGACAGAGGAGCGTGACCCCCAGGGGTCGAGGTCACTGCAGGACTCACACAAACAAACACAGAGTCAGACTCTGGAAGTCAAGTGATGACAAGTGGGAGGTCCACGCCTGAGGAGACAAGTCTGAGGGTCCAGGTCTGAGGGTCCCACAGAGGTTTGGTTCTCCTGGTTCCAGGTGACCTCTGTGACCTCTGCGACACGTCCCTGCTGCTTCCTGATTCTCACCATCAGGCCCAGCAGCAGCAGTGACAACAGTAACGACGACCTCTGGACAGGTCAGGTCAAAGGTCAGGGAACGGGGTGGTTTTTATTTCCGAGTGTTGACTTCAGTGTGAGTCCTGTCACTGCACAAAATTTGTGGACACTTCGTGTCTCACATCCAGGCCAAACAAACACACAAACACCCCTGGACGTGAGAGGGAGACGAGGGAGGGAGGGAGGAGGGAACAGAGGAGGGGGGTGAAGGAAGACGGAGCGGCAGATTTATGACCCTGTGAGAAAAAGTGAAACTCTGTCCAAACTCTTTTGGTTTCAGTTCCTCAGATAATGACAGGTTAATGACCGAGGGGAGGAAGGACAGGGTGAGGGGGGGAGGAAGGGGGGGAGGCAGAGTGAAAGAAACAAAAAGAGGAGGATTAATGAGCAGGAAGGAGAAAAACTGTACTTTAACTGAGATGAATTGGTGACTGAGAAAAGGGAGAGGGGGAGAAGGAGAGGGTTGAGGTGAGGACGGGTGAGGAAAGAGAAACTGAAAATGAAGCAGAGGAGGAAGAGGAGCAAAAAAACAGTGTTCAGAGTGACAGGTGTAATGAAGGTCAAAGGTCAAAGGTTCTGGGATAAACATCAGCCTCTCAGTTGAGGAACATCAATAAAAAAAATAAAAATAAAACAAGATTCTACAGGAAGTCGTCAGGGCCGGGATTCAAGTCGAGAAGAACTCTGTGAACAGAGTTTGGGGAGGAGGAGGAGGAGGTCGGGGGAGTCAGACTGGGTGAGGTACAAAAAGGTGGATGTTTTAATCTTTAGCATAAAGGCGGCGGGTGACGGTGACGAAGAGAAAAAAAACATTTAGACGATGAGGTCAGAGAATGAGTCCTGAAAAGACCAAAGAAGAAAAACAAGTGAGTGAGTGAATGGAGGAGAGACAGAAGAGGGTGAGGAGGAGGGAGGGGGTGAGGAGGGGAGGGGGGGTGTACACAAAAAGGTAACCACGGCAACAAGACTCTTCAGATTAACTACAGCTGTTCCGGTCGTCATGGACACCAGCTCTTCCTCCGTCCTCTGGTCTTTTCACTGAAACACTTGACCCCGGGGCATTAGAAGCTGTAATTATGGCTCTGTCAGAGAGGGCGCTGTCGCGCTGACGTCAGCGTTTGCACTGGGTCTCGGCGTCACAGACCAGGTTTTATTTACATTTTTATTCTGCGCTTTTTCAGCCTGTCACTGCAACGTGACACGGTTTCAACCGCAGAGACGTTGGTTCGACACCAAGGAGGAAAAAAGGAAACGGTCGCACGGATTTAGGGTTAGTTACTGAGGTTTAAAGTTTATAAAAAAAATAAGCAGAAAGAGCACATTTTTAAAAAAATATATAAATAATTTTCTGGATTTATTTTCCACCAATTGTGTTTCACTGTTGTTTTAGTTTCAAAGGGTCAGTGGTTTAAATCCCACATTTGTAAACAAACATCGGCAGGAAAGAAACGTTACTCTAACATTAGTGGGAGCTCTGGTTTGACCCCGGGTCAAGGGCAAATGATCCAAACAGTACCAAGAACCGTTGGCTTTAGGAAGGACTTTCCTCAAAAGTCTTAATTCATATAAAAGTCATCAGAAGACTTGCTGAAGTCTTGGGTTTTTTTTGTTTGTTTTGTTTATTTTCTTCATCAAATCCTTCAGTGAAAACGTCCAGACTGACAGAGGTCAGAGGTCAGAGGTCTAATGTGTCCACTTCTGGACTTTACTGCGACCCTGGGTGATTGAGAACCGACACAGACCGACTCCTCAGTGCGAGCGGCTCGTCCTCCGACCGAGGTCTTTACGGTTCGGTGGTAAAACTGTCCAATAAAAACCGCGGAGATCAGGAGGAGATCCTGACTCTGGGTTTATGGCTGCGTTACTGCTGTGTGTGTGTGTGTGTGTGTGTGTGTCTTCATGAGTGTGTGTGTGCTGTTAACAGGCAGATGTGAGGAATTCTGGCGTTTTAGGACATGTGTGTGACAGTATTACACACACACACACACAGAAAGTCAAGGCTGAGAGGAGGTGAAGGAACTCCACCAACGATCATCGCTGACGTAGAACCGTTTCCTAAAAAAAAACCACACGGAGCGCCAGAAACACCCCAGGTTCTGTACGACGTCTGGGACGATCAGAGCTAAATCACTGGTAACGAGCGGAGACACTAATCCGTTTTTAACGAGCTGCGATGAAGACGGAATATTTGGGATAAACGAGGGATTTGGAGTAGAGAACCGGTGACCTGCCGGTGATTGGTCGGTGATTGTTTACATCAGTGTCAGCCTTCATCAGGAGACGGACAGGAAGTAAACGAGGACCAACAAAGACCTGGGTACAAAACCAGGAGATCACTGACCGACGCTCCAGTCAACGAGGACAAAGTCAAGGAGAAACGACACAACTGGACCATAAGAGGGCAGTAATGCAACAACAACAAAAAATCAACTGAAGTAAAATACAAACAAGTATCACGTTTTTATTCTGTCAAGTACTGCAGTACTGAAAGATGTAAATCAACCAATCACATTCAGACTTCTACTATTTACTGCCCAGAGTTCTATATATATATTCAAATACAAATATAAATATACATATTTATATATGTGAATATGTTTACATATATAAATTATATATATTATATATGTATACACACACATATACAGTACATATATATATTTTACATATATATGTGTGTATTTATTAGTGGTTTAGAACTGGTTGCTATTTTATTATTTTCTTCTTCTTGTGATTTAGCAGAGAAATATCGAGGTTTGTTTTGGGACATTTCACCGACTCCGGGTCAGAACCAGAAGGACTTCATGTCTACAACGACGTGGGTCAACATGAGGTGAGGGACCCTGTGGTTCTCACAATAACAAACAACAACAATATTAAACCTTCAGGTCGGCAGAAAGAGGAAGAGGAAGTAGAGATGGACGGCTGTTTACACACAGTCACACAAACACGACCGCAAACCACACACACCCCAGGACGGTCGGTGTGAGACAATCAGAGCCTGACCGCGGCTCACACACACACACACACACACACACACCAAACACACACCCTTCGGCGTCACAGCACGAGTCTCTGACTCAAAATAAATCTGAGGAAATAGTCGGCAGTAAAAGCGAGGTGTGAAGAAACGTGTCCTCCAGGAACCAGGGTCTGACCAGCTCCTGGAGGAGGAGCCTGCAGGAGCAGAGGGAGCTGAGGAGCGAGGAGGAGAAGTCCACAGGAAGTTGACGAGGACAGTCGTTAGCTTACAGGTTCGAGCCACCCATAGGGGGCGTGGAGCTACGAATGCCATGAAGTCACATTGAAAAATTTCCAGAGAATTTTTTCAAATTCAACAGCTGAAAATACAGTTTTCCCATCACAGTCTGACCCAATTTTTGATGAAGAAAAATTAACGACGCGTCGACCAGAGATGCTCCGTGAATCAAGTTGTTCACCGTCAACAGAAGGAAAGGTTTCGACGAGTCCCTGTGAGAGTCGACTAGCTGTGGTTTAATTAGTCAAATGGTTTTAATTTGTCTAAATGACATAAGTCTAAATTAATTAATGACTGAGTGACAGCAAAAGTATTTACTAATGAGTCTGAAAGAACCGGTCTGAGCTGGTTCACCTGTTGACATGTGATATGATATGATACCATCGTAATGGGTCTGATGTGACGGCTCTGGAGTCATTATAATAATCATAACAATAATACCATCGTAATGGGTCTGATGGCTCCGGAGTCATTATAATAATCATAACAATAATAGTATTAATAACAATAATGAGTTCATAACAAACAGAGCTTGTTTTTAATCCTAATCCCTGTGAGAAAATGATCACATTACTATAATCCCTTAAATCAATAATCCAGTCTCAAACACTGTTTGATGACAGGAGTGGGTTCTTCTGACACCAGGCCTTGAAAGCAGAATTTTTTTTTTCCCATAAACCATCTGACCCCCAGCGTTTATCTCCCTCAAAACGATCCCCCCCCGGCCTCACCTCCTCTCTCCTTGTCCTTTTCGCCGCCTACACACAGAATAATTACATCTAGAACCACATTCTTCATCCTGTGTAATTACAGCTGTGTCAGAGATGAAGACGGGGAGGAGGTGGAGGGGGGGGGTGTGTAGTTGGAGAGTCCCAGCGACAAGGACCGCGTGTCTGAGAACGTTAAAACACCAAAACTACAACAATCCATCTAATCCAACCAGTAGAGGGCGCTTAGCTCCTATCAAAACCCAAAGACCCCAGCCTTTAATGTTTGTGTCTGAAGTTTTAGCGCGCTAGCTGGGCCCGAGGAGGCCACGCCCTACGTGTTTAGCACTGATAACCTCCACAGAAGGCTTATCAGGACCAACACATCTGGTCCACTTCTACTGGAAACACAGACGAGTGTGTGTGTGTGTGTGTGTGTGTATGTGTGTGTGACATCAGAACAGTGGGTGACACCATTAGCTCGTAGCAGAACACGATTAGCTCGTAGCTTGTTCGGAAACAGCGGAGGAAAAACTTTGCCGGACGTTGTGTTAATGACGGACTCAAACCAAAAAGACAACTGTCCAATCAGAAATCGTAACGCTACGTCCAGATGGACATGCTTCTCTGTGATTGGTCGGTGTAAAGAAGTCAGCTGACTCTCTCTCTAACTCTCTCTCTCTTCTCTGGGCTGTAACCCTGACCCACAGGCGTGTGACTCACAGCCACAGATTCTTCTCTCTCAGCCAATGATCAGCCTCTAAATATCTGTGTCCAATCAGGTTCGTGCTCCAGGTGCCGTGACAGGTACGAGGTACCAACAGGATCCATTACTGGGAATCTAACGTCGGAACACTTTGTCACTGAGCTGCCGTTCATTTGTGTCATGGCGTTTGTCTGTTGTTGCCAACGTTAACATTACTTTGTTATAATTATATATAATTACTTGGTTTTTCTTTCTTCCTCCGAACAATAACAGGTATTTTAATCTACGACGTTGTTGCTGCTGCGCTGGTTTTTTTTTTACGACATCAGGAATAAGAATGATAACAAATGTACACAGTATATATTAGCTACTGGTTCATTAAAGGCTGCGTACTACAGTAGTGTATATTGTATACAGTATACAGCACTGTGTACTGTGTACTCTGTACTGTATACAGTACTGTGACCTGCAGATGAACTTTATGAAACTGTGGATTTAAGTTTAAAAAGAGGAAAAATAATTTGCGACGTCGATTCAAGTTCAAGTTTTCAAAGATTCAAATTTTAAAAAGTATCAGAGTGTCATCTGCAAACGTGATTACTTTTCTTAACTTTGGTGAATTATTAATAAGAAAGCAATAATAATATCAGTGTTTTCTGCATGTTTTTAAAGATGCATTAAAGCTAAAAAAAAATCATGCTGATAGTCAATCAGACAGTCAGTCAGTCAGACCTGCATTAAAGCTAAAAGAAAATCATGCTAATAGTCAGACAGTCTTCACAGACCGGCTGTCGTCTTTCTTTCTCCCGTCCCTGTCCAGCAGCTGTCTCCGTCCTCGTCCTCTCACAGCTGCAGCCAAACAAGGTGATTATTTTACACTCTTTACACCGACCTGATGTCAGCCTCCGCCCTGACAACACAAAGGAGCCACAACCTCACCCTCCTCACCCTCCTCCTCACCCTCCGACAAACCACACAGTGCTGATCACCAGGTCCAGAAAGTCTCATGTTCAAAGACCTCGGAACTGTTCACCATCAAAGTCAGGCAATTAAGGGAACGAGTGCTGTTTTAATCTGCACCAAAACACTCTAATCCAAGTTAATCCAAGTCACAAACAGTCTTAAACCCATGACTGTGACGGAGAATGAAAAAGTCACCGCAGCCGAGGCAGCAACGGGGTCAACGTCGGGTCTGGACCAGGGTGGAAAAAACTGATCACATGACCGGACTCTGACGGTGTAAACATCATCGAAGTCACAGCCGACTTTGATTGTTTAGGTTTCGGTGGACATCGTCACCTAGCTACACTCAGCTACACTCATCGTTTCAACCTTAAACGGTTGATCGTTGACCAAGTGTTTGACAAAAACCAAATGAACTCTGATTGGTCGTTTGGACTTCAGTACGGCTCTACTCCAGACTGACTCTGAAGACACGTTTTATTGACGAACATCTTCAGTCTGTTGTCTAAAACAAACCAAACCCAAACAAATACCCACTGATAAAATGTTGTCATGTTGTCATGTTGTCATGTTGTCGTGTTGTCACGTTGTCACGTTGTCATGTTGTCGTGTTGTCGTGACGGTTAAACAGAGACAACCACCGCTTTCAGAGGAAACGTAAATATTGAGCCGGTCCTGGCCTCCTCCTCACTGAGTGACTCAAACCACACAGACACAAACACAGAGAGAGAATTAACGATCAAACCAGAGCAGGGACTCTCCCCAGATGAACCAGCCTCTGTCTCTCAACGCTGCACCACCGCGTTGGTGCTGCAACCTGACTGAGAATTCCCCTTCAAACCCTTTACGTTTTACCACCTTAAAAAATGGAGTGTGGAGTAAAAAATGAATACACAGTGGAGCAGAGCTGTAAGGAAACATCTATAAACTGAAGTATCTCCTGATCCCGTATCAATCTCCTCAGTCATTGATCAGTTATTGATTTGTTTTTTCTCCCCAACTCCCAGTCCAATATTCCTGGTGTTGGTTCATGTTCTTGTTCTTTTCTTTCTTCTCTAGTGATTCCAAATGTAGATCCTCTGTTCCAGAGTTAGGAACTGATGTTCAGATGGAACAGAGTCATTTACAAAAACTCAGTATATCATCGTACCTGTAGTATCGGAGTAAATTGGAAAATATCGTATCGCCAGATTCTTGTCGATGCTCAACCCTACAGTTAACGTTAAATACAAAATATTTCTCAAAAGTAAAACACTTTAACAGCAATGAAAGCTAAGTTTTAAAAAAATATTTGTGATACTACAGTATCCTAGTAATTAGATTCTGAAGTGGCTCAACAAACTACAAAAGTACTTTTAGTCCAAAAGCAATCAGACCTCGGGGCGTGTGAGCAGAACTTTAGCTTCTAAACTGTGATTATTATTTTTTTTTTTTTAGCTTTAAATCTAATTTCTGAGTCACAGAGAATCACATTTTGAAGATAACGTTCACCCAGAGGTTTGAAAAGGTTTTAAAGAGTGGCATTTCAGTGGTTAAAACACAGAGACACCGACAGAA
>NC_024324.1:1658299-1659446 GCF_000523025.1 Cynoglossus semilaevis
GGGGGAGGAGGGGGAGCGAAGACAAACCTATTTCAACAGAGCAGGAGGAGAGCGGTTTGTGCTACGCTCAGCTAACTGTTGTCATAGCAGCTGCTGCAGCGTAGCATCGCAGCATCGTAGCACGTCACCCGACACTTCAGCAAATCTCACTGCTGTCGTCTCCGCTCTTCAATAAGAAGCCGGCGCCCCCTTCAGATCAGGTGTCGACATCCTGATGCTAGAACACGGAGCTAACGAACATACACAGAAGGAAATTAGCCTCTGAAGCTAATCACAGAGAGGTAAGAACAACAGGAGGAGGAGGAGGAGGTCACAGCTCCCCCTGCTGACCCACCGCTTATCAGTGAGTAAACACGTGAAGGTCCAGAGCCTGGAGATGACCTCAGTTTGAGCCACAGTAAAAAAAAAACAGTGACAGTCTGGAGGTCAGTGAACCGTCCAGAACAAGGTTCATTAAGGGTAAATAAATATGTAAATAACAGACTAACTATCTAGCCTCTACTTTGCGATTTTCCCCATTTCACGATGGGGTCTTTGAACGCAACTACGGCGTCAGGAGAGCGACCTCTGTGGTCCCAACTTAAATACCGCCCCAGTGTTTGGACAACGAGGGGTTAAAGTGACAGAAACAGCAGCAACGACCTGGAGGTCTGAACACAAGACCTGTTAATCATTGGTTGCACCAGACGCCACACACACACTCACACACACTCACAGGTGTGACATCTGTTTAACCAGCTGATCCACAGTGAACGACTCACACGTGCGTCGTGTCATCGCTCTGTCTCTCCAGCTGCTAAGACCGAGGCTGAGGAGCGCAGACGGAGGAGGAACGTTCCAGGTTCCTCCTCCTCCTCCGTCACTCAGACAAGCTTTAACGGTGAGAGAACCAACCTCGTTTCTCCTCGAGGTCCTGGAGGAACTGCCTGTAGGCGGCCATGGAGTTCATCCTCTCCTCCATGACAGAAGAACGGCCGGAGGGAGGAGGTCAAGAAAGAAGTTCAGCTGACAGAAGATGGGAGAAGACAAGAGGAGGAGGAGGAGGAGGTGAAAAGTTGGAGGAGACTCCGTCAGGGTCCAGATAGTTCCAGATTGTCCATCTTTTAATCCATCTGATAATCTAATCTAATCTAATCTAATCTAATCT
>NC_024324.1:1659506-1663659 GCF_000523025.1 Cynoglossus semilaevis
CCACAAACAGCGGCGTGAGTTTGGTTGGTGAGCGAGCGAGTGAATGAGTCGGAGCGTGAAAGAAGGAAACTAGAAGCACAGAAAGGGGGAGGAGGAGGAGGACGAGGAGGAGGAGGAGGAGGAGGAGGAGGAGGAGGAGGAGGAGGAGGAGGAGGAGGAGGAGGAGGAGGAGGAGGAGGAGGAGGAGGAGGAGGAGGAGGAGGAGGAGGAGGAGGAGGAGGAGGAGGAGGAGGAGGAGGAGGAGGAGGCGTGTCCTCATTACTCAGCTCCGTGTATGAGTGTGTGGTATGTTGGCAACAGTTCATGTATGAATGTTTGACTGTCACACATTTGTCATTCAACCTGTTTCACACCGCGTCCTTTGTGTGTCTGTGTGTGTGTGAGAGTGTGTGTGTGTGTGTGTGTGTGACTCTCAGCTGCTGGATCAACATACTGCAGCAGATTACTGACATAGTTCCTGCGGTTCCTGAAGTTACTTTGAGACTTTTTAAGACGCCGCATAAACAGAAGCAAAAAAAAAAACTGAACTGAACAAAATCCTGAAATCAACTAAAAATATATTTTGAATAAAATGTCAACGTTTGTGACTCGTTCCATTAAAAATATCATCACTAACTTTTTTTTTTTTACCAAAGACGCCAGACTGGCACTGACGGAGGTCACGACCTTCATGTTGAATCTACAACACAAAACTACAACACTGCAGTGTAAACATGTCAACATCAGGTGGCGCCAAAGCTGGGAAACAACAAACAAGCAAATCAAACTCAGTCCACTGGTGTTATGAAAACACTGAAGCGCTACAAACGTTAGCCCGTGTCATCGCAACGTAGCCGACTAGCCTTGGCGCTAACGGTGACCAAAAATCCCACCAACCAAACGACAGCTGGGAAACAGATGTTTTCCCCCCCCAAAAAATCAGTCAAATATTTAGGTCAGATTGAAACTTCCAGAGGTCACAGTCAGAGAAGAAATGGGGAAATAAAAGAGTTAAAAAAAAGATTTATTTACCTTTGAGGAGGGAACGTTGGCAGAACGGAACGACATGGAAGAGACGAGAAGGACAGAAGACACAGTGGTGAGAGACATGTTACAGTCAGAGGACGTCTGTCCTGTCTGTCCTCTGGTGTCTCAGAGGACGTCTGTATTCAGACATTAAACACATCGTTGATCATCTGTGTGGCGTTCACAGCCCAGACCACAGAGTCTGTGGTTCAAATCCCTGACCTGCAGCAGCAGCAGCAGCAGCAGCAGCAGCAGACAGGACGATTGTTCAGGGTTAATTTTTTTAAGTTAAAATTTGGTTTAAAATTTTGCATTTATTTGACTTTTTTTTTAAATGCAGAAATTTTATAATTTTTTAAAAAATAATTATTTTATATATTTACTTAATTACTGTACCAATTAGTCATTTTATTATTTTTATAATATTAAAAACATATAATAAAAGTATTCAAAAGTATTCAATGATAATTAATAATATAAAAATAAAAACAATATTACAACATTACATCATACATTGAGAACATATTATGGGATGTCTAGTAATTATAATGTGTCAGGTTTCATGCTTTAAAAATGTGTTGGAAAAATAACTAACTAACTAACTGACTAACTAACTGACTAACCGACCCACATGAAAAATGTTTAATATTTGACTTTTTCTGAAACTAAATGTTTGGTTTTCTTCCCCCACTCTCCCGTAAACGTTCTAAAACCGCTCCACGACTTTTTCCTTCCAAACCCCCCACTCTCCTGTAAACGTTCTAAAACCGCTCCACGACTGAAGGTTCTTCACTGAGAACTAAACTAAAGCCTGTGAAGGTTCCAGACGTCGTCAGCAAAAACCTCAAGGATGTTTATCAGTTTTTTTCTTCCTCTGCGTCACTGACAGTCATCGACCTTGTCAAAAAAAAAAAAAAACTCTTTTCATTCCTGTCATATTTCTGACACTGACAGCTAGGAGACGCTGGCGCTCCAGTTGGTATCAGTTCATGTGGCTCCGAGTGGAGTGATTTTCCCCAGGTTCAAATTCAAGTATTTCCCAGAACCTTCAAGGATGATTTAATATCTGAAAATACCTCGTAGCATTCAGCTTCTGCTGCAGGAAACCTCACGACTGTTACTGTTGTTTTTTTTGGCTTTATCTTAAACTCTCTGTATGGTTAGCATCTTGGCTAATTGTTTCTGTAATCTGGCTAACGTTGAGGTTTTCTGCCTCGGCCTTGGTGTTGAACGTGACACCAGGAGGTGAAGACCAGGAGGTGAAGACCAGGAGGTGACCAGCAGGGGGCTGGGCCTCCGATGACGGGGCAGTTCACAGAGAGGAACAAAAGCGTCTTTCATGTGAGCGCAGCAGAGAAAGGAGCGTCTGTTTGGACGCCGTCACGAGAGGAAGCCGCCAACCTTCACAGAGAGACGCAGCAGAGATGGAGAGGAAAACTGGAACTGTTCTAGAACTTTCTCCAGAAAATCACCAGGAACGCAGCGGGAAAATGTGTAAATTCAAACCGTGATCGTTGTGTTGGAAAGTTTACTGATTCAGGAAACTGTCTGTCCTGAAACTGACTGTCCTGGAACAACACCGTAAAAATCAGGAAACTCCTGACTGTCCTGGAACAACACCGTAAAACAACCACGTCCTTCTTTGCCTTTTTTGTTTTGTTTGTTTTGTTTGTGTTGACACTTGTTAAAAACTGGATGACACTGATTCAGGAAAATTACCCAGCAGCCCCCGGGCCCTGAGCTGCGTTTACAGAACGCCTGCATGAATCACAGAGTCACATTTTCACATTTTTTGTTTTTTACCCAAACACCTCTGCAAACTTGGAATGTGTTCAAAACACACACTCACACACACACTCACACACACTCACACACAGATCTGTCCATCTAGTGATGAGCCAGTCCTCCAGTTCAGGCCTGAACTCGTTCCTCCCACAAACCATTACGAGGTTAAATCGTCTTCCACCGCCGTCTGCTGAAGCTCAGACAAATTATTTTCTTCTGATGATAAAAAAACATCAGCATCATGTGACATCAAAGACCAAACTAATCAAATGAAGACAAACGGATTAGAGACGATGGACAGAGAGACACTGATGGAGGAGAGAGGAGGACGGGTCGTGACCCTGGGTCTCCGTCGTCCGACAGAACCTTCCAGAAACACCTTTTTCCTCACAGCCTTTTCAGCCCAGTCCTATTTTTAAACCTGCGTCTCCGTCCATCTGTCCATCTGTCCATCTGTCTCTCACCCTCGTCTCTCATTTCACAAACCGGTTATTTGATTCTGGAAACAACACTGATCACACCCAGGACGGGAGACATTTGCCCCCCCCCCTCACCCCTCTCCTCCTCCTCCTCACCCCATCATCTCCACTATTCCACTGAGAACAGTTTCACTAAAACGAAAAAAAAGAACTGACAAACGAGCAGATAAAGTTCTAGGACCCGTCTTCAACAGCTGTCTCTGTCCCTGTCTCTGTCCCTGTCCACACGTTAGCAGCAGCTATTTACAGCCGTGACGTTCACGGGACACAGAAGGTGTCGCGTTAGTCACCCTGAGTCACTCAGTGTCATCGTGTCAGTCACTTTCTCACACTGTAACAGGAACTAGAACCGATTCATTAGTTCCAGTGGTTTTATGTCCTGAACGTGGAAACGTTTTTTCTGTTCTTCTTCACGTAGTCCAACAGCCGCCGTCACATGACCAGCAGCAGCAGCCGTGTATCACATGACGCGCAGATAACGCTGCGGCTGCGTCGCCCACAGCTGCCCCACCGCCCGACACACCCCGACACACCTAACAGCTGTGGGACACAGCGGGAGTGTGGGTGGGTGTGGAGGGGAGGGGTCGGGGTCGTCAGGGTCAGTGATCAGAGGAGGAGGAGGGTCTGAATTTAATTTAAATTCATTTAATTTTCATCTTTGATCTGGTCTTTGAAGAGTTCAGTTTCTGGGTTGGTTTGGACTGAGCTCTGACTCAGCACTTCCTGTTTCTGTGAATCATCTGGACTGGAACGATCCACCACGCCCTCCAGCGCTAACATCAGCTAACGTCAGCTAACACTACAGATGATAAATATATAAATATATATAAATATATTTATATAAATATATATATATATTTATATAAATATATATGTATATATAT
>NC_024324.1:1663997-1667036 GCF_000523025.1 Cynoglossus semilaevis
AACCCCCCCCCTCCCCCAACTCCCCGATGGGTGGTGTCCAGAGAGAGACAGGTGGGTTACAAGACACTGCACCAACTGGGCAGCATGTGTCAAACATACCACCTCCAGCCCACGCCCTGGTCATCAATCAAAGCCGTCCGGGTCTTCCATCAGCCGGTCTCCCCCCCCCCCCCACGCCCCCCGTCCATGTATCAGACTTCACTCAGTCTCAGGGACATTTCCAGGTTGGGTTGGGTTTTTCCCTCGGTCTGGAATCTCGTCTCCAGACGTGAGGAAGAATTCCGTCCCAACAAACACCTGCTGCAGAACTCCTCTAACGGAACTTTCTGGAAGTATGGAACTATTTACAGGAACATTAACTTTGTTTTCTGAAAACTGAATACGCCACCTACAGGGATGTCGCTGTATGTGCAGACGTAACAATAATTCAATGGCAGCAGAAGTCCTGATTGACAGGAGGTGCCAAAGGTCAAGCACAGAGGTCAGACAAATCAATAGGAAATATTATCAATAATAATAATAAGACAAATGAAGAGCAGTAACTTCCCTCCCATGGTATCAAGACAAACACATGTTAAACCCAGAGACCAAGAAATGGACCAGTTCTAACAAAGCATTCTGGGGTCGGGGGTCGGAGGTCAGAGGTCGTCTGTAACAGCCGTATACAGAAAACTGCTAGTAAAAAATGAGTCACATGACTCCTGTGACCTTCTCTGATGAACTTTTAGATCGTTATTCCACTAGTACACGTATGTCAAACTCAAGGCCCGGGGGCCAAGTCTGGCCCGCTGCCTTACTTTATGTGGCCAATCAGAGCTCAACATGAATGTGGTTATTTTTGAGGTTGACACTTCAACTCACTGGAGTCTAGTTAGTCACGATCAATAACCAATAACTCCTGAAATGTTTGGAACTCAAACTCCGACACTTTAACAATTCAACAAAGATGAAAACACACTGATTGTTTTCTTAAAAGTTCAAACACGTCAAGAAAAAATGCCAAGAAGGAAGAGGAAGAAAAACCGCTACAAACAGCAACAATTTAATCACTTCAGTTTTTTTTTTTTTTAAGAAAAATCCCCTTGGAGTCACATGACAAACATGAATCTCTGACGGTGGAGTTGTTCCACAGAGGAATGAACTCTGATTGTTTCTATTTCTGTCGCAGACTGAAGCCAAACGTCAGCCGACGAAACAGAGGAATTTCAGAGCAGTGAAAGTAAAAAAAAACAAACAAACGGAGGTGAACGGCTGATGGAGGAGGAAGAAGAAGAGAAAACCTGAGGCTTTGGTTTTCAGATCAAACCCGACTCTGACTCTGGAGCCACACCACAACATTCCTACACGTTAGTTAACCTCTGACGGGGCAACAGTTCCGGAACAATGCACCTGTGGGAACATGACATGATGACATCATGGTGATGTCAGTCGGAAGCACACCTCGATTTTTGCCAGCTGACGATTTTTGGAACGAGTCATCGAGACGGTGCACGGCAGTTTTAGCCACGTTTACACTGAAGAACTCCAAGAACAAAGAACTCAACAGTTGACGCAGCACAACAACAAAAGTTCCCTCAAGTTCCCTTAGTCCTAGACCACATTTACACCTGGTGCCAAAAGTTCCAAAAGTTCCAAAAGTTGCTGGTTGTCGTCGTCCCATTCAAACATCTGCGACCTCCGACTACAGCCTGAGTGACAGTTTGACGACTGCAGAGTTTCATCAGCACCAAGTCGGGAACCATGTTCTATAAAGATGGTTCCTGGTACAAAGTTCCACTGGGATTGAGCTGATAATCGATACAGTATCGTATTTAACGCTCAACTCACTCCATCGTCAAAATCTAAACAGAACAAATTTCAAAATGCAGGAAACATCATTTCTGCTCCAGTGAACTTGGACCTTCGGCCATCTTGGAACTGTTAACCGGTTCACTTCCAAAACAAACCCAAAGGACTACTAATTCTGTTGACCAAAGGGATTCTGGGAGTTTCATTAACTCCGTGTTGACCTGAGGTTCTGTTCCCAGGTCGACTCGCTCCGACTTTTACACACATTGATGAAACTAATGAAGCACTTCTCACACCATTCAAGGACCGGAGCTGGAGCCCACACTTTCCCACGGGTCGGACTTTATTGGGCGGCTCTTGACCTGAAGTGTGTGTTTTCACCATTCAGAGAAATCAGAGCTGTTGAATCAGGATGTAGGTTCAAGGCCCTGCTCTGACAGAACAGTCGTCGTCAGGGTTCTGAACCATCAGATTAACGAGGGTTTTTTAATGAGCCTGTCTGAACTACATCATCTTTCATTCATCACTCACTCAGACGTCTTCACTCATCATGTCAGGACCAATTCAAGCACTAGCAAGGACCTTACAGCTGTATTCAGCAGACGACAAAGAGACCTGATTTCCTGACTTTAAAAAAAAAGAAAACACAGTTTCCAAACCTTTTCTTTCTCTCAGGGCGGAACACAAACTCTCACAGCCAGAACCCCCGACCAGGAAGTACTGCTGACCGCGCTGTTTCCCCTAAAACACCACCAGGTAATGTCTCTGCTGCAGTCCCAGAGTTGGACACCAGGAGTTGGACATTTTCAGCACTTTTCATCAAGAATCTTCTTATACAAAAAAAAATAAAAATACAAATCAATCACAGAAACAAACCTGACCTTGGCAGGAATCAAGGTTTTTTTTTTTTTTTTAAATCAACGATCTGTCTGAAAAATCAAATGTTTAAAATAGTTACAGCGTCAGCTTATCAAAAATCCTAATAATTTTTTTTTAAAATGTAGTAAAATTATCTGGATTTTTTTTTGTCTGCTCCAGGAGCAAAGAGGAAGAAATGAGGGCAAATACACCGTGAGTTTCCCCCTGATGTCCACTAGGGGGCTACAGGAGAGCTGAGGGAACAAAGATGGAGTGTCAAGAGAAGACAGTTCAGACTGTAGCAGGGGAGAAAGAGGAGGACGAGGAGGTGAGGCCCGCTCTCCCTCTCTCTGCATCCCTATTGATGTGAGGGGTGAGGTGAGGAGGGGGGGT
>NC_024324.1:1667087-1670089 GCF_000523025.1 Cynoglossus semilaevis
TTAGCCGTTAGCTGCGGCCACAAACCCCCACCTCGGCCTCGCCCCCTCACCCCTCCCACCTCCACCCCCACAGGAGACAACATACAGCTGAAGCCCGGAGGCTGCAGCGTCACTCGTCCCTGAGAAGTGGACCAAGAAGTGGAGCGAGGATTCTCCCCCGTCAGCAGAAGACGAAGACGAAGAAAAAAAAACAAACACCACGCAGACGAAGAAAACTGCAGGAAATACACGTGAGAATCCAAGATGGAAAAAATATAAAAAAACCAGGGCTGATGATGATGTTTATATTCTGTCTAACGAGTGGAACCATCCACACCTCCGACGACTGCAGACAACAGTACCACCGATCAACACTAGGTGACCTGATCATTAAACATATGATATAAATATATTTCATAAACTCCTATAATCAACCTGTCAATCATCTGACTGGGAAAAAGAAAGAAGAAAGAAGAAAAGTAAAGAATGTCTAGAAGTAGAGAATGACACCAGCAGGTGGCAGTAATGCTATTGTAATCATAGAAATGTTCAGTTAGTTAGAAAAAAAATAAAAATATTAAAATACATATATTTTAGTGAAGTAGTATTTGTTTGATATAAATACTGAGTAATAAATAATGGACCTGAAGTGGCCACGGGCCGGTATTTTAAAACCACTAGTCTGAAAGAAATTTTATATTTTAAATAACAGGCAAAAAAAATGTAAACAATAACAAATATGACAAAAAAAAATTCAAAAATAGACAGAAAACATTTAAATGTCAGAGAAAATAAAGAAAACAGAAGAAGGTTCTGGAACAACAGAGACGGAGCGTCAGTGGAGGCAGACGTGTGCAGCTCTGCTCCTGATGTTTATCGTCACTTTATCACATCATGCAAATTCACACACCTGACAAATTCACACACACGGAGGCAGCTACAGTCACACACACCGTTGTCTGTCCGTCACCGACCTCCGTCTATGGTCCACCTGAGGCTCCGCAGACCACAGGTTTCTCTACAGAGACCCCACCAAAGAAAACACGCTAATAGTCGTCGATCATGGCAGATTCTGGGAATTAGTTTCATAAATAAATCTTCTCAGTTTTTTTTGTTTGTTTTGTTCATCCAATCAGGAGCCAGAACTCCAGAAGGAGGCGGGTCCTGCTGCTCCCGAGGCCTTTAACTAATTCTCATTCTTTTACCAATAAGTCAATAATGTGTGGTCAGTAGAAAAAAAAAGAAAACAGAAGAAGGTTCTGGAACAACAGAGACGGAGCGTCAGTGGAGGCAGACGTGTGCAGCTCTGCTCCTGATGTTTATCGTCACTTTATCACATCATGCAAATTCACACACCTGACAAATTCACACACACGGAGGCAGCTACAGTCACACACACCGTTGTCTGTCCGTCACCGACCTCCGTCTGTGGTCCACCTGAGGCTCCGCAGACCACAGGTTTCTCTACAGAGACCCCACCAAAGAAAACACGCTAATAGTCGTCGATCATGGCAGATTCTGGGAATTAATTTCAGAAATAAATCTTCTCAGTTTTTTTGTTTGTTTTGTTCATCCAATCAGGAGCCAGAACTCCAGAAGGAGGCGGGTCCTGCTGCTCCCGAGGCCTTTAACTAATTCTCATTCTTTTACCAATAAGTCAATAATGTGTGGAGAGCACGAGGAAACCCGTGGATGACATCACTGACCTGCAGGTCATGTGGGGTCATGTGACCCTGATATTAATGTACAAGGCTGTTTGAACCACCTGAAGGTGGCGCTGATTCTCTGTGAATGACTAAAAGTCAAATTAAAAAAGTTCAGCTATGACGCCATGATGTCAGAATTCCAGATTTGGAAAAAAAACAGACCTCGTCTCACAGGAGGGTTGAAAATGACTGCAGCAGAGACCAGAGAGCAGAAACTCTTCACGCTGGTCCTCAGAGCGGCCCTGGAACCACGGGCCAAGACAACCTGGGCCAGAAGAACGGAACCCAGGGGAGTTCTTCATGATCCAGGTATGTGTTCCACAGAAACAGACACGTCCAATCAACTGAAAACCACCGGGACGTGCTGCGACTGGACCGGAGGCCCAGAGCTGGGCGTGGGAACCGCAGACTCTCAGGACTCTTTTCATTCAACTCCAGGAGCTGACGCAGGAAAAAAAACTTCAACAAAGTCTTTGGAGTTTGCTTTTTTTTTTTACCTACAAAGAACTGCAGCCTGGGCTGGCTGTGACCAAGCACCAGAGCTGCTGAGTCAGCAAACTGTGGAGACACGAGACCCTGGTCCTGAGACCAGACCAGACCAGACCATCTCTGACGACCTCCAGGTAGATTCACACTCACATTCACACCTGAGGTCGGTGTGGCGTGAACACAAACACGACGAGTTCTTCTGAACCGCATTTAAGCCACGACAAAAAGAAAAAAACAGTTTGCCAGTTTAAAGGAACATCAAAGTAATGTTGAAGTAACGAGGTTAAGTACTAACGAGGTTAAGTACTAACGAGGTTAAGACTTTCTGCTGCCTCTGCAGGAATGTCTGGAGAAAACACTCCCAACTTCCTGCTTCCATCAACCTTGTTATGTCAGGAATGTTCTCCAGCTCCAGTCTGCTGTGTCACTGCTGCCTGACTCACACACACACACACACTCTCTTGTCCTCCTGTTGTTGTGAGGACCGGGGGGGAGTGGTGGGGGGGTGGAGTGTGTCCAGGAGGATGAGGTGGAACACACACTCTGTTGACTCTGCTGACAGAAAGTGACTCATCAAGATCTAAAACACACAGAGGTGTCGCACTGACAACCACAGACCTGATAATGATGATGTCACCATCGGTAAACATCCATCCATCCATCTGTCCCTCCCTCCTCTCCTGCGCCCCCTGCAGGAATGTTATTGTCTGATTAAATGTGTGGATTAAAACAGAGTGAGGGAACGTCAGAGGGGGAGGAGAGGATTAGACAACAGACGAGGGAGGGGGGCAGGAGGAGACCCACTAACATGGAAGAGGAGCAAGATCG
>NC_024324.1:1670218-1673654 GCF_000523025.1 Cynoglossus semilaevis
CCCCCCTCCCACCAGCCTCCAGTCCTCCTGGTCTGGATGGTGCCACATTTTTCAACACCTTTGTTTTTCCTCCAGTCCAGTCTGACATTTATGTCCAGATTTTCCTCTTCTAAAAAAGATCTGCCAACGTTTATAAATCAGCCGGCTGCCTTTTCTCCAAATACATCATCCGTGTACTACTACAGTACACGGCCAAAAATACTGCACTCTGGTCCAAACGCAGTAAATCTGCAGCTGCAGTTTGAAAACGATTAAAGGAGAGAAAATTGGTTTCCTTTGACCAGAGGTGGGTCAGACGGAGACACCTTAGCTCCCCCTACTGGTGGCGTGTTTGTGCACAGACTAACATGTGACGGGAACATGAAGCTGCATGAATATGAGGCAGACAAGGTCAGGATTATTGAAGCCAAAGTCACTCGGCTGCAGACGCTGTCGATAAAGGTGACGGTGAAAGACAGACGGGACGGTTTCACCTCCCCCTACTGGACAAAGAAAAAAAAAATCTAACACGGCATCTCCTCAGAACCTGGGGTGTGGTCTTCATCTTCTTTGGTCTCCACAGCAGACCTTCTGCTGCTCCAGGTTCTTCACACTACATTCCTGAGATGCTGTTCAGATCAAACACCACATCATGGAAAGAAAAAAAAAAATTCTCAAGGACCATGAAGCCGCCCTGAGGACGGAGGAGATACGGGACGGAATGTTGTCTGATGAAACAGACTTCTGAGAAACACGGTTACTGTAGCCCACGTGGACCACATAGAAGAAGAAGAACCGCAGGGAGAGAAGGTCACATGATACGGTGGAAGGTCATCTCAGAAAATGAAGACTTTGTTTTAAAAAACTGGAGAAAAACAAAACAGGAAGTTCTGCGTGGCCGATTGAAAAACAAATCTGGCATGAATGAAACCCAACCAGAGACGATTTCATCATGTGACCTGGAGAGGGTGAGAGCCAATCAGAGCGTTGCTCGTTGGCTAGAAGGCCCAACACGTAGACAGAGATCTGACTATCAAGAACGGATGAAGAAAGAAGCCAAAACACTGACCTGAACTACACACACACACACACACACATATACACACACAGGAGGGACGTGATGAGGACAAGTAACAGCAGCTCTGTCCACTGACAGAAATCTGTGCCATAAAAAAAAAAAACGTGATGAGGACAAAAATACCAAAGAGAAATATTTCTGGGAAAACGTCCAGTTTGTGGTCAGGGCTGTGGTGACGGGGTCTGAAAGAAGGACAGATAAAAATAAGTCGATAAAGCTGACATCATGTGGGTCACAGGGAGGAGGGGAGAGGGGGGAGGAGGGGGAAGACAGACAGAGGTAGAAGCTACAGTGTCCAAAATGTGTCCAAATACAAGGTTTCGTTGACTTAAAAAGACAGGAAGTCGTCGAAGGTTCAAACTACTTCGTCTGTGTTTCCACTAAATATTATCCCTCGTTTTACCATCAACGTCAGGTCTTAGCAACTTCTTCTCTTCGTCCACCAGGGTCTGTGGCTAACGGCTACTAACTGACGCACACCGTTTCAATCATGTGACCAACACCACCATTGTTTTGGCCAAACAGGAAGTCCAGGAAGCCCGACTTCCTGTCACCAAGTCTGGGCATTCACAAAGACATCAGATACAAAAAATGTTGTATTCATCAATATGCAGATGATTCACTGTTTTATCCACAGAGTAGGAAGAGGCCTAACGTGATTGGTTCACTGAGAAACTCTCTGTCCAATCAGAGAAGATGATAAGGAAACAAGGGAACAAGGAAACAAGGGAACAAGGAAACTAAATAAAGTCTTTGTACACAAAGTCACAAGCAGCGACGAGTTAATAAACCACTATGAAAGGACGTGATTGGGTGTGTGGGGGGGGCAGAGGACGACATCACGATTCTAGAGAATACTGCAGTACAAACCATAAAGAAACCAAACAGTAAAAAAAAAAACAAAACTGCAGTTTGGTGCAGAGCAGCTTTGGTTTTTTTTAATTCAGCTCCAGCTGTGGTTCAACGTCTGTAGCACGACAGCAGCCAATGAGAGGAGACGACGGACAGCATCACTATATTTACCCCGGGGTCCAAACACGGGCCGGGATTACCAACAGTCCTGCAGGAGTTACATAAGTACTACAGCAGCAGGTAGCACCTGTGGGGGGGGGGGTAAAGTAGATGAATGGGATTAGGCTGATTGGTCGGCAGGTCGAGTGTGTGTGACGTCACAGCAGATTATCCTGATTTATATATATACACACACACACACACCTATGCACACACACACACCCATGTGCAAACAAACATGTCTCGTCCGTAGAGCGCGGGCTGTAAAAATATCAAACTGTAAAAATATTCTTTTTAAATCAATAACTTGATCAAAAATGTCTCGTTCTTTTTTTTTTACCAATATTATATTATTATCTCAAAGTTTAGCGCTCTCTGCTGGATTAAAGTGAATATTTCAGTTGATGTTGGGAGGATTAAAAAAAATATATTATTATTCTCAAAAACAACTGATCAACAGTGAGGTCCAGTTAAAGGCAGAAAACTGAGAAATACTGACCCCGGTGTTCGACCAGAGAATGACAACAGCCTGAAAAATGTTTCATTTAAAAAAAACAAATGTTTCCATTGAAATGGTGTAGATTATTCATTTATAATATATTAATTATTGTAATTATAACTTATCGTATTTAATTTTATAAGAAAAAAAAAAGGCAGTTGTTAGCGCCTGTGTTTATATAAGTGTGTGTGTTACGTGTGTGTGTGCGTGTGTGTGTGTGTGTCACAGTCTGAACTGATGTGTGTGTGCAGATTAACTCGTCCCTCTGATCTCACAGGACTTAAGTCCAACGTCATGAAAGTGACAGTTCACACAGGTATTAAAGAGGCCTCTGAGTGTGTGTGTGTGTGTCACAGTCTGAACTGATGAGGTGCAGCAGATTAACTCGTCCCTCTGATCTCACAGGACTTAAGTCCAACGTCATGAAAGTGACAGTTCACACAGGTATTAAAGAGGCCTCTGAGTGTGTGTGTGTGTGGGTGGGTGAGAGAGAGAGAGGGGGGGGACGAGAGAGTTTGTTTTTGTGCCTTGAACTGAAGCTTTTCTCCTGACACTCCACAAGATGAAGAACAAGGAGCAGAGTGATGAAAACACACTCTCTCTCTCTCTCTCTCCCATTGTCAGGAGGTGAATGAGGAGAAAGGGACAGAGAGACGGATCATAGAAGACGTTACTGCCCTCAGCTTCGTCTTACAGGCCACGTGGTTAAAGACAAATGTCTGTGTTTGTCACCGTGAATTTACTCTCAAACGTCAGAGCTTTTTTCCACACAAACACAAAAACAAACAGGTCTTAATGTGAAGGAGGGGAAAAAGAGGAGTCAAGACTCAGAGTCAGCAGCAGCAGCAGCAGCAGCAGCAGCAGCAGCA
>NC_024324.1:1674987-1675634 GCF_000523025.1 Cynoglossus semilaevis
AGCAACAGCAGCAGCAGCAGCAGCAGCAGCAGTGTCCTCCATGATTAATTCATAGTGTACTCCTCTCTGTCGTTCTTCATCATGACAGCTGAAGAACATCACTACACACACACACCTTCGTCCTCCACTTCAACACCAACGTGTGTGTGTGTGTGTGTGTGTGTCTCCTCCTGGTTCTGACTCATTATTGACTGAAGTCCAGGCCAAGGATCCTGGAGAACACACACACAGACACACAGATACCGTGACATCACACACAGAAGCATCCACTGACCTAATTCTGCTCACACACACACGCACACACACAGCTTCATATCCAGATTCCTCTGTGTGTGTGTGTGTGTCTGTGTGTGTGTGTGTGTTTTCATTTCAGAAACTCTGCAGAGAACGACGGAAACAAGTGGACGATGACGATGACACTGCAGCGACTGTTGGTGTTTGGCTGTGAATACAGGCCCTGTTACTGTTACTGCAGCTGCACACACACACACACACACTCACACACACACACAGAAATATTCTCTTGGCTGAAGCTCTCACTTCCACTCAGGCCACTTTTTTTTTTCTCTCTCCATAAAAACACAGACGGAGACAAAGCTGCTCATTGATGACTGTGTCACTGAAAATCAGCTGCTCTGGTTACGTAA
>NC_024324.1:1675772-1685757 GCF_000523025.1 Cynoglossus semilaevis
TAGATTTACTGCACATGAAGCTGAAATGTGGAGAATGTTACAGAGGCAGAAACATCTCTAATACTGCAGAGTGTGTGTGTGTGTGTGTGTGTGAGGGTGTGACCCAATAATTGCTCTTCTTCTTTTCTCTCTTTACTGTCAAATACCGACTGTAAACGAGTTCTGCTGCAGCAGAAATCCAGTCAAAAACTTTTTCTTTTTTTAAATTTGTTTTCTAAATGTTCAGATTTGTTACTTTGTGCTCCCAGCCTGTCAATCATCCAGGAAGTTCAAGTGTCCCACATACTCCACAGTACTTTTTTTTTTTTTGCCGTTAGCATGTGCTAGCCTGACACGGATCTCGTGCCTGTTCAAACAGCCTGTAACAATAACGGGCGTCAGCATCAATATCAAACACTGAAACAACAACTGTTCTATTCAGTATCTAACGATGCCTCTGTGCCTGCACCTCAGTTCAGTCACGTGACGTGACTTCTGCTTCACAGTAACAGTTATGACCAAAGCTCATAAATAAACATTTTTATATTCACGCCCATCGTGTTTTTCTCATCAACTCTTTCCATTTTTGTTCCATTTTTGTTCCATTCAAAACAATGACTTTTTCTCAGCGGGGTTGAGAAAGACCCTCCAGCTGAGAGCTCTGCTCTGGGAGCGTTTGATTTCCCTGACATCCTCTAACTCTTCCCTCCATCTGTCTTCCTCCCTCCCATCCTTCACTCCTTTCCTTCTCTCCCTGACGTCTTTCCAGCTCTGTCAGCATTTGCTTTTTCCTGCTGCAGCTCGGAGAGCGTTTGGTTTTCCTGCCGACTCAGTCAGGTGCCTCTGGGAGAATGTGACGAGGCAGGAAGTGGTGCTGGGGAAGTCGAGGAAGAGAGGAGGGGGAGGAGAGGAGAGGAGGCGCAGGAGCCGAGAGGGGAAAAAAAAAATCTTCACAGCAACAATGATCACAAATATCACATTTTCGCCAACACAGCAAGACGACGCTATAATTACATTCCCTGCAGGGGGTGCTAAAAACACAAATGAATGCACTAATACAGCTGCTGTTTTATTAATTTAATTGTTTAACTGGGCCAATTCTCCTCCCCCCGTCCCTCCGAGACCAAAAAAAAAAAAAATCATTAGCCTAAATGTCAATAAAAATATTATTATCAAACGCATTAAACCCCCCCCTCGAACATCTTTTACGACTGCTCTGGGGCTTTTAACATCTGCACCAGAACATTGCATTTCTGCCCCCTTGTTTTACAACAATTGAAAAATGAAACCACTCAAAAAAAAAAAAAAAGATTCCTGAAGACTAACATGCCACCATACACTCCTGGTGCTCTTCAAATCCAAATCACTGCTGAGTGATTCACTAAAAGAGGAGAGAAGGACAGAGGAGAGAAGGACAGAGGAGAGAAGGACAGAGGAGAGGAGGACAGAGGAGAGGAGGTAGGGAGGTAGGGAGGAGGGAGGTTGTTGAGGTCACAGCTCTAACCGTGAGAGGAGAGACAGCGAGGAGGAAACTAGGCCACGTGGAAAAACCCGGCGGTAACGATCCAGCTCCAGCTCCAGCTCCAGGACCGTGGTCCGTATCTGTCCGTCCTCTCTGATGGACACCTGGGTTGACGTGTCCCCCAGTCTCCTCCTCCAGCTCCTTTTCCATCTCCTCATCCTCTCCATCACTACTACAGTTCACCTCCAGGGTGAAAATACTTGGATGAGAGTCAGGCCCAGTGTCTTGAGATCCAGATTCAAAAAAAAGTGAGAGAGAGAGAGAGAGAGAGAGAGAGAGCAGAGGGGGGGAGAAAAGATGGAAAAGGGGGGAGAGAAACACCACCACCCAAGTATCGAGAACATTTTCTGGACGTTTCTTCTTCAGGAAGGGCTGACCTGCAGGACTTCCTGTTGTCTATAAATATGGAGTCCAACACGGAGCAGATACACAGACACACCCTAGGGGTCTTTGTGAGGTGCTGCATGTGGACTTTCTGTGTGTCCCTCCAGGAAGTTCCTGACCTCTGACAGGAAGTGACGGCACAATTGTCATAAAAAAAGACCCAGAGTTCTGACTGTGGGTTCCCTGAACACAAGGTTCTACTGTTCTGGTTCTGGTTCTGTCCCGCTCCCCCCCTACCTTTAAACAAACGCCCCCTGGCTGGGGTAAATGTTATCGTGCGTTATCTTCTAATTATAGGATTACGAAAGTGAAACCGACTTCCTGTTTTCCTTTAAACAAACAAACATTATTCAAAACCAGCTTCATGAAAACGTTGCCATCTACAGGTTGTCGGTTCTCCGCCGACCCACAGCGTCTGTCGTCTGTGCTTTTCCACATCTGCCCCTTACGCTGGTCGGAACTTCCTGTCATTGTTCCACCAAAAATGGCCAAAGTTCCCACTGACCACACGGACTCTCCGGGCGCCGGCTGAATAATTCAACCCGTGTAGAATGTCTGAGCTCGGGTTTCCAGAGCAGTGACGTCACAGACAGAAGGTCAAGTTCCCGTTTCTCCGTCTTTTCTTCCCAAACAACTGCTACAAGTGAGTCGATCGCAGCTGACGGTCCTGGAAGTCTGAGCCTCAGACCAACAACACCGGTGTGGAACCTGAAACCATCTGAAGAATGTTATTGTCCTGGACCGCGTTCAAAGAACGACACGTGTTTACAGGCGGTGACGTGTCCCGGCACGCGGCCGTGTTGTCGTGACACGGGACAGGAAGAGGACGGGTCCTACAGGGTGACTGGGTCAGAGACGGGGGTTCTCAAACACACCTGAGGGCATGTCTTTGACACAGGATGTGTCCCACTGATGCTGCCTACAGCCCACGTGGGCCAGACCACATTGGCTGCAGGAGTCCACAATATCAGAAAGACACTAAATAGAACTGGTCTAGTTAGCAGTTCAATATAAACCAGGAGCTAATAGTTGGCAGCTAGCATGACGGATTCTGGGAAATGACTTACGTTAGCAGGCTAGCAAGTTTAAAGTGATTAACATTTTTAAGATTTTCTACAATTTTCACAGTCCGTTTGAACCCCAGGGTCTACAGATCTATGGACCAGATTTCTAGAGCAGAATTCAAAGAGTTACTAAATGGAAAGTTCTAGAATGAATTGAACTCTTCCTAAAAATATTTCATTGTAGTCGAAGAGTTTACAAAGCCGAGGATTCTGGGATATCTAACACACAGCAGTGAGTGTTTTCAAGCACCATCTTAAACTGTAACTAAATGCTAACGCGTCGCTAACTTCAGGGACGTCAGGGTACAGGAGCGGACGGTTAATTCATCGTCAGCGCCTGCAGGAATTGATCTGGAACTGTTGCCTGTTTCAAAAAGCTGCAGACGCTAAACTGAAATCAATGTCCTCATGTTTCCTCCAGTTAATCACCTCCACCTTTAATGTCTTATTTATCTATCAGAGCAGAGCAGCGCTGCTCTCAGACCGACTCAGCACTGATCGCCATCGACAAACAGCACTTTAATGGAGACCAATCGTTTGCCAGAGGCCGGAGAACCGACCACAGCTGGGAATGTCCACGAGCCGGAGTATAAAAAAAAAATCTACAAAATTTACGGCGCTCTGGACTCTGTGAGAGAGGAGGGAGATTTAACGGCGGTTGTCCTGATGAAGTGGAACAGCCTGAGTAGAACGAGGGATAACGGAGAAAAAATACAACGTTAAACTTTTGTCGTTTTTAATGAGCAGACGGTTGGCAGCAGCAGAAACTTGGCTCCGAACCCTCTGAGTCATGTGTCACCGAGGAGATAACTCCACATACTTCAGCTTTGAATGAATATTCCGGACCGTGACCAGCGGCGTCCACAGCCAACTCCGTTGTTTAAACTTTATTTTAGTGCCTGCAAACCACGACATCGGTGCAAAACGCTGCACGACAGAGTGTGGGTGTGAAAACGGCCCCTGGGGGGAGTTCTTCTTCTGTGGTTAAACAGGTTGGTGCGACTGATGTCACAGGATTAAAAGGTGGAGCAGGCGGGATTTCCATTTGGCACCAACTCAACTGCAACGCAACAATAAGCTCCGAGCTCGATGTTAAATCATTACAGAGCTGGGACTGGGCGTCAGAGCCCTCTGTTGGTGACAATTCATTATTAAATTTGCTAATTCACAGCAACGTTTTAGTCAATGAAGCCTGAACCTGGAAGAACTGGTTGTTTGACACAGTTTCTGTGAAGCTGGAGACGAAAACTGTAACAAAGTCCCGGAGGTTCCTGCTCCGGTGCCAAAGGAACACTTTTCTACTCTGTGTACGAGTCCATTAGTACCAACAACAACAACAACAACAACAACAACAACAACAACAACTGCTGCTAATGCTGCAAAAAACCCTAAAAAGATACTACAACGCTGCAAAAAACCCTAAAAAGATACTACGAGCTTTGAAGGCAGGACGTAAAAAGCAAGACACAGGCCAAGAGGAGACGTCTGGTATTACAGGTGGTTCAGGAACCTCCAACAAAGTTGAATCATTTTACTGTCATGAAAATCTGAACATCAGTTCCTAACACTGGAACAGAGGGATCTACATTTGGAATCACTAGAGAAGAAAGAAAAGAAAAAGAACATGAACCAACACCAGGAATATTGGACTGGGAATTGGGGAGAAAAAAAATCAATAACTGATCAATGACTGAGGAGATTGATACAGGATCAGGAAATGAAAATATCTTAAATATTTTCCTCAGTCTCAGTCTCAGACAGAAGGGGAGCTGTTGGACCGACGTCGGACGGAGACAAAGGACGATTCAAACATCGTACTTTACGTAATGATCAAAAACCAGACGAGGTTATTTTTGACCACGGACAAACAAATGTGTTAGTTATCATTAGGGAGGAGGGAACGAGGAGGTAAATAAACAAAGGGACACTTCATAAATGTGTGTGTGTGTTCTCACACTCGACGAAGGGACGTCTGATCCGGAATATTCCACCAACCTGTGGAGGAAACTCAACAACGTATTCTCCCGCAGCCGCAGCGTCAACACTGACCTGCTGTCAGTTGATACTGAACCTCCTGAGCATCAACAACGCTCACACGTCCAGAGTCCACACAAAGGAAGACGCGTCTCCCCCCAAACCCCCGCAGGAGTTCAGTTTCATTAGAACGATCAATAATTTAGAACCAACCACCTCCTTTTCATCAGTGCCAGCCTCACAGATGTGACCTGAGTCTATTGGCTGTCAGCACCACAGCACTGCACACACACACCCCCGCCCCCCCCACAACCTCACACACACACACACACACACACCCAACCTCCTCACCCGTCCACCCCCACCTCCCACCTCCAAGCAGCAGTCAATTGCAGTGGAGGCATTCATTTTTATAGCGACCCAGTGACTGGGTGACACACACACACTAACCCTGGAGAGTGTGTGTGTGTGTGTGTGTGTGTGTGTGTGTGTCTCATTATGAGCTGAACATCTTTGTTATTCCTCCCCCTGCTGGCCATGGAGACATATTGTTGCCAAGTAATCATTTGGTCCGTTCTTCCTCCCTGGTCTACAGCTGATTGGACAATATGGACCACAATATGGACCACAATGTGGTCCACAATGTGGTCCACAATGTGGTCCACAATGTGGTCCACAATATGGTCCACTTAGACCTTTGTACTGGTCCCCAGGATTGGTTCACCTCCATGAAACCATCCAGATTACGAAACCAGCGCCGTGGGCTCGGACTGTGGGTTTGTGAGTCAGAGGTCGGGTTATATCTGACCTTGAATATTGTATTTCAACTTTTTGATTAAATCGGGGCGGGTGTGTGTGTGTGTGTGTGTGTGTGTGTGTGGAGGCCGTGGGTCTACAGTGGGGAGAAATTGATTGGCTCTGGACTAAAAGGTGCTCGGTATCAGATCATCTTTCAGAAAATCGACAATGGAGGAAACTGAGCGGCCCTCGCTGCAGGAATGGAACTTTGTTGTCCATTTTCCTCTAAATGGGATCATAAGAAACTTAGCTGACACCACGTTTGTGAACGTACACATCACAGAACAACAATATTATCACGGGATTTATTTCAAAACCCAGAGAAATCCCAAAACTTTCCTGAACCATCGCTGTGGCCAAAACAAAAAAAAAACTTTCCTTTATTTCAGTCAAACTAACTTCCTGATCAAAATGATTTATATTCCAGTAAAGTGAGAGTGGAGAAAGTTGGTATTTAACAGCACAGACTTCATTGTTATTCGAGTTGTTGATCTTTTCAAACCACAAACCAACAGTTAGGCTGTAATTATTTGACACTTATCCCAATAACCTTTTGGCAAAGTCGTTGAGTTTCCTGTAATTATTCATCATATTGTTCTGATGGAAATAAAAGGTTTGTTCTGTTCTGTACCAGGAAAGTTTGACACAGATAAGACTTAAAAATAATAAATAAATAAAAATACTGGTAAATAAATAAACCACTGCAGTGTTTGTTTGTTTTCATCTTTTTACCTTTATATCTCTCCAGGACGTCCTCGTAAGCCTTGGCGAACTCCTTTTCCTGGGAATGGTTGGTCGGCAGCAGCCCCGGTATGAACCCGGCCATGGTGCCTCCGCAGCCGGCCTGAGTTTAGTAAAGGGCTCGCCCTGGCCGCGGGACCTCCGCAATGACTCCGGCCGCCGATAAAAGCTTGCTGCTTCCCCGGCTTCGAGCTATGTCTCCGGTCGTTGTCCGAGTCCAAATCCAAATCCAAAGCAGCCAGAATCAAACTGCTGAGATGCGATGCATTTTCCGTAACTCACGTCCAACGGCGGGTTTGATAATCCTTCAGGGTTCGGTGGAGTGAATAATTCTGACCAAATAAAAAATAAATAGTCTAAGACGCTGATATATCTCGCTATCTGTCCATGGTCGCGGTCTGTGTTTCCTGTGAATGTGCGGGGACACGGAGTCGCATCGCCGCCGCTTCCACCCGGCGACTCCTGCTGCTAGCATCGCCGCCGCTGTCGTCCGCTTCCACCCGGCGACTCCTGCTGCTGCTGTGGCTCCTGTTTGAGTGGAGTGAGTGACGGGAGACGGACACGGAGAAATGTCCTTAACACTCAACAAAAAAAGGATGTTATTATGTCCGTTTCCGTTCCCAAGTCAGCGGGTCTCCTTATAAAATGGTATACGGACTGTGTGCTTCTTAGCCCGGGTTGCTTCGCTGCCCCGGCTCCTGTGTTTCCTCCAGCGTGTTTCCCAGCTGTAATGGCCGCTTGACTGTGACGCTGTGCGGTCTATCCGTGTGTGTGTGTGTCAGTGTCAGTGTCTGTGTGTGTGTCAGAGTCTTTTCTCTCTTTTTTCTTGCTCAGGTTCGTCGGTGCTGCCTCCTCCAGCACCCGCTGTCTTCCATCCCTCTCTACCGGCGGCTCCAGGAAGCTCTGCCACAGGAATGTATTTACCGCGGCTGTGGGCGAGGACCCAGAAACTGGAGTTCGAGCTCCCCCTGATGGTCGAGGAGTGTCAGTGACAACAGAGTCACGGTGACCACGGCAAACATTTACACAGGTGTGAAAATTATTTCCTGGGAAACAGGGGGCGCTATTTTTGTACTGACGCAATGCAGCACGGTCTATTAGATCAATGTTACTGAAGAAGCCGGGACAGGAAGTGGAAAAAGATTGAATTAATCAGTCAAAAAAAAATATAAAAAATAAATAAAAAACACTTTTTATATATTATAAAATATATATTTTATATATTATCAGTTAAATTTCATTGTATGAATTGTTTACGTGTTTACACTAAAAACATAATGATACAATTGTGATAATACGGAACCAAATTATAATGCTAAGATGCTAATATGCTAATATTTTTAATATATTTTACTTTTTATTTTAATTTTAGTATTATTATGAGTATTTATATATGTATTACCAATATCAGTATAAACATTATTATTATTTTATTATTATTATTATTATTATTATTATTATTATTATTATTATTATTATTAACAGTGACACAACATGAAGATCGACCCCTGTGACTTTTCAGAAGAGGTCAAACACCAGATGAAAAACATCGTAAAACATCGTTTTCCACAGACCATCAACCGTTAAAATCAATTTCAGAGAACAAAAGTTCATAAAACGTTTGATCTTCCTGACTGAACGGCCACTCCAGAAATCAGAGAAAAAAATTAAACAGAGGAGAAGAAGAAACGCTGGTCTACAGCAGTGTGTCAACAAACCCTGGGTCATAAACCAGAGCGTGTGGACGCTGGCGGTGCAGAGTGGAAGGAGACGCTGACGACAACAACAACAACAACAACAACGTGTGTTCTCTAGGCTGTTGTTGAGACACTAGAATTAAAAAAACACATGTACAAAAATAAATCTGAACTGTGCCTTTAAACTGTTCCCTCAGTCTGTGTGGCAGCATCTGTTTCAGACACACGAACAGAAACAGAACCGACGTCTCAGCAGCAGGAAGTCACAGAACAGACAGGAATATTTTCAGTCCTGTTTTGTTGTGAAACTAAAAACAGCTGAACAGAAATCAAAGGATTTAAACTGAGACTGAACTGGAGGATGAGGACGAGACGAGGACGTCTGTGCGTGACCTAAAAACACAATGACATCTGTGCGTGACCTAAAAACACAGAGGAGCAGGAGGAAGAGGAGTAGGAGGAGGAAGAGGAGGAGGTTGAATCAGGAGCAGATCTCCAACCGTCGTCTGACTTTCACCTCCTCAGTTACAGACTTTCTTTTTCTCCCCCTCCTTCTCCCTCTCTTTGGTCTCCTCTTCATTAGCCTTCAAACCGACTCAATCATTCACTCCTTCCTCTCGTTCTTCCTCCCCCGACAGACTCACTCGTCTTTTCTCTCTCCCTAAATTAAAATTCTCACCCACCGTCTCTCTCTCTCTCTCTCTCTCTGTGTGTATTTGTCCCCCCCCACCCCTCCCCTTCTCCTTTACAGCGGCAGCCATTGTTTCTTGCCAGATTTTCATAACCATGGTAACGGAGGTCACGTTGCCGTGGTAACAGGGGTCTGAGCCCAGTTACTTCACACAGATAGGTGTCCCTTCAGCTGCCGGTGCAAAAATAAATGACCAAGAAGGAGGAACAGGCAGGAAGGCGGACGCCTCAGTTACATGCAGGCACATTTGTGTCGGGTCCTGATGTTAGCAGGCGGCACACACACACACACACACTCGCTGGTGTTGGTGTTTTGTCAGAATCATAATCCCATCCTACCCCCCAATATATATATATACAAATATATATAAGGTTAATCTTAATCCTAATCTGACCCTGAGTCTAATCCCAGGACACAGAGACACAGAGACAACAGTAGAATTTACATCAAAGATGTTTCCAGAAGTGCAGCTTCCTTCAGATTAAAATCCTCATTTTAATCTCAATTTAATCCAAATCTCAACCTTTACTTCAAACCTAAGCCGTGGAAACTTGTTCCTCAGAACTGGTCTTTGTTTTTAAAAAATCCATACAAATAGCAGAAATGTTCCAGAATAATTGGTTAACAAAGGACACACACACACACACACACACTCCCTGTGTGTCACCGTTGTTCAGTTCAACAGTTTAAAAAGGTCATAAAACTTCAGTCACGTCCTTCAGAACACACAGATATCTGTGGGTTTTACTGCAGTATTTGGAGTATTTTCAACAGAACAACTTCAGTTGAAGACACGATAATAAAGATCCACTGAGACGAAGACACCGTTTTTTTTCCTAAACACTCTCACTCTCTCAACAACTTCAACGTCTCATTCCTTTAAAATCAACAAAGCAGTAAAAAAAAATCCAGGAGTGAAATAACAGGTGAAGTGAAGTTAAAGTTCCACAAGGGGGAGACGAGTGGACGACACAGACAGGTGGACGGGGTTAAAGACCTCAGGTCAACCATCCAGAGACAAGGACGGTGGAGAGACGACGACAAGGAGGAGGAGGAGGAGGAAGAAGAATGTATGAATAAGTTCTACTCCATCACCGTTAAATTCAATGTTTCCTCCTTTTTGCCAGGTTGGATT
>NC_024324.1:1685818-1699065 GCF_000523025.1 Cynoglossus semilaevis
TGTGACAGAGGGGGGGGGGGGTGGGGGGTGGGGGTGGGGGGGGAGGGGGTAGTCGGGGGGTCAGGAAATCCCAAACCCACAGGTCGTTCATGGAGAAGTCGTTCAGAAACTAGATGGTTTTTTTTTTCCTACCTGCGACTCGAACCACCGCCCTCTCCGCCGGGTCCAGCACAGAGTCCTGGCTCTTCCTCTTCCTCCGTTCGTGCTTGGACAGGTTCCAGGGTAGAGTGTCTCCCGGCGGCCCCACGACTCCCGAGGGACAGGGGGACAGGGAGCCCCCCGAGCGCTCGCTGCGGAAGGACGGCTCGCTGACACAGGAGCGCTCGCTCAGAGTGTCGTCGTCCGACGACTCCATCCTTCACTGAGGAGAGACAGGAGGAGGAAGAGGAGGAGGAGGAAGGATGGGAGGAGGTCAGGGGTGAAGGCAGAGACAGGAGGAGGAGGAGGAGGAGGTGAAGCAGGAGGAGACAAGAAGAGAGATAAAGTTTTAGGACCAGTGAAGCTGCTGTGATTCATCAGTGTTTTAACAACGACCAGTTGTGTATAAATGAGTGAAAGGATGCAATAGCGCCCCCTTTATTAACAGAATGTCAACTACAGTATTAGCATCAGATTTCCAGTCAAACCAACGACCAACAAAACAGTGAGAAGGAAAGGAGGTGTTGAGTTTCCTGTGATTCTATTTTTACTGAGGAGTCAATACATCAGTAAGACGAGACTCGGAGTCTGTCTCCTCCTCTTTCTTCTCGACTGTTCGTCCGTTTCTAAACTGACGGATTACAGACAGAGAAACAAGTGAAGGTAAATATTTGCTGCTGAGTGGAGCTGTGTGTGTGTGTGCGTGTGCATGTGTGTGCGTGTCCTCCTGAGACCTGCTGCTCTGGTCGCTCCATCACATAAATCAATAGCCGCTCGGCTAAGAGCAAATGAATTGGCTTTTTATTTGATCTCACGTCGCAGCAGCGCAGATCGTCTCAACAGGTCAGAGAGTCAGTCAGAGAGTCAGTCAGAGAGTCAGTCAGAGAGTCAGTCAGAGAGTCAGTCAGAGAGTCAGTCAGAGAGTCAGTCAGAGAGTCAGTCAGAGAGTCAGTCAGAGAGTCAGTCAGAGAGTCAGTCAGAGAGTCAGTCAGAGAGTCAGTCAGAGTGTCAGCCAGAGAGTCAGTCACTGAGTTAGTTAAAGAGTCAGTTCCTGAGCTGTCTATGGTTTTTGTGATGCTGTCTCTTGTTTTAGTGATGTCAGGATAAATAAATAAATATCCCCGCTCCCTCCTGTGACTCCACCTCCTCTGCCCCCTGCTGGTGGAGGCCACAGCTAAAGAGTCAGTTCCTGAGCTGTCTATGGTTTTTGTGATGTCAGGATAAATAAATAAATAATCCTGCTCCCTCCTGTGACTCCACCTCCTCTGCCCCCTGCTGGTGGAGGCCACAGCAGACTAAACTGATGTTCATTCACAGGGTGGGAAAGTTTCTGTGACTGTGATTTCAATCTGTGCTGCTGCTGCTGCCAAAATCCTCCTCCTCCTCCTCCTCCTCCTGCTGCTGCTCTCCCCCCTTCATCTCCCCCTCCTCCCCCTCCTGCTGCTCCTGGCACCTGACGCGCCCCTGACTCGACCGCTGGCCGAGCCCCATGATGCACTTCCTGACTCTCCATGGCAACAGCACCAGGAAGAAGAAAAGGAGAGTGTGCCTACCCATAATCCTCTGCAGTTGTGGAGTTGCCTGGTGTGTGTGTGTGTGTGACAGTGACTCAGTTCAACTCTGGGTTTTATAAATAGAGTTTCACAGTCGTACTGTGTTATTACAGACGACTGAAGACTGGAGTGAGACGCCGTGAGGTCACTTCCTGTCACTTCATACGTACACTGTCCTCAACATGCGGCTCACAGCCTCACAGCAGCTCAGTTACAGAGTCTGTTCCAAACTCTAAACTAAAACTTCAGTCTTAAAAAATCCCAACAAGAAATACTTCAAACACTGGTGCATTCTGGGAAAAATACCACAGAGGAGACCCCTGTGACCCCTGTGACCTCTCAGCCTCCAGACCAACTTGATGAACTATGTCTGATATTTTCAACGACTCTGTTTTTCAGAAGTTTAATGAAGAACAAACAAACAAAGTTGAGACTCGTAATAAAAGTTTCTGAGTAGCCCACGACCAGTACCAGTACCAGTACCAGTACCAGTACCAGTACCAGTACCAGTACCAGTACCAGTACCAGTTCTGATGCTCATGTTCACCTGCTCCTCCATCAACTACATTCTGAACTGAGGACAGAGACAGACTCAGAGAGACGTCTGTGTCTGTCTCTGTGTCCACCGGGACTCACAGCTGGAGGTTCCCACTCCACCCCAGGTGGGGGCAGCACTCTTTATGAATTGTGTGCAGAAATAAATAAAAGGCTTGAGAGGAGGCTGCAGCAGCTGAGTTCACATTCCTCTGTGTCTCCGTCTCTGTCTGCATGAATGGACATCAGACACCAGACATGAGACATGAGACATGGACACCAACCAACTAAACAACCAACCAAACAACCAACCTTTACATCACTCAGTTACAGTGTGATGTAAAGACCATCATCATCATCATCATCGTCACAGGAGGAGGAGGAGGAGGACATAAAACCGTGAACTGCTCCTTTACCTCTAACAGAACGACAGGAATCCCTCCAGTAACACAGATTATTACAGATTACAGGCGGTGGTTGATCTGAATAGAGGGAGGTGTGACGTCACAGACGTCATTTATCCACACACATCGATTGGACTGATTGGTTTATAATTAATATGAATATCAATGAGGAGACTCTGGGATGGAAACACGGCGGAGAAAAGAGGGACAGGAGGAGATAAGGGAGGAGGTGAGGGTGGAGGTGAGGGTGGAGGTAAGGGAGGAGGTGAGGGAGGAGGTGAGGGTGGAGGTGAGGGAGGAGGGGAGGGAGGAGGGGAGGTGCTGGAGCTCCGGAGGAGCCGCTTACCTCTAGCGGGCAGCAGCGCTGCTGGAATCCGAGCAGAGAGCGAGGGAGGCCGGGGAGTGATGCCGCCGCCGTCCCCTCTCCTCCCTCCGGGTGAAGGGGGTGGATGAACAGATGGGTGAGCGGGTGAGGGAGTGAGAGAATCCCGGCTGGTGTTCCTTCACGTCTCCTCCAAAACCTAAACCTCCGAACACAGTGAGGCGGAGGAGAAAAGCAGGAGCAACGTGATCGTGAGTGGAAATGGCTGATTCTCCTCCCTCTCCTCCCCCTCCTCCCCCTCACTGACTCTCTCTCTCTCTCGCTCTCTCTCTTCACCACCCCCACCAGCTAACCCTCTCTTTCTCTCTCTGTTTCCACCGTCTCCCCGTTTGTCCTCACAGCCTTGGCCTCTCTCCCTCACCCATCCAGACTGTTTCCCTCACCCACCGTCTCCCTCGGTGTGACGGGAGACGAGGGGGAGGAAAAACTAGAACCACGGGAACAAGTCCGGAGTTCCTGAGTCGTAACTGTACAAAAATAAAGTGGTAAAAGTGTAAAGGCGATTAAAGGGACAACACGTCGTTAATCTGTGACAAGAAAGAGCCAAACAGGGAGATTAAAGTCGCATTTCATGAAAAAAAGGGTATAAATTATAAAAATGAAGTTGAAAGAATAGGAGGAAATCCATCCATCCATCCATCCATCCATCCATCATCCATCAATGTTAACGTGCTCTTTCTACCATCATCAGGGTCGTTACCAGCTGTCACTTCATTACCAGGTGTATCATTGGTACCAGGTGACCTCAGGTGACCTTCCTTAGTGACAGATCATCAGGTCAGATCCACGTTCTCTGGAAACATTTATTCAGCCACAGTTGGACCAACACACACACACAGGACGCCAAAAATAAACCAGGGTTCAGTTTAATGGACCTGGTTTTAGGAGGTGAGGAGACAGAGAGTCCACAGTTTACACTGGTGCTGTCCACAGTCTCTCTCCTGTGGTCAGAGACAAACATCCCTCACACCGAGAACAGAACGACAGTCGCAAAGTTGTTTTTGTTAAGTGTGGGTTTTAAGAAAACTCTTCCCTTCAGTCGTCTGTCTCCATCACTGATGTTTCTGTCAGCATTCGACCACATGTTCATGAACTCAGCTTCAACATAAATGTGAAGAATTGTCACCAAGGACGTGACCTTGGTGACCTTGGTGTTCCTCACTGACCCTCACCCTGTAGAATGAACAGAGAACAAAAGATAAATGTTTTTTTTTAAAGTCAGGTCGACAGGGAAAAAATAAACGTTGATTTGGCTCCCTCTTGTGGTGGCTTTTGTAACGACTGTTAATTCTATCAACCTGATTTAAATGCTGGTAATCAAATCACGGACTGTCGGAGAGCGTCCATTCACAGTTGTGCCTCTCATCAGTCTCCACTGCACTCCCCCCTGAGAGCACTCACCCACTGAACTGTTCCACTTCTTATTAAAATCAGGCCAAGAGGTCAAGGCACTGGGTGGCAGTTCAAGGTCCATTTGCAGCACAGAGAAAAGGCAGAGGAATTGGCCACTACTGAAGCCAGCAGGAAAGACATGGGATAAAGGGGTGAAAGGGAAGAGACAGCGCATGTGCAAACGAGCCAAATAATAAAATAATTGGACAATTTCCATTCAATTAAAACACAGAAAATCAACAAGATAAAAAACACTGCCAAAATAGGGCTTTTAAAATGTGACCCGAATGAAAAAAAATGTATTTAAAAGAAAAAAGTTTCAAAAAAAAGAAAACAAAACAAATTTGTATTTTTACATAGAAATGTAAAAATATATTTTAACAACAAATAAAAAACAAACATTTTACATTAAAATATTCTCACATTTCTATTTCTTATTGAATATTTTAATAAATACATATAATGAGTGTTTCAGGTCATTTTGGTGTAACTTTAATTAACACTTGAATTGTTTTTGTTTTTTCCAGTGACTTTTATTAAATAAATACAGAGCTGCTGATGCAGAGTCAAAGACTTTATTTTGGGAATAAGTACAAGTGAACAGGAAATAATATCTGGTTTGTGATTAACGTGAACAGAAGAGCCTCAGGGCCTGACATCTTTTTCGCCCGTGTGACAGGTCGGTGGCGTGTACTTTCCCTCCTGAATCAACTTCTCTCTCTGTGCCAAGATTGTTTTGAGCCGGGTGAACTGCAAGGACGGGAGCAGAGGAAAGAAACCGTGAAAAAAATGTTCTGGAAAAAATTCTGCAGCACACAACTGCCGAGACGGAGACACTCACCGTCTTCCTGCGGTGCATACACTCCATGAAGTCTTCATACTCAATCCTCGCGCGGGTTCGGCCGATGCCGTGGGAACACTCTATCCACTCCTTTTCGAAGGCGTAACAGCGAGGGGCTACGCTGTAGGGCTGCTTCGTGCTCTGATTTGACAGCGGACGGTCGAGCTCGAGGCCAAAATGTTTATGCAGGTCCATGAACGGCATGATGGCGGCGCTGGTGGAGGAAGAGGAGAGAAGACAACACCAGGGAAGAAGAAGAACGAATGTGACTGAGACGGGCTTTAAAAAAAACAACTGCATCTAATCACTAACGAATTTCAAAGTGTAATTATAATGTATAACATTGGTAAACAAATTAATGAATTAACTCGAGAGTTTATCACAGGATTTAATTCGGCAGATAAAATACAACACATTCGTGCAGGGAGTTCAGATTAAACAATTCTTTAGCTTTTAATCTAGATTTTCTTTTGTACTTTTAAGACAATTTCAAAATATATTCAAAATAGTTCGCAGATCGTACGTATTATTAACAGTTGCTGAGGATAGTCTTCGTTCCGTTGTTAGCCGCGACACTTAGCCAGCTAAGCTATGTAGCGAAATAGCGAACAACGGATGACAGTTATAGTCTTTTAAACTCACGTTAATTATCTAAATATATTAAAGTCATTCATTGTAATATTTTAAAGATTATTGTCATGACGACATTAACGTGCACCGTAACGACACCGTCCGTGATCTTTTTTTTCTGATTCTTCTTCAATGACAGTGTGATTACGCTAACGGCGCTGATGGTGACACATACGTCTACGTCACACTCAGATATATTTAAAACAATGCATTTGACTTTGAAAGTAAGTGTTTGAAAACCTGTTAGTAAAGTTATATTATCGATAAATACGTTTATTCACCGGTTTCGTCGGACTCACTTTAACCTTCCTCCGAGTCTACGGCTCCACACGAACTGCTTTACGGCAGTGAAGCATAACACGGAAGTCGTCACTCGTTGACGTTTTCTTCTTCCTCTTTTTTTTTCTCCAACCTTAGTACAACAGTTTGAATAAAAATTATAGCGCCACCTAAGGGACTAAAGTCTGAACTCTGGCCGTGTTCCTTCAGCTCGGAACAATATCGACATATTACAATCGAAATAAATAGAAAAAAACTCGCTATTTGGTGCAACATCAGTTTGTGTTTATTATTTTCTTTCTCAGGGAAAAGTCGCCATGTTTTTCTTTCACAGTCCCGTGTGTGTGCGTGTGTTTGTGTGAGAACACACAGTAACAGGAAACAAAGTTCTAACACTTAAATACAGTATTGCTCTCTATATTCTCTAAAAACATTTTTCTTTTTCTCAAATGAACGACAGGAACATGAACACCCACGCACACTCGTTCATGACAACTGTGTGTGTGTGTTTTTATAGACAGGCAGCCGGGCCTCGTTCATGACAACTGTGTGTTTTTATAGACAGGCAGCCGGGAACAAGTGGAAAAGTGCGGAACAATCTAGAACACTGCTGAGTTACAGACGCAGCTTCATTCATAAAGCTTTAGGAAGGCAGAAAAATGAAGATTCCCTTAAGAAATCCAAAAAGAAAAACATTTCAACAGAGGCGTAAGAAGCTAAAATGTAACTGTGGTTAAAAAACAAACAAACATATGATTAAAACAACATGAAGCATCTTTAGTTTTAGGGACTAAACTAAAGAAACCTCCTGAAATATAGAAGAATTATCCTGAAGAAAATCACCAGTCACTTAAAATGTCCATTTGTGAAGACAACAAACCAGGTTTTCCCCACAGGAAGATTCCACAGATGTCACAGATTCTAGAGTTTGGCTTCAAAACCACGTGACAGCTGCTCATCAGTGAAGTAACAGAAGAAAAAAAAATGCAAAAATATGCATCACAGAATTGACAAAAACCGTATTCACGCTTAGGTTATGAAAAGGCAGAGAAAATGACGTCAGTTTTTGAGCCAAACTCTTCCTCAGTTCCATCCAACACAAAAGGCCTGGAAGGTGATTTTTTTTTTTTGTTTTTTGGTTTTTACCACAGACTTTAGTGCTCGCAACTGAAGTTAACGTAGCAACAACGAACAGCCAAAAAAAAAGATAAATACGATGAGTTCAGATAAAGTGCACGAGTGCTCAATCAAAAATAATAAAAAAAACAAAAAAACAACAATCACACAAAGAAGAACAGCCAGAGACGTTGGTGTACATTCATCGTTGGTCTGTACGTTCACACACACACAGACGCAGATGCAACATTCAAGTGGCCAGAAAAGTAGTAAGTAAGTAAACACTGACAATAACACACGCCGCTCTGTTGTGGCGTCGGTCCGTGTCACATGACACAAACACACAATGACAACAGTCTGACAATGACGTGGGCGGAGCTTCGTTAATGGCCTGAGGCACAAACACAGTCCATTCTTGATTAACTTTAAATTGATCTAAATGTGTATAAAGTTTACCATGAATTTTTTCTTTCTCTGAATATTAACTCGTATTAACTAGTAAATTTGCTAGCATGAAAATTAACTAACGGTACTTTTAGCTACGTCGCTGGATTAGAGTCATGATGATTCAGCGTCTAGTGTTTGAATGAAGTTTTCACAGTAACAGATTTTTATAATCTTTGACATTTTCACTTTAAGGTCTGGGTTTTTTTTTTGGTCCAGGTCCAGACTGAGAATACCTGGTGAAAAAGTTCCTGCCTCACTGTCGCCATCATTGTCAGAATGTCAAGTCAAATGTTCCTGTGTTCCATGAACCACGGGTTTAGTCTCCTCTGAACATAGATTCAAGTGCAGCTTCTCTTGCTCTCTTTATCCCCCTCTTGTGGCCACATTTCCAGTCGGTGGCTCATGCGGACTCATGCACACAGAAAAAAATGCCTCATCATCATCATCATCATCATCATCATCATCATCGTCGTCATCATCATCATCGTCCTAGTCTGGGTCTGAATATAAATAATAAACAAAAAAAGTGAAAAATAAACGCCACGACAGTCGAGTCCACATTCATTCTCACCTGACATCCCCCCCCGCCCCGCTCTCTGATGTGCTTGGTGACCTTTCACCTCTTCTAATTTCTTTTTTGTCTTGTGGAAAATTCTGTACCTCTCCTTTTATAATTTTTTTTTTTATGATTCTTCAAACTTTTTTTTTTTGCTGAAGTAGCCAAGGCATTTTGCACCAAGGAGTAAACATAAATAATCGTCTTAGAAATCTCAGAGGTAGAACCCTGACTGTGACAGGTGGATCGACAGAGACAGACCAAAGTAAACGATCGTTGTGGGAGACGTTAAAGCGACACATGAAAAAAAAAAAACAGGGGAAAAAAACGGAGACATCAGGGAAAAGGTGTTTTTTTGTGTTGGGGTTTGAATGTTTTTCTTTTTGTTGTTGTTTTTTTTTTTGTGCAATCCTGAGAGCCAGGTTCTCTCAGACGTACAGGATGACGTTGCTGTCTGTGGGACAGTGAAGGCCTTCGGTGGAGGGGTTCAGGGTCCGGCAGGACGGAGGCTGAGTCTGCTGCCCCCCCGCCAGCAGGTGGCAGCTTTTGGGGTGAGGGGAGTCACAGTCGTCTGACGTCAGCTCGGCGATGTCGTCCGACTGCGTGTCCGACATCTCCAAGTCGCTGCGGATGCTCTCCGGCTGAGCCAGCGTGACGTCCCGGAGCCCCTCCCTCATCGACACCCCCGGCGACAGTCCCAGGGCGGAGCCGGAGAGAGCGCCGCCCCGTCTGGAGCTGCAGTCCTGAGGCTCCTCCCCTCCCGAGGCGGTTGCCATGGCAGCGGAGGCCGGGGGAGGGGTCAGGTCCTCCTCACTGGTCAGGCAGAGGTGGCTGGGTTTGGTCTCGATGTCCACCTGGATCTCCAGGTTGGTGCACTCCCTGTGGAACCACGGAGACACAGAACTGTGAGGAACTATGATTGGTCCCAAACTGTGGAGCGGATCGTCCTGAATCCACGGTTTGAAACTGAAGCAAAGACGCTTCAAGATACGGCTTAAATCTACAACAACACTCGTCTGTCGACTGAATTTTCCTCATCAAAAACATTTAAAAACAATTCATTCGTTCCACCTCCCCCCCCGAAATATACTATTAATTAATTAAATTAAAATAACCCCCCATCTAAAAATCTAAAAACAAACAAATATATTGATAATATAAAATAATAATAATTAAGGAAAACATTTATAATATTGTTATAAAAATGGGTAAAATAACCCAGAGAGGGAGACAGCGCCACAGTGTGTCGAGCGCTGGTAACTGGTAGAAAATCGTCTCTGACCTGTCAGGTAGTGTGTAGGAGGAAATGATGGATCCGGCCATTCCTCTGGTGCTGGCACAGTCACTTCCTGCCCCCAGGCTGCCCGTCTCCCTCTGGGCTGACTCCTTAGCCAGCTCTGCTGCCTGAACCTCCAGTCTGGAGGACACAACAAATTCAAAATGTTTTCATTCATGAAACTTTTTTTTATAATTTAAAAAAATTATAAATAATTGTGATTCCTGACCTGCTGTATTTGCCGGTGCGAGCCCCCAGCGCTCCTCCTGCCAGCGTGTTGAAGTGTGGCGTGTCACCGAGGGCCCCGGGGGCCACGGAGAGGCCCTCACTGGGGGAGGTGGTGCTCAGGCCGCTGACCGCTCCGTCCAGACTGCTCTCACCCAGACTGGGAGACTTGAGCGCTCGCCATGCGTCGGCCACTGCAGCGTGGAGGAGTGTGAATATAAAGTACTCGATACTACAACTCCATGTACTGTGTATATATACAGGTACGTCTCACAGGAAGTCAGTACTCACCTGTGATTGGTCCGTCATCCTCGTCAAAGTCGATACGGACGCCCCGCCCCTTTCCTCTGCTCACTCCACATCCGCCTCCACGACACAGAGATATCGGCACCACACCGTAAACGTAGGCTAACATGATCGGTACACCGATACCTGGGGGGAACAGAAACAGTTCATACACCTGGGCTATTGTTTCCCGCCGGGGTAAAACACAGCCTGTGTTGCTAAAAACAAAACTAACAACAACCGATTAACGTTACTGGTTCTTACCCACGCTGACAGCCGCGATGACGGGGGCGGTGATGATGGACAAGGCCACGCCCCCAGTGATGGCCAGATTCCTCCTGTGACGAGATGACGTCTTCTTCAGTTCGTAGTGGGCGTGGATCTGCAGCAGAGCAGAGACACGGTTTTAACACCGAGACGTTTGCATTCTCAATTTTGACCGCTAGATGTCACCCAACCCCTTAACAACACAGATAATGTCCTGATTAGTAGCCCGTCACTTTGCCTGAAGTAAAAGAAGAGTTCTCATTACGTTTTTGTTTTGTTTTTGTTTTGGGGTTTTTTTTTGCCTCTTTTTGTTGTTTCAACATTAACATTAAATAAATTAACGATCGATTTTCAAGAATTTCACAAGGTTTCTTCAGATATTTTAAAATTCTGTGTTTTCCATACAGGACAAAGTGCCAGCTTCACTTATATAGAAGTACAGCCAGTAAAAACAAACATTAACTGGTCAATAAAACTACAACCAAATCGATTATCGTTATCGTTAAAAAAATACTTTAAATCAAAATCTTATACAAAATAATTATTTTTCTTTCAGCTGTAAAATCAAACTCAGTTTCTGAAACATTTTCTAAATATAACCCAGGTTTTTTCAACATTTTCGGAGGAGCCTTTACATCATCCTCTGGAACACGGAACAAAAACAAACTCTGTGAAGTCTGTGGGAGTTTGGAACTGAAGTGAAAACTGATTTCTAATAATGAAAGAATTTTCTGTCATTTCCAAAGAGGCCGTGGGCGATGATGTGATGAAACCTGGACAGAGGAGGGTTTCATTTCACATCAGCGCTGTGGTTTTTCCACTTCTGCTTCTGTCACTGAGAGGAAACTGACGACGACCTGAACACGAAGGTTAAAGCAAAAAAAAAAAAACTACAGAGATGCGAAATAAGAGAAGTTCCGACGTTTGTTGGTGTGAAATCGAAAACTTCAGAATGATGTTCATATTGTGAACTCCGATCTTTGTTCGTCCTAAATATATTATTTTCTCCCGTCTTACGAGTACTTTTTAAATACTTCAGTGAGCTCAGATCAGAGCAGTAACAGATCATCTGAATCCACCAGAAGTACATCCTAGGTCTGTGCTGACCGTGGAGTTCCTCAGGGTGGCGCTCTCCCAACACTGCTGTTCTATAGAAGCCTCAAAGATGTTTATCTCGTTATCTTAAATATTTCTGAGGATTAGATGTCCATTTTTAAAACTATCTGATTGCCTATAAAATGTTTCCTCATCATTAAATTCAACCTAATTATTCCGTCATCGGCGTTTACCTTGCGGCCGACGTAAACAGGGATTCCGATGACCATGGCGGGGACGGCGATGCCTGCGATGAGAGTGATTCCAACCGGAGCTCCGATCAGGGTTCCCAGCTGCCACAGGATCTTCTTCTTCCTGCTCCAGGGCTTCTTCCCCCAGAATGTGCAGCCAGAAGGACTGATGGGTGGAAACGGACAAGTTTAAACCTGACCTGAGTCGAACTTCTTAGATTCACTCACGCCCCATCATCACCAACATCTCTGTTACCTGAGGTAGTGCAGGTCGGAGATCTCCTTCATGCAGAGCCAGCAGAACTCGCAGCCACAGACGGCGCAGGTCATGTGATTACAGCTGCCATCGTTCATCTTGATGATGTAAGCGCCACAGCGAGGACAGGGCTTGATGTCATCAGCTTGACATGAAAAAAAAAAAAATTAATTACAGAATTTTGTTATTTCACTCGGCGCCTCCTACAGTTCGCTCCTGTCATTTCACTTCTGAAGAACCAGGTGTCGCAGGGAAACAAGTACTACATCACTACACATCTCTATCTTTATTTTTTATTTTTGTTTCTGTTCAGCGTTCGTGTGTGTGTGTGTGTGTGACAGACGGACGGACGGACACAGAGGGAACAGCCTGTTTATGAGTCAGTGCTGCTCGTCTGTCACGGTCGTCATTTGATAAACACAGGGAAACTGGACGCAGTGGGAAGATGGAGGAGAGACGGACTGATCATCAAGATCTGATTAACACACACACACACACACACACACACACCAAATTGTAGAAGTTCCTGCTAACTTTGATCTCTTCTGTTTATGTCTGTTTACAGACGTGTTGCTAGGCAACGATAACCATCACTTGTGTCTCAGCTGATAAACATTTCTTACAGTAGCTCATGTCATGTGAGCTATTTTGTTTGCCAAATTTTCCCACACCCTGGGCTGGGAAACCAAGCTGAAGGAGCCACAGGTTTTTATTATTTTTTAGGGGCTAACTTTTAGTTTGTTTTTGGCTAACCTTTAGCTTTAGCTTGTTCTCCTCGTTTGTTTTTTTCTCTGTACTCACCAGGTCCCTGCTCCTGTGTGTAGCTGGGCGAGTGGTTACTGTGGGTGTGCAGGGACTGCGCCCTCTGCTGGCGTGCAGAGTCACAGGTCTGGTTGGGGTGCCAGGCCTGTTTGCAGTGGTAGCAGAACTCAGCCCCGCAGCCCTCCCTGCCACAAACCAGTCTGGGACAGCTGGCACAGCCGGAGGCGATGACGGCGAAGCTGAGAAGACGACACAGATGGAGGAGAGAGAGGGGAGAGAGACAGGGGAGAGAGAGAGAGGGGAGACACAGAGGGGAGAGAGAGAGAGGGCAGAGAGAGAGAGGGGAGAGAGAGAGAGGGCAGAGAGAGAGAGGGCAGAGAGAGAGAGGGCAGAGAGAAATTCAGTCACGAGCACCGGCTGATGGAACCGTTGGCTCCTTCTGAGTCTGTGACTCACAGTCCTGCAGTAAATTAAAGGTTCATTAACAGAGTTTACAAATGAGAGGACAGTTTGTACTGATGAGTAAAGAACTGGAGGCTGATACTGATGCTGCTGCTACTGCTGTTACTGCTGCTGCTGCTGCTGCTGCTGCTGCTCCGGCTGCTGCTGCAACTCCTA
>NC_024324.1:1699103-1703030 GCF_000523025.1 Cynoglossus semilaevis
CTGCTGTTACTGCTGTTACTGTTACTGCTGCTGCTGCTGCTGCTGTTACTGTTACTGCTGCTGCTGCTGCTTCTGCTGTTGCTGCTGCTTCTGCTGCTGCTGCTGCTGCTGCTGCACCTACCCATGAACTCAAACTCATTTTGGTTCAGGGGCCGTATTGAACCCCCAAGCCGGTCAGTTTTGGTCCACGGCCCATATGTTTGACACCATTGTATTAACTTTAATTCAGTTTGTTTGTTTGTTTTTCTGAAATCACTGGCGTCAGTAGCACGGAGCCCTAGCTGATGGTTATTAAATGGTCATGTGACCTGGAGGCTCCTGACAAAGAACCTTCACAGTCGTTCTCCGTGTGTCGTGCGTTCCTCTGCCACAAAACGAAACCCATCTGCGTTCTCACAAAATCAGGTTCTTACTCAATGTTCTGAAAACTTCCCAGAGAACCTGTTGGAGCAGCTTCAGCCGCCCACATCCACAGATGAAAAGATCAATCACGGTGATTGATCGGTGCTCGGAGGCAGAATAATTATTTTCTGTACGTCAGCCAGGGCTGAGACGGAGAAAACGCCGCTAACATTTAGCCTCAGCCGCTCGGTGCGGACGGCTGAGTCCAGACTTGTTCAGATCTTTGGACCCGACAGCTGCCTTCACTCACACAGAGAACGACTTCGGTGTCGACTTGTTGCAACACACAGACCATAGTTTACGCAACTGCACATGAAACAGATGTGACAGAGATGCTAACCGTTAAACCACGAGTTCAGGTTGAGATAACTGGGGCTGATCTTTGACTTCTGGTTATTTTGGTGATAAACCGTATCAATCTCCAGGCTGTTGTTGTTGTTGTTGTTATTTTTCATTTCTTATCATGTTGTTTTGTTTCGTTAACGCTAACTTAGCTGCTCTAGATTAGCAGGTTTTACAGATTAAAGGCTGAACCTGAAACTGTTTGGTTCTTACACCGTGTATCTGACCCCTCTAGCTGACCAATCAGGTGCAAGCACCAGGGAATGTCAGACCTCGGCATCCAGTCAGAACAAAGAGACCAGTCCTCAGGTTGTCCGTTGCTATGGCGACTAGCGATGCAGCGTAAGAGGAGTGGTTGCCCCTGGCAACAGGAGTTAAGACATAATTAAACAGATCAGTGGACTCAGTGTACCTGTGTGTGTGTGTGTGTGTGTGTTTATGGTAACACGGCATTTGAAAGCTCAGCAGGATTCCCAGGCGACTGTGGTGGAGTCGAACACCATGTCATTTAACCTCCTCCTCCTGCTGCTACATCTGAGGCTAACCTTTAGACTCTAAAAAAGGTTTTCCTCAAACTGTCTAAAGTTTAGACCCTTTGCTTTACTTTAGCCAGTAATGTTTAGCTACAGTGAGGTAGCTAACTTCTAACAATTTTGTAACAGGGCTTGTTGTAAACGGTGACTTTAAAGTCAGACCAGCTGAGCTCCGAGGGTCTGTCAATCATTCAACCACCGACAAACGACGCCTGTCAGACAGAACTCAGGTCGAGGGACTGGAAATTAAAAAAAAAAAACGGAACAAAATGTGCTGCCACGTCGCAGCACATTCATCCCCGCTCCGCGATGAGGACGTGATAACTCGGCAGAATCCTAATTGTTTTGGCGCGTCTCCAACCACACGACAGCCGCCGCGTCACCTCTTTACCGGCTCGTCAACGACACAGTGACAGGAGTGTTTTCACAGCAGAATAAATGAGTGGAAATCACAGGAGACGCCGCGGTGGGAACAGGAGCAGACACGAAGTCAGATTCCTGCAGAGACACGCCGCCTCTGAAGAAGCACAGCTGCCAAACCAAAACATCCACCGCTCTCTGGTTGGATCAGAAAATGAGAGAAACAAATACATGTGTGACATGAGAACTAACTCTGTCCTTCATGAGGATTCTTACATTCTCTAAAAAGCTAACCTTTAGCACATGTGTCGCTAACAGAGGAAGAGTGAGGCCAAAACTGTAGCTACAAGATTCTTTTTTTTTATAAACAAAAAACACAAACACAGAGAGTGAAATTCACACCTGTAACAGAGTGTGTGAGTGTGTGTGTGTGTGTGTTTGTTTGTCCGTCTGTGCAGAATGATAATGAGCTCCAGTGGACTGGTCTGATTCAGAGCGAGTCGTGAGTCACCGCTGGCGTCAGACGGCGAAGCCTACTGGTGAATATGTAGGTCAGCGGCCGACCTGCCGTCCCATGATGCCTCTGTGCTGGAGCAAACAGGAGGACGCGTGCTGACGTACCTTTGTCACTCTGCCCCGTTCCCATTTTAAACTCTGTCACCTTCCAATGACAGTCACCAGGAATCTGGTGGACATTTGGGATTAGAACCCACACCCCGTCCACAGCCGACCTGACCGTCGACTCCTCAGCTCATCCCTCCTCTGACCGTCCGACCTTTTAGCGAATAGTTTAGCTAATTTCCCAGCATTGCTCATTGATTAGCTTTAGCATTTTGGAGCCTAGCTGTTAACGTGCCTGTTAGTGTCTGTATATTTATGGCTAACCTTTAGCTTCTGTTTTTATTTTATCTTTTAACAGATTATGGTCTTAACAAGTTTTTATCTTGTAAAGTTGATTTCTTCACATCTTGACTGCCCCCTGTTGGTAGGGCCCAGACACAGGTGTAGTTTGTGAACAGATGTTGGAGACCAAACCGTGGCCTTTCCCTGACTGCAGCAGCCGCACGGCACGAAAACCACAACAGAAGAAATGAGAACTGATGTTTCTACGTGTGCGTCTCTGCTGCCTACACACTCACACACACACACACACACACACACACACACACACTCACACACTCACACACTCGTTCACTCTTACTTTCTGCGGTCAAAGTGACGCCTCTCATTTCCTCCAGAAGCCGTGGAAAAAAACAACAAATAAAAAAAAAAACAACACCGCTGCCGTTGACCTTCCAGACTTCGCTCTGCACCGACCGCAGATTCAGTTCACTCCGTCCCTGAATTCTGTTTAATCCGACAGCATCTGGATTTTTTTTCTCTCTTTCTCTGAAATGGGAGCGTGTGAGAAAAACAGTTCCACAGAAGAAACCAGGCGGTGACATCATCGAGAAGTTTTGGAAATAACCTGCGGTGAGCGAGGCGTGTCAGCGGAGGAAGAGGAGACAGGGGCAACGATACGATCGACTGTGATTTCTAAATATCTATGTGGTAACAACTGAAACCAGAGGAACCGTTAAAACATACGCAAAAAAAAAATCCTCAAACAGTTCCCAAACTCTAAGTTCAGCTAAAAGTTACAACAAGTGACAAATAATAAAGTTAAAATGGCAAAAAGCTGAAATATATGAAAAATAATAATTCATAGTAGGCGCCGTTATAAGTATGTGGTTTCTCTGGGGCTCGAACCTATGACCTTCTGCATGTAAGGCAGGCACAAAGACCTCTGTAACCGCTACAGAACCATGAAAAGTTCCTTCCTTTGAGCTGGATTTGAACCAGTGACCTTAAGGATTTCAGAAATTGCCTCGACGGCCATGAGCATCGTAGGGAGCCACATATGTCAAATCAAACATTTGGGCCGCGAGCCACACTTTGGACACACCTGTGTTAGTCATCTTTAGCCTCATCCAGTGAGAACATCATTCAACACCAACAAAAACTCCGGTTCTTACCCACAGTCCGGAGCCGGACACCAGCGACAGTCCGGGTCGGAGGCCAGGCACCTCCTCAGCAGGAGCGTCGTCCTCCAGGATGTCGGCCACCTGGCGGGGGACCAGCCTCTCGGCGCACTCGGGGCAGCTGAGCTGGACTCGGCTCTCCGTGATCTCGATGCGCAGGTACTGGCGCAGGCAGCAGAGGCAGGAGCGGTGGCTGCAGCCCAGCAGCTCGGGCAGCTGGTCGGCGGGCTGACACACCAGGCACAGGGGGCACTCCAGGAGGGCGGCCT
>NC_024324.1:1703088-1703737 GCF_000523025.1 Cynoglossus semilaevis
GAAGAGCCGGGGGCGGCATCCTGGGGCGACGCGGACGGAGCGGCGGTGGCAACAGGAGCCGGGGTGAGGGCAGAAGGCAGGAGCTGTTGGTGGTGCGGGTGGAGGTGAGACAAAGGGGGGGGCGCGGCCCCCTTGGGGCCCCGGGAGCCACGCTTGCTGTGGAAAAGGCTGTGGAAGGAGATGCGGCCCTGGCGTTTGCCCGCCGGTCGGCACTTGGGGTTGGGAACGCCGCTCACGGAGGAGTGTGGCGACTCCGAGTCCTTCTCTGACCCCATGTCAGTCCAACAACAGGGTCAGTGATTGTCCCCGACACACACACACACACACACACACACTCACACACACACACACTCACACACACACCGAGGTGTTAGTCCTGTGGTCGAAAGACAAAAGTGAACTTCCAGAAAGTCCCGTCTCTGTGACGACAGCGTCAGACGTTCAAACTACAGTTTCCTCCAGATCTGAGCGTCGGGACGAAAACAGATAAAAAAAATTAAATTAAATTTAAAAAACACCTCCAGTCCTTCGTCCACCGGGGGCAACGTGGAGGTCAGAGACTCAGGAGTCTCAGCGTGGTCCACGAAGAACTCATGTCTGCTTCACTGAACGATCCCAGACTGAAGAGAAGACCACGGTCTGGACCAGG
>NC_024324.1:1708216-1716547 GCF_000523025.1 Cynoglossus semilaevis
GCTTTGACGACGGAGAACCGGAGGCGGCATCCTGGGGCGACGCGGACGGAGCGGCGGGGGGGACAGGGGCCGGGGTGAGGGCAGAAGGCAGGAGCTGTTGGTGGTGCGGGTGGAGGTGAGACAAAGGGGGGGGCGCGGCCCCCCTGGGGCCCCGGGAGCCACGGCTGCTGTGGGAAAAGCTGGGGTGGCGTTTGCCCGCCGGTCGGCACTTGGGGTTGGGAACGCCGCTCACGGAGGAGTGTGGCGACTCCGAGTCCTTCTCTGACCCCATGTCAGTCCAACAACAGGGTCAGTGATTGTCCCCGACACACACACACACACACACACACACTCACACACACACACACTCACACACACACCGAGGTGTTAGTCCTGTGGTCGAAAGACAAAAGTGAACTTCCAGAAAGTCCCGTCTCTGTGACGACAGCGTCAGACGTTCAAACTACAGTTTCCTCCAGATCTGAGCGTCGGGACGAAAACAGATAAAAAAAATTAAATTAAATTAAAAAAACACCTCCAGTCCTTCGTCCACCGGGGGCAACGTGGAGGTCAGAGACTCAGGAGTCTCAGCGTGGTCCACGAAGAACTCATGTCTGCTTCACTGAACGATCCCAGACTGAAGAGAAGACCACGGTCTGGACCAGGACTCCGTGAGGACCAGGACTCTGTGAGGACCAGGACTCTGTGAGGACCAGGACTCTGTGAGGACCAGGACTCTGTGAGGACCAGGACTCTGTGAGGACCAGGACTCTGTGAGGACCAGGACTCTGTGAGGACCAGGACTCTGTGAGGACCAGGACTCTGTGAGGACCAGGACTCTGTGAGGACCAGGACTCTGTGAGGACCAGGACTCTGTGAGGACCAGGACTCTGTGAGGACCAGGACTCTGTGAGGACCAGGACTCTGTGAGGACCAGGACTCTGTGAGGACCAGGACTCTGTGAGGACCAGGACTCTGTGAGGACCAGGACTCTGTGAGGACCAGGACTCTGTGAGGACCAGGACTCTGTGAGGACCAGGACTCTGTGAGGACCAGGACTCTGTGAGGACCAGGACTCTGTGAGGACCAGGACTCTGTGAGGACCAGGACTCTGTGAGGACCAGGACTCTGTGAGGACCAGGACTCTGTGAGGACCAGGACTCTGTGAGGACCAGGACTCTGTGAGGACCAGGACTCTGTGAGGACCAGGACTCTGTGAGGACCAGGACTCTGTGAGGACCAGGACTCTGTGAGGACCAGGACTCTGTGAGGACCAGGACTCTGTGAGGACCAGGACTCTGTGAGGACCAGGACTCTGTGAGGACCAGGACTCTGTGAGGACCAGACTCAGTGCTGCTCCTCCGCTCGTCTGCTCAGGCTCGGCCTCAGTGAACGAGGTTTTCTGTCAGGAAGAAGAAGAGAGCAGGAAGTGAGTGCAGGGAGCATGCTCAGTGTGACACACACACACACACTCTGGGTTTCAATGCGATCATTAACTCTTTAGACTCTGGGCTGACTCTCTCTCATTTCTCTCTCTCTTTTTTCTCTCTCTCTCTCTCTCTCGCTCGCTCATTCACACTCCACTTCACACTGTGCTGCTGGTGCCGTTGCCATGGCGACCCTCACACTGAGCGAGCAGAGAACAGCGACCCACTCTGTGGCTCTGGCACTTATGCATAAACTCAGAGTGTGAACAAACACACAAACACACACACACACAAACACACAAGCACACACACACACACAAACACTGAGACATCGGTACCAAAAAGAACCGATCCTGCTCCAGGAGAACCGGTCTTTTAGACCCAGTGTTTAAACCTGCGACAGGATCAGTGTCGGAGCCAGGTTAGCTAAAGGTTAGCTAAAGGTTAGCTAAAGGTTAGCTAACACTGAACTGGATCTAGATGTTAGCAGGTTCACAGTCAGACGACAGGAAAAAATGTAAAAAAATAAAATAAAATATTTTGATTAGAACGATGATAAAAGTAAAGAAAACTAAATGTTAGCACGGATTTCCAAAAGGACTCAACAAAGAGAGCTAAAAGTTAGCTGAAACGTGAAATCACTATAAAAACAAAACTATAAATAACAAAAATGATGCAGAGTTTTTGTTTTTTTTTTTCAAAATGAAACTTAATATTTGGACAATTGTCCTGACAAGAAGAGCTGCCTGTATGTGTGGAATAATGGAGACACCCACACACTGTTGCACAAGTGTTATGTACACACACACAATAGAAACACACAGACAGGTTCACACCTGTGATTAAACCCCTCCCCCTCCTCCTCTTCCTCCCTCCTCTTCCTCCCTCCTCCTGTGACATAAAGGTTTGTTTTTTTTTTCCAAGTCATTTGAACAAAAGTAAATAAAAATATCTGATGACACACACAGATACTGCTGCCACAGTAATCAGGAGGCCATTCAGAGGTGTGTGTGTGTGTGTGTGTGTGTATAAAGGCAGATCACGGACAGATAAGAAGACCAGACCAGACCAGTCGAGACAGAGACAGAGACAGAGACACAGACAGAGACAGAGACAGAGACAGAGACAGAGACAGAGACAGTTTCCTGTGAAAAAACCACAGCGGTGAAGATGAAAAGTCAAAACAAAACTGAAAGTAAATGACAATTAATGTTAATTAATGACAATTAATGACAATTAACGACCAAGATGTTCATTTGATGATGAATATGTTCAAAAAAGTGAAACTATTTATGGATGGTTTTTACTGTGGAAGCCCTGGATGTTACATTAACATGATGCAGCAGAAACATCTGAACACACACACACACACACACCAAGATGTGTGTGTGTGTGTGTGTGTGTGTGTGTGTGTGTGTGGTGCAGGTTATCTGCTCTCAGCACTTCTCTGACTCCTTTCTGCTTCCAAGCCTTAATTTAATGCCTCAGCGTTTCCTCAAATCTGTTCCTGCAGGACACAAACAACCCACAGTACAGTTTAGCTTTTAGGGTAATTTTGAGTTGCTAACCTTTAGCCTTTTGTGGAGAAACTTTTCCTAATTTGACTATTTGTACGTGTTCGTGACGGAAAAAGAGAAATGCTAACATTAACACCGCTAACATCAATAAAGCTAACAGTCAGAAAAGTGACGTTACCAGAGGTTACCAGGCTGAACTGATCTCACCCTGCTAATGTGAGGGACCCTGGTCCGGGGCGGGGGCCGGGGAGAGGGCGAGGGGCCGGACGGAACAGGTGTTCATCTGCTTAAGCTGCAGCTAATGCTGCTAATAATGCATCATGAACATGTGAGTGAGGGGGGCAGGGAGGTTGGGGGGGGGAATGGTGAAATGAACCTAGCTTAACTAGCTTGACTCGGCTAAACGATAGCGAAAGTAGTGAGAGAATGAGTCACTGAAATTAGCCTTGTAATAAATGATCATTTTATCTGTCTATGTTTGATGGGTTGGATTTATTTAGCTAGTTGGCTAACTTTTAGCTATTCGTGGATTTCTTTCATCAACCTTGACAGTTAGCTTGTCTGGCTAACAGATGATGCTACTTTAGTGACACGTTTTATGTGTGGAGATAAATGATATTTACAGAAATATAAAGTCCAGATTTCCAGGAAGCTAATTCTATAATAGCTGTTACACGTGTCGGCCTCGTGGCCTCAGTGACCGATGACCCATCATTACGACTGCTTTATGGTCGAGGCTGCACTTTGCTAAAGGCACTAACGCGGCTCCGTAACTCGGTCGTTAGGCAGCGTCCAGCACACGGGTCGTTAAAGTGTTTGTGGAGAACGCTGATTATGATCATGGAAAACCAACTCGCGGACATTAGAGACGGAACGTTGCTTTAAAGGAAATGAGGTCATGTGACGTGTTAAATGTCAGCAATGATATAGTACAGTCAGACAATATTTATGTATATTTACATATATACATATATGTGCATATCTATCTATGTACATTTTATATATATATTGTCTGATTGTACTATATCTTTGCTGATATCAATTTTGGCCCTGGTATATACATATATATGTATATATGTATACATATATATGTGTACATGTATACATATATACATATACATGTATATATGTATACATATATATGTATATATGTAAATATACATACATATATATGTATGTGTATATATATATACATATATGTGTATATCTATCTATGTACATTTTATATATATATTGTCTGATTGTACTATATCTTTTCTGATATCAATTTTGGCCCTGGTATATACATATATATGTATGTGTATATATATATACACATATATATATATATACTGTATACCCCAGGGCCACTTATGCACTTATGGCCCCTGGGCCAGCAGTTGGGTATCCGGTTCCGTTACCATAAACAACAAAGTCCAAATGGTTTTTCACATGAATAATTCAGAGAGGTCAGTCATGGGGTCAACATCTACTACAAACCTGAGACCCACTGTGGCTCAGACCTGGTTCCAGTGTCACCAGGAACCAGACCAGACCAGACTGAGATAAGAACACAGAACCGACTGTTGCTCTCTGCCTGATTTGGTCTGTGGTACTTGAACACAGCAGCGAGTCGATGGGTGAGATAATGGAATTAGGATTCTGTGGAACTGAGCAGGACACACACACACACACACACACACACTTCTCTGGCACACGCCCGTGTGTGGTAACACATTGTTGGCAGTCACAGTCGTCGGCCACTGACTCAGTGTCTGACCACTATTTTCCTATTCAGTCACTGGAACCTATTACATGTCGGCCATGTTTTAAATAGGACGGAAATGAAACAAAAAACATTAAATACAGCTAGGGACGGACATGCCGATATTGTGCAAACATTGCCCAACTCCGATAACAACCGATACCGATATATGCAGCTGTTAGCCCCCAAAAAACTGAGGTAAACGTCTCAGGAACCTACAAGCGATTCTTTGGCATCTTTGGTGAAATCGGGGGTTTTTTTTATTATCGGAGGAAAATTTGATAACGATTCTTACAGAGATTACGCAATGATGCTAGTATCGGTCAGCCGATATTATCGGACATCCCTGATTCCAGGCTAATATTTACTACGGTTGGCAAAAAAAAAAAAAAAAAAAAAAAAAAACTTCAAGAGTCGAGAACAGGAAGTTGTCACTTTAACAGGAAGTTGTACTTCTGTATTTCCTAGCAGTCTATAAGGGGGTGTATGTTGGCAAGAATCTGCGATACGATATGTATCGCAATACAGAGGCAACGATACGATATATTGCGATATATTGCGTTACTGTAGACATGACGATATATTGAGGTTTTAAGAAGTCGTCTCCAACATCAACAGGACGTGGACGGAGACCAGGTGTGATGTCCATGAGTGAAAGATCACTGTGTGTGTGTGTGTCGTTATCTGCTAATGATGTTTACACACCCTTTTGCTTTGGAACTGAACTCTTCACTCTGGCCAGCGTCCAGAGTTCCACTTCCAAGAAGCTGCTCCGTTTCCACAGAACATTTTTTATACAGAGCAGAAAAAAAAAACAAAAAAACAAACCCATTATTGTTTGAGCAGTGAACGACTAATGTCTCCGTGAAGAATTCAACCGAACCATTCAGCAGCAGGTGAAGTCGTTGGCAGGAAATGTTTACGGAAATGACCGAACATTAGGCTAAAAAAAAAAAAGATTACAATGAGATTATAGGAGAGAGATTGAGGAACAAAAGAGATTTGAGTTTAAAGGTGGAAATGTAGCCGGAAATGTAGCCATGGTGGAAAAAAAAATCACAATAAAATAAAAGAGCTAAAATGTGTGGAACATAAAAAATGTAAACCTAGAAAAACAGCAAAAGTGTAAAAAAAAGAAAAAAAGAAATCATAAACAACAGCCCAACAAAATTATATAAATTCAAAAATCAGGTCGGCACAAACAGGTCAACCATTGGCTAAGAGCTCGTTCAACTGTTAGACACAAGGTCACCTAAATGTTAGCAACGTAGCTAAAACATAGCCGGGATAAAAACAGTTTGGAACGTTCGTATTTAATTTGTGACGATTAGTTTTAATACGTATAATTCGCTCATTAACACACACACACACACACACACACGGGGTCAGGCCTGCAGTGTAACTGTAGAGCTGTGCAGCAGTGGACTCAGGTTTCACAGAGGAAACAGCAGCACAGTCCTGGGACACACGTGACCATGTGACCATGTGACCACGTGACCCTGCCATTGTCTGAAACCTGAGGCACGCAGCGACACACGAACCCATCAGAGATGAGGTAATGGTCAGACCCTCCAGGTCACCAGGAAATCTAAGAGTCAACGCGGAGACGTGATGTCATCAGCTCAGCTGGTGGTGATGTCACAGGTCACATGTCATGGACCGTGGACTACTTTGTAAAAAAATGTAATTTTGATGCTGTTAAAATCCCTCAGTCTGCTCTGGGAAAAGTCCATTCAACAAAACAAAACTGTAGAAAATTTTTTTTAAAAATTTAAAAAATCTTATACAGACTCCAGAGAACTAGAGTCGTTTTTACCAATTCTTTAAAAAAAAAAAAAAAAAGTAATTTTTGGGTCAAGTTCCACTGAATGTTTCGTAAGATTTTCCTTCTTTTGTGCCGTTTCTTACTCAACAGATGATTTTTTTATAAGATTTTAGGATTATAATTATAATATATAAAATCCACACAGTGATTTTCATGCCATGTTTTGCAATTTTTTTTTATTTTAGCAAATGTATCCATTCCTGAATAATCTGAATAACATTTAGCCAAAGTAGTAAAACATTTAGGGGAAAACAGATTGAACGACGACAACAAGAATCGCAATTAAAATATTGCGGTATCACGGTTTATCAACGTCATCACAACAAACGGGGAATCGGACCTGAATCGTCACAACATTTAAAGTGAATGTGTCCCTGACGTGAAGCACAGAGTCCGGTCAGAGTTTATATTTAAAGCAGTCGACGTGGGTCACGGTCTAAACCAGCGGCCGAGCTGACGTGCAGCACAGTTTACACGAACCACAGCTTTTCCCACGTTAAATTAACATTTTCTTAATAACCTGAATTATTGTCAGAAAATCACAGACCGTCTCTCAGAGCCGGGGAGTGGCTGAGAGGGAGAGGGGGAGAGAGGGGACGAGGGGGGGAGTTACCTCTCTTTCTAACTCCACTGTCATCTCTGTAATAAAAACACCACCAACAACCAACTGCGTTATATTTAAATAATAAATAATTGTAATTATTCTAGAGCTGAATCCGTGTCTTGAGACGTGACAGGACGTGGACTCAGACTGAAGCCGTTTCCGCCTCCATCAGCTCCGTCCTCCGGCTACACACGCATGACAAATGTTAGAATTAACGTGGATTTAACAGTGTTTATTATTATTATTATTTAGCTTTTTATGGCGGTCAAAACGTGAGTGTTTACATCCAGCGGTCAGTGTTGCCGCAGCAGCAGCAGCTCCAGCGGCAGCGGCGGGAACTCACCTCTCTCCGGAGCCCATTTCTTCGACGCTGGCGGCGGCAGTGCGGCAGTGCGACGTCCCGCGTCTACGTCTTCTTCTTCTTCTTCTTCGCCGCTGTGTCCTCGCTGCTCCTTCGCGGCCCTCGGTCACACGGTGTCAACAGCAGGGGACGTTGTGGGAGCTGACAGCGGCCTCCACTCTCCCTGCTCTGCGGGAACTCGACACTGAAACTCGACTCTATTCTTTCCGCAGCTGCGCTTCGCCTCGCGTTCGCTCCGCCGCTCTGTGACGTCAGGGAGGAAAGCCCCGCTGTGTGACGTCAAGGCGTCGAGCGACAATACGACGCCCCTTTATTTATCCTTTAAAAGAAATGTAAGCTTTTCGTCGGAAGACAAACAATCAGAGCCAACTTCCGCTGTAAATACAGTTTATATAAAGACGGAAACACAGTGAAATAACAGCGGCGGTGTTTACGGTTCACTTCGACCAGCGGTGGCAGCGGGGCGTTTATTTTATACACCGCTGCAGCTGAAATACACTCTCCCACTCCCCTTCATGAAGTCAGAGGACCACCATTGGTACGCTTGCCGTAGTTTGAGAACCACTGTACCAGAGCACCGGGAACCTACACTGTCTGTCATCCCACAAGTCGTAGGACACAACTTAACGTTCTCAGGCCACACGGTGGCGCTGTAGTGCGTGTTTTTCCCCATAGCAAATGTAAAGTAACGTACTTTTTTTAACAAAAATAAGAATTAAAGAAATAAATTTAAAAAAAAGAATAAGAAGAATAAATAAAGCCAACAGACTGTAGAAAACCAGGTTTATTCCATTTTGACAGGAAGTCCAAACAACGCCACCTACAGTCAGATTAGTGCTATGAAGTAAGAGCTAAACTTAACTTAAGGAATCCA
>NC_024324.1:1716562-1716942 GCF_000523025.1 Cynoglossus semilaevis
CCCCCCCCCTGATTCTCTGCATCATCTGTCCACCAACACTGTCCTGCTGCCATCGTCTGCATCAGTGGAAACTCAGGCTTCAACCAGCTGAAAAACACAGACAAGTTTTCAGTGATTAACAAAGAAAAACAAGTGATAAACAAAAAATAATTTACAAAAAAAAAAAAGTGCTGCCAGTTTTCACTCCCCCACCAACAACAACACTCCCCCAACTGTGACAGAGTGTACAATAGAACAGGAGCAGAAGAGACGAGAGACAAGTCATGAATAAGAGTGAAACTTAAACCCACTTGGGGGGTGAGGAGGGTGAGGAGGGTGAGGAGGGGTGAGGAGGGGTGAGGAGGGGGAGGAAGGGGGAGGGGGGGGACATCTGTTCTTGG
>NC_024324.1:1717111-1719232 GCF_000523025.1 Cynoglossus semilaevis
GGAAACACAGTCAGTAGGTCCGATGTTAGTCAGTGAGGAGGAGGAGTCAAGGATGAAGACGGCCAATGATCACGGAGCTCCTGTTCCTGTTTCACCACAGTGACCTGAAGTCCGTTTCTTGTTGTTCCCTTTTTTGGGCTGATCAGTCACATGACCAGTGCAGTAATCAACCAGGCCAGAAGCAGTAGTTGACCACCAGAGGGCGTTTATGTGTTTGTCTAAATAGCTATGGTTCAAAAGCTATGGTGTTTGTACCAGTGGTGGTAATTAGACTCCCTCAAGTGGTACAGTTGTCAAACTGTCACAAGTTCAGACTAAATGACCAAAGGTCACTGACCCCGGGTCTGACCGTACCAGTTGAACCAGGAGGTCAGGTCTGGGTCTATGGTCTGGACAGTGTTCAGATTTAACCACTAAATGACCAACCTGACCCTCAGTGACATCATCGATCACCTCTGAATATTTCCCACCAGTCAGTGAGCTGTGAGACATGACGTCGTGGAAGTGGAACGTCAACAGAGACCGTCTGAACGACCGAGGTCTCCCGCAGAGAACGGATCAATTCCTCAGTCGTAACTCAAGACCAAACGTTCCCCAGGCAGCTGAGTGAGCGAGCGTGGATCCATGAAAGACGCCGAGAAAGAAAAAAGGACGAAGACTAAACAGGAGCAGACCTGACGAGGAGCGACGAGTCCAAACACGCGGCTCACAGGCCACAGCTCTGACACAACTGTGAGATTTTTTTTTTGGTTCTAAGACAAATGCAGCACCGTGGTGATCAATATAAGGTGTCAGGTTTTCCTCTGTGACGGATCAGTTCTACAGAGGCCCGTCTTCTCCGACACCAGGAAATCTTTTCTGTTTCTACAGCAGGGTTCACGACCCAACCTTTAGAACAACAGCCGAGCTGAAGTCAGTTGTGAAGGAAGAGGGAAGAAGAAGAAGAAGAAAAAGAAAAAGGTTTTAAATGAAGAACACTTGGTCTTTACAGGCGGAGGCACGCAGGGGAACGTCAGTGGCGGCGGTGAAGGCGGCGACGATGGAGGCGAAGACGACGTTTGGGTGCTGGGCGGCGTCAACTGCTCTGTGGAGGCCCTTAGCTGAGTAGTAGTCCACCAGGGGGCGCGTCTGACGGTGGTAGGCGTCCAGACGCGAACGCAGCGCCGTTTCGTTGTCGTCGCTGCGGCGCATGAGCGGCTCACCTGTCACCTGTGGACAGGAAAGGAATCACAGACGTCAGAGTTTGTGGAACATGGAGATGTGTGTTATAAAAATATAATATAAATATTTACCACATAAAAATGAGGGTTAAAAGATAAAAACTACAGAGAGCTGAGGCCTTACTCGGGGTCAGGACGACCCCCTCCACCTTCTATCTCCCGGACAACAAGCTGTACTTTTCCAAAGTGGTGCGGTTCAGTATAATTGCGTGCGGTAATTGAAGGACATGGTGAGAGCTGACCACTTCCTGTGGGACATTTATTTATCTGGGCGGCTGAGCTCATCGCTGCACCTCTGACAAGGTGACGTTCGATTCCTTTTAAACCACGGCGGATCGGTGCTACACTGCATTTGTGCGTCTGATGTGGAAGTACTCACGTCATCCTTCATGGGCTCCTTGGGGGGGTTGAACTCCTCGTGGTACGAGCGTCCGCTGCGCTGATGAATTAGTCTGAGGAAATTGAAGGGAAATGGGCGAAGAGAGGGGGGGGGGGGGGGAGGACAGATGAGGGTTAGACGGACTCAGTGACTCACTAACTGCTTCACTGTCCTCTTCATGTTGCCCTTGTCCTTGATGCCCTCCCCCCTCACCCCCCCCACCTCCCACGGCCCAGTGACAGTGGTAGGATTTATATTTATTACATCACACGGTCGGACGACGGCTACTGAAGAAAAAAAAAAAAAAACCCATCTCAGACTCTGAGATTATAATCAGGGATTGTTTTAATCCCTCGGGTTCTTACCGGCCACAGATCCTGCGGACCAACAGAGAGTCGTCCACAGAGAACTCGATCACAGAGTCCAGCTTCTCCTCCCTCTTGTCCAACAGGTCGTCCAGCTGGAAGAGACACAAAGTTCTAGTTCTGTGTGGCTCAGACAAGACCGACCGCTAACGCTGTA
>NC_024324.1:1719332-1735046 GCF_000523025.1 Cynoglossus semilaevis
ACAATATTTTAACACATTTTTATGTCTGTAATTAATGCATCAAAATGAAGGTATTTAAGTACTAGCCCTACTAGGAATTAAATTAGCAAAAAAAAAAAAAGCACATATTTCATAATCATCTTCCTCCTCCTCTTCCTCCTCACCATCTCTGCCTGTTTGACCGTTCGGGGGAACCCGTCCAACAGGAATCCGTTCTTACAGGCGGGAGTGTCCAGGTTCTTGTCGATGAGTTCCACCACCATCTCATCACTGACCTGCAGGAGAAGAAAGACACTCTGACTTCTATGGAGGGCTACAACGTCACACAGTGGACAACGTGTCCACTGAGACCTAGACATGTCAAAGAGTCAGGACATGTTACCAGTTTTCCAGCATCCATGGTCTCCTTCAGCCTCTTCCCCAGCTCTGAGCCTGACGCCACCATGGCCCTCAGCATGTCCCCAGTGGACAGGTGGCAAACGCAGTATCTGTCCGCCAGACGAGGAGCCTGGACAGAGGAAACAAAACAAACAAAAAAAAAAAACACTGGTTGAATGGTCTGTCAATTGTCTCCATCAACATTGTCTGAGAGTTATCAAAACAACTATTTGTGACCTGTGGGGGGCAGTATTGTTGACGAAGACGGATGAAAAATATTCGTCAACGGATGAAAACTAAATAAAAACTAAATAAAAGTCTGCTATGATGACGAAGACTTTGACTGGGCCAACATGGAGACAAACGTCAACCAATAATTAGTAAAAAAAAAAATCTAACTTGAATAAGTGACAATATTCATAATATTTATTTCTCTGATCCTCCAGCTTCAAAATTACGAGGCTAAAGACTTAAATTATGATGAAATACAATCACAGAATTCAGAATTTACCTGTCATGAATGTAATGTCTGAGTTTGAAATCAGAAGATATATTGTGTGTTTTCTGTAAAGACTGCAGTTTTGACACAATTTATTTTTAAACTTAATAAAATACTAAATACTAAATATTTGTGAAAATACACAAACATCGTTTCGATGTATTTTTTTGTGTTTCGGACGCTGTCACATCCCGTATGTGATAATAACAAGCACCGACAGGTAAGTTAGCATTTGGATTAGCATTTTAATTCAATTTCTATTAGCATGAGCTAATAATTATTAGCGCACCATGCGTTGCAGTGACGCTTCTCGGAGGCTAACTGCTAACTCTGCTAACTCACCTGAGTTCCTTTCCCAGCTCCCGGAGGTCCAAGAAGAATGGCCCGAATTCCGTCATGAATGTCGGCTACAGCCTCCTTCAGCTGCACGCTGGGAGCCATGTGTAAACCGGAGGAGAGTGAACACCGGGGTAAAAGTTTTTACTGCAGGCTCCGGGTAAGTTGGCCGGCAGAGATAGCGACACCGCAGCCGAGTCGTCCAGGAAAAGACAGCAGACCCGCCTTCTTCCTGCTACAGCACTCTAAGGCCCGCCCATCTATCAACAAGCCTGTGTCTGATTGGCTTTCGGAGCCGTTTGTCAATAGATGAGCGCGTTCATTCGTCAAAAAGCATCAATTAGTTGTGTAACGTCTGAAAAAGTTTTTTTTTTTCGTGCATAGTTTGTTTTAGTTGTAATTGATCTAGGAAACCGCATAAAACGCCAAAATAAGATTTTAAAATATTTTTAAAAATTCGTATACTAAATACACCTAATGCCCCCTGTTTTACTACTTTAAAACCACACGATGTTTTCACGATATTTATATCTAGTTTCTTATTCATTTTAAATAAATAGTGTAAGAACATAAAAAATATGAAATAAACAGGGCAAAAAAATCCACTGAGCCAAGAATTTTCTCCATGTTTTAACAGTGAGCCTAGTTATAGTTAAGGAAGTTAAAACTATAACATAGGGAATAAAAATAAACATAAACTGCTTATGCTAAGTTAGCTTGAAGATAAAAAGGTTACTTAATAAGTTTTTAAAAAATCTGTCTTGACTTTTGAAGGAAAAAAACATTCAGGGGATGTGAAACTTGAACTTCTCAAGATTCTTTAAAAAAATTAAATTAAAAAAAGAAAAAGGAAATGAAAAATGGTCTTAATATTAAATTACAATCAAAACCATTGACTTTTGAAGGAAAAAAACATTCAGATAAGTTTTTAAAAAATCTGTCTTGACTTTTGAAGGAAAAAAACATTCAGGGGATGTGAAACTTGAACTTCTCAAGATTCTTTAAAAAAATTAAATTAAAAAAAGAAAAAGGAAATGAAAAATGGTCTTGTTTAAAGAACAGGAAATGCCTTTATTGGTCAAACAGGAAGGACATGATGAGTATGTTGTCTCAACTGCTGAAGAACTCATATCTACTTCTTTTCTGAAGCCACTGATGACCAGACGCAGAGCAGGAAAATGCCTGACGCTGATATTGTTTACTCCGATGTCAAGTTCAAAAGATCCAAAGATGCCGGCAGGGGTGAGTCTGGGAAGTCCAGTCCATGAAATCCAGATCAGAAGTGTGGATTTTACCATTGACTTCACTTGAAGAAAGAGAAGAAGAGAAAACCATTTGGTTCTTACAAGGGTCAGAATAATGGGAAACCACAAGGTTGATTTACATTCATCTCTTTTTGTGGTGTTTGTTTCAGAAGTCACTTCCTCTCCTGACGTTTCCACAACATATTCTGATGTGAAATTCTCCAGTCCGTCCACGCAGCAGCACAGTGAGTCAACTTACAGTACTTTTTGAAACAAACACCCGACCAGGGCGAGAACAACCTTCTAGAAGTTCCATCTCTGGTCTTTGATTCAAAGTGTGAGACTGAAACAGACACAGTTTTATCTATCGACTGTTTTCATCTGCTACGGCTTCATGGTTTAGAGTGAAGATCACGTCACCAGGGTCACACAACGAACAACCATTCACGCTCTCGTTCACATTCATATGTTAAAAAAATGCATTTGTTGAAGGTGTGAAAATGTCTTGGTGGAACTGTCTGGGCTGTGACCCCAGTCTGTCCTGACGACGGCTGGGACTGGTTCCAAACTGTTTTTCTTTTTTTTTAACCATATTCTGGGTCCTTTTGTCTGAAAGTTAATTAACACTCATCATAACATTTTTAGTTAATCAGTGTAAACAGAGTTGGAGGTTTGAGGAAAAAAAAACAGAAGTGACAAAAATTGAGATCAAGACAATTTTTTTTGGCCGTCATCTGTTGCAAGAAGAGTGTGAACTTCCTGTTTCCATTAGTTTATCTCTTATTGACACACGACGTTGCTCTGTTGCTGATACCAATATTAATATTCCTATTAGCAACATATAAAAGCCCTAGTTATGCTGAATTTGCATTTGCAAGGGTAGCTAGCCTAGCAAAAGCTAGCTAACAGCCTAACATCAATTGAATAGTGTAATGACATAATATACATAATAAGGTGAACCACATAACCACATCTGATTGGCCAACCTTTAGATCAAAGACCAGCAGCAGAACCCTCACCACAGAACAAACAAAGACGGGGAGCGGTGACGTTAGAGCGAGTTCTTCTGTTGATCGCCACGCTCCTATTGGCTGCTGCTCTGGCTGCTCTGGCTGCTGTCTGTGAGTCTGTCTGTTACATTTCACATTTCATATTTTTGGATTTGAGCAAAACCACTTTACGACATGACTTCTGTGTCTTTTTCTCTTCTTTGGGCCAACATTTTTTTTTTAGTGATTTTGGCAAAAAAAAAAATTGGTTATTTTACAGAATACATAACAGCAATTGTTAACACAAATGTTTTAACTAGATTCAGCTAATCAGGTTTTGACTGTTGTTAAATATATTTCAGATATTTTGGGGTGAACTTCATGTTCTTTTTAACAGTTTTTGTAGATGTTTACAATAATGCTAAAAGCTACATTTTCAGCTTTAGTGATTTATATACTTTATTTATCAATATTTAAGCTTTTTTAAGCTAGTATTTTCTGGCTAATTAGCAACCAGCCAGAAAAATAATGTTTAAATATCACAGCTTTGCCTGAACACGTTTTAAGCCTTTTTAGCAGAAGGTTTTGGCTAACCTTTGGCACATTTCTGTTTTTGTATTATTAACCTTCTTTTGGGTTAACGTCTTCTAAACTTTTTTTTAAATGGTTAAACTTTCCTTTCGATCAGCTCTTGAAAACAGAGGGACCAAGATAAACCTGGAGAAACTGCAGCGTGACCTGACAAATCTCACAGGTAAGTTTTATTTTGCATTGTTTCTGTTTAAAATTAAAATAATTAATTGTCCTAATTTTTTTAAATAATTAGGAGCTTTTACAGGGTTTGTGTTTACACTGTTTTATTCCTTTTTTGTATTTATTTATATTTTTTTATTTTCTTTTATTTTTCTTCTACATCCACACGTATCAACATTTTTACCCATTCAGTTTTCGATTTCAATTTTCACGTTACAAAAATCATTCCTAATTGATGAACTAGGCTAAAATAGAAGATGCCCACGACACGCTGAGCAAGGTATCGGATCGGTATCGCCAGATACTCAAAGTTGCAGTATCGGTATCGGGCCAAGGATTTGGGCCTAAAACTGACTGGTTTTTGTCCTTCGAACAGAGACACAAAAAAAGATGAATGAACTCAATAAGCTCAACGTGAACCCGCCGCGATGTCCAGAACCGACTCCATCAAGAACAAGTACGTTTGGGAATTTTTAGGACAAATTAGCAGAAGGGGGCTGAGTGATCAATCAGTAGAAAATTAATTTAAAAAAAAGTTTAAAAAAAGTAAAGAATTTGTGTCATCTCCTGAGGTGGGCACACCTGTGGCAGAGACTGGGAACATCACGGAGGAAAGTGTTACCATTTCACAAAGACTAATTTAACATGGAATGACAGCAGAGAACGATGCACACTATTGGGAGGACACCTGGTGATGATTGAAAGCCAGGAAGAGCAGGTGGGAAAAATGTTTTTTAAAAAATCAGGTTTTGGTCTTTTTGCCCATTTGAAAAAATAAAAGTGAATGTCGTTGTTTCTCCGTCTTCAGCGATACCTGGTGAACAAAGTGAAGGAGCTCATGACAACCGATGAGGACAAGTTTTGGATCGGGCTGACGGACGCAGAGACGGAGAATACGTGGAAATGGGTCGATGGATCGTCACTGAGGTGAGATCGCTGGGAAAGTTCAATTCATTTCTCCATTTTTTAACAACAGGATTTTTTCATCCAGAATTTGTTTTTCATCCACCAAGCCCGCATTTGGAGTTTTGGCTACATAATGAGCCCGACAACTGGACAGGGCAGAATGTCGAGGGTGAGGACTGTGTGAGGCTGGGTGAGAAAGGAGCCACAACTCGTAACCTGAGATATTGGACGGACAAATCTTGCACTGTCCCTCATAAAAGTATTTGTGAGAAAAGCTTGGAAAAATGTACTTGTTTCTAACGTCCAGGGAGACGTCCACATGGAGATTTAGCCTGTTACGCTGACGTTGCTTACAGATACAGATAGCTTAGCAAAGCGAGCTAATAGTTAGCCAGGGGCAGCTAAAAGAGAGCCAAACCACTGTGCCGTGGAAAATTATCCAATTTCACTGAATTGGGCTAAAAACTATTATTTATTTATTGCATATAATTTTTCTTTGCTTGTCAAAGCGTGAAAGGCAGAACAATTAAACCCTCTTCTGCTAGGTGGCAGCAGATAGCTATTAAAACTAAAAAAATATATAACCAGAGCTGTTGAAAAAGGTCTTTGTGAGTGTCTTTCTTCAATTCCTGCCAGTATGTCAGCGTTGTCTTCAACTAAACAGGCTGAGATTTGAGTCAATTATGAAGTCATTAAAACTAGAAGATTTTTATATTTCATTACAAAGACATTTTTGTGAGATGTTTGTTTGGTGGTGTGTTAGCTCAAATGTTTAAACGTTAGCCAAGAGATGATTCAGAATTAGCCAACAGAACAGCCAATAATGTGTAAAATGAAACATATACAAAGCTAACCATCAAATAACAGTGCCTCAAAATGGCTAAGAAGAATTAGCGAAGCCTAAGGATTTAGCTAGCTTAACGATTTTACTTCTACTTTTTGTATTTATCCCAGTTTGCCTGTCAGTGTTGGTGAAAACGTACAATTATTGTCAAAAACCTGATGAAGACTGTAATAAACTCAGACTCTACTTCAACTGAAGCTGGGATGAAGTGTTTTTTTTCAGTCGTTCCTCACGTGCACAAACCAGGATCAACAAAAAACCTCAACCTGATCCCAAACAGTTTCCATGATTTTCTGGTCTAAACATCAGGTTCACGTACCTCGTATCTCTTGGTTCCGACGACATGGTCTAAGGTCCAGGTCCAGTTCCAGGCTGCAGCTCCCGTATGACCATGATCCGTACCAGCATGGCCTCCATGGTTCTGTCATCCAGGGGGCTGGAGGAGAACCACAGGGGGCTGCTGGGAACACAGCGTCTCTCTGGGTGGAGGTAAAACAAGTGGCTGCTCTGCCTCACCCCCCTGGGGCTGAGAGAAAACAGGAGAGTATACATATATATATATATATATACTGTATATATATATATATGTGTGTGTGTTTTTGTTGACAACACAGATGGAGTCCCGGCTAAAAGACGCAAGAAAGAGGAGAAACAGATTTTTCTGGAGATCCCAGAGAACGAGGAGAACTCTCTGCGGTGTCCCGTCAGACTCTTTGAATTCTACCTCTCCAAGTGGTGAGTGAGTCTGGAGAGACAGACAGTAGATCTGAGATATATATATATATATATATATCTCAGCTCTACTGTCTGTCTCTCCAGACTCACTCACCACTTGGAGAGGTAGAATTCAAAGAGTCTGACGGGACACCGCAGAGAGTTCTCCTCGTTCTCTGGGATCTCCAGAAAAATCTGTTTCTCCTCTTTCTTGCGTCTTTTAGCCGGGACTCCATCTGTGTTGTCAACAAAAACACACACACATATATATATATTTTTTTTTTTCCCCACTGATGTTTCTACAGATGCCCGTCTGTACAAACACAGCCTCTGAACCATCGTGTCAACGACACACGGTCCACGGTTCATGGTCCACACCTGAAGTCCTGGACAAGAGAGGGTAAAAGCGCAGGACGTCAGTTTTGCTCTGGTCCGGGTTGGTCCTGGTGCAGGAGGTGATGTTGGTGAAGCGCAGCTGGCGCTGGTGCTCCACCCCGGTGAAGCCAAAGTGTTTGCAGCAGAAGAAGAGGAGGGTGTTGAGCAGGACCAGGGGGGAGTACGCCCCCAGCTGTTTGCAGTCCCACAGGAAGTCCTCCTTCACACAGGACTCCACCAGAGCTGTGGGGGAGAACAGGAGGGGGGGGGGAGTCGGGTGAGGAGTTCTGAGAGAGGAAACACAGATTGACCACCAAGGCCCGGACCAGAACTCACCGCCGGATCTGACCGAAGGTCTGAGGATGTTGGTGAACTCGGTGGAGAAGCTGCTGTAGGTCAGATCACTGAAGATGTTCTCCATACGACCGTGGTCAAAGAGGAACTGAAAACACAGAGACATTTACACAACAATTCATTTGGAAAAAGATTCGATACGTTTTGAACGTTAGGTGAGAACTGAAGGACAAGACGGCAGCTAAAGGTTAGCTGAAGGATAACTAAACAGGAGACGTTAGATTAGCAGAAGTTAGCCTAACGTGTCCAACGCTGATGAGATCATCCAGGCAGTCAGCCAATGAGCAAGTCTCTCCTAATGACTCAATGGCTACACTCCATGCACAGGGAAAACTACAAATCTACCCCCAAAACTCCAGCTGTAAGCTAATGTGACGCTAAGTGTCGACACTGCTGAAAAAGATATTTAAGAACAAAAACACAATTATCTGAAGCTAAAGGATAGCGACGACAATAAGTGGATGTTTGATTGGTTCAACGCAGTGATGAAATCCCACCCGTACGAGTGTTGGTTAACCCGGTTAACAACTGGAGACAGAGTCGGATTACCTTCTGTAGAGAGAGGCAGACGTAGAAGAGAGCGTCGGGGGAAAAACCGTCTCCGTCCACTCGTCCCCACTCAGAGACAAAACGACTGAGACTGAGACTGAGCTCGGACAAGGAGCAGTGAAGGAGGTTGTCCTTCAGACACAGGGTGCTGCCACCTGTAGGAGGAAGAGGAGGAGGACAGAGGACAGAGACATTTGACATAGTTTTAGATTTTAATGATTAACTAACAATAATGACGAGGGATGAGGTGACCTACAGGGGTCAGTGTGGAGGTCACTTTGACCTCCTCTCCACTGGACCCATCTTCTCCAGGCCTGGACTCCTCGCTCAGTGTCCAGTCTGTCACACATCAGCGGTCTGTGAGTGGACGTGGTCGACTGCTGCTGCTGTGGACACGGAGGAGACACATATGTCCACAGGTGGAAGTTGAACTGGGACGAGGAGGAGAAGCAGGAGGAGCACTCACCTGGAGATCATGTGGAGTAGGAACGGCAGGAGAGGAGTCCAGTCCAACAGGAGACGAGAGGCCGGGGTCAGTGAGAGACATGTCCTGTGTGTCCACGGGACGCCTGTCCTGACTGTTCAAACTGTTGATCAGATCTGAGGACAAAACAAAAGCCAATAAAAACAAAGGAAAACTTTGACGGACGTTCTGATTTGATCAGATTTGGTTCTGATCTAAACTTCTCCAGATTTTGTCTCTCATTCAACGTTTTATGAATCATTTTTGAGGAGACCGTCTTCTAATTTTGGGCAACAATTTTCACCTCATATTTGGAGAATTCATGACTGATTGTGCTACATTTGTGGCTAACCTTTAGCAACTTTCAAAAACAATTTGGAGTAACCTTCAGATGTGTAAAATACTTGTTTTTTCACTTCATTCTATTTCAACCAGCAATCATTTCTAAGTATTTTCTTCCAAATAACTTTCTTTTTTTGATAACTTTTTTTAGTGTTTGAAACTATTTTTGACTTTGACTTTTCTGTGACGTGAGGTGATCATGACATAAAATTAAAGTATGTTTTTTTGTTTTTGCGATCTCTCACGGTGCACCCTGCTGGTCGATGTACTGTATGTCATGAGTTTTTCCAGACACGGGACTCTCTCCTGGTCCCTCACCTGTCATGGCCTCAGGTATTTGTCCCTCTGTTTCTTCCTGTCTGTCGTTCTGCTGGAGTTCTTTGTCCACATCTTTTTTCTCTGTTTGTTTTGAGGCGTCCGGAAAAACGGGGACGAACATGGGCACAGGCAGCTGTGAAGAACGTTTGGAAAAGTGCGAGGATGACGTCAGAAGACGATCAGCTGTTTCAAAGGCGTGTGAGGATGTTTATCGTACCGGCAGAGGCAGAGCCACAGGGTACGGCGTGAACTGACTGTACATGCTCATGGGCAGTGGCAGGTAAACAGGCAGAGGCAGAGGCACAGGCAGAACAACCACCTTAGGGTAAAAGGTATCTTCAGAAAACACAGGAGGAGAGAAGAAAACAATGACTCTGCGCTGACGTCACACACATCGAAGAGTTGGATAAAAAACCCAGGTGGTCAACTCACCCGTCTGTGCTTCCACTTCAGAAACAGAACTCGTACAACTGACGCCTTTGTTGTGGACCAGTGGGGTGCAGAGCAGGGACTTGTTCTTCAGCTGTCTGGTGTCTGTCAGAACACTGGCCTGAAGGAGAAGAAGAAGAAGAAGAAGATTGTCAGAACACTGGCCTGAAGAAGGAGAAGAAGAAGAAGAAGAAGAAGAAGAAGGAAAAGAAATAGAAGACAAAGAAAAGAAGAAGAGGAAGAAGAAGTAGGAGAAGAAGAGTAAGGAGAAGAAGAAGAGGAAGAAGAAAAAGGAGAAGTAGAAGACAAAGAAGAAGAAAAGGAAGTAGAAGAAGTAGGAGAAGAAGAGGAAGATTTTTGGATTTTTAAATTAACTCTTTATGAACAGGAGGTGTTCAAACTGTAAAGCACGAAACAATCAACAAATTAATTAGTTAGTAGAAGTGGAGGACTGGTCTAGTTAAGAGAACTTACTTGTCCAACAATCTTAGCTTTAGCCTCTTTGTACTTAGCCAGGTAACCAGCCAGTGAGATCACGTTACTGATGACAGGACATGAAGCCACCGAGACAGAAGAAGAAGAAACTGGAGATGAAGAAGAAGGAAGTTATAAATCGATTCAATCTGAAGGCTGGAGCGTCCGGACGCTCTCCAATGTTATTCATGTTGCGTTGTACTTGTTACGACATGTTGAGCGACTTAACTTAGTTAAAGTTAACTTTAACAACTCGCTGTGTTGGGATGTGTTTAAAACGACTTTGTTGCAAACCAACGTTTAAGACTTTGAACATTCACCTGTGTTCTCCGTATGAGCAGCTTTCCTGCAGAAGTTCTGCAAACACCTGAGGTCACAGAAGTGTTTGACCTCTGCCGGCAGCTGCAGACTCTCCTTCAGTTTTTCATTCTGGCCACAGGAGTCACACTGCGCCACCTGGTGGCAGTCACAACAACGTTAGTCATATTTTTACCCGTTCTTTTGTGTGTTTTGTTTTCCACGACAGGAAGTGGTCCTCCTGAACTCACGCGGTTGAAGACCAGGCTGAACTTGGACCTGCAGTCTTCAGAGCAGAACTCCATCTGTTGGTTTCCGTACACCGACGTCACAGACGTCCTGCAGAGGTCGCTACAGTAATGACAAGTGTGACAACAACTGCCCCACTCCTTCAGACGATCCTTGGTGAAGATCATCTCACAACCTGAGAAACCAGGAAGTGATTTTATTTCACTTCATACCTTTGATTTCAGACGGTGCTTTTTATTTTTATTTTTTGTGTTTTTTCTGCTGCTTCTCTCACCTTCGCTGCAGAAGCAGCAGTCTCTGCCGTTCATCCTCCTGACCTCGTAAATCACACGTTCACTCTGACAATATTCACACCTTCCTGTGATGTTGTTGTCTCTCCTGAAAGCTACGCAGCAGCTCTGGCTGCACAGGAAACTCAGCCTGTCCTACATGTTCAAAACACAAGAACAGAAGATTTATTTAATTAACTTTAAATTAATCTAACCTTCATTTGTTTTTATTCTCCAAACATTAACACTAACATTCACACCACTGGTCCTTAAAGTGAGTCCAAGACATTTGTGTCTTTCTTCACTTCCTGCTACTCCATCAGTGTGGTGTTCAACTAAACAGGCACAGTTGTCACAATGACTAAGTACACAAAAAGTATTTGATTTTCCATATACTTTTTGTGACATTTTTTGTTTGGTGGTGATATTTGATTTTCCATATACTTTTTTTTTTGTGACATTTTTTGTTTGGTGGTGCATCATGGGATTGTTCTAATGTAAAATACTGGCTTGGACTGAACGTGTGGCTCACGGACCTCCTTCTGGACAACTTTGGGTTTGGCTTCTATCTGGGCTTGACAGTGGACACAGAGCAGCTGCTGCTGCCGTGTTCGGTCTAAGACGGTGTCCGTGTCTTTCTGAGGGTCCTGTGGAGCGGAGACAGACATCACAGCAGAAGAAGACACAGTGTCATCGTGTTTTCGCAGCCTCTTTCTCACGATCTTTCCTCGTTTTACCTTCTTGTCGTTGGCGGGCTGCTTTTCCTTAAAAGCCATCGCACAGGACAGAGAGCAGAAGTTCCTGATGGAGGCGTCGGCCATGGCCAGGTGACAGGCCGGGACTGTGTTCTTCCCACAGCTAGCACAGTCCACTGGGCTGCCTGTAAATGAGGCGACACTTGCGTGAGCACCGTGTTCCAGATGAGGGCGTACTTGGGTTCTTTACTCCCGGCTGGGTTTCCATCCAGTACCTGCGGCGCTGACGGCCTGGATCTTTGACGCCGTCACACAGCTGAGGGAGCAGAAGAACTCCAGCTCTCCTCCACCACCTCTGTTCTCCACCATGTCTGACAGAGGTTTAGAAGTGCTGCACATGGAGCACTGCTGCGGCCTCTGGATTTCCTGTCATGGATGACGCAGACGCAGTGTCAGAAGACAGATACCCAGAACTAACAGGTCTCTACTGGGGACGACTTCAGAGACAATAAAACAGACCCTGACGTAAAAGAGTGAAATTTTCAAATTGGTAAAATAAAAAAGCAGCGCAAATAACTATTTAAAATAAATCCATTTGAAATCATACAGCAGGGGAAAAAAATGGAAAAACATTTTGTAATATTTACATTAGCTAATATTCAAAAATATATTTGCTCAACGTAGCTGGAATACAACAGAAAGTTAAATCAAAATAGCTAAATGTTTCACAATTATATTTCAAAATGACCAAACACCATCCAGAAAACTACTACTTTCAATAAATCAATAAATAACTGTTAGCAAAAAGCTAACTACTAATGTCAAGTTAGCCATGAAAAGACAAAAAAACACGTCACCTTTTTGACCTGAGCCACACACACAAAAAAACGCGTCACCTTTTTGACCTGAGCCACACACTCTGCGCTGCACAGCTTCCTGTGGAGCTCCTCGGTTCTGAGGACGACGGCTGCTGTGACGTAGCTGCGGTGACACCACCCACACAGACTCAGGTGGTTGACGTTACAGAAGCGCAGGAAACAGCTGTCGCTGCACAGTTTCTGCACACGCTCCTGGTGTGTGACCTCATGTCTGCTCTGCGGGACGACAAAGAGACAGGAGCGGCCGGTGAACGTCTCGAATCAGAGATGTTTTTTTTAGATTTCATCAACTTCCTGTCTCTTACTATGCAGTATCTGTTGCACATGCAGCACTGGGAGTGACTTTTAACAGGCACCATGGGAATTCCGATGGTCACGCTTTTCTTATAGTTGAAGGAGGACATGCAGGTCTGGCCGCAGAAGTCCTTCACCGTCCCCTCATCGTCCACCGGAGCCTGGAGGACGTCCTCAGACTCTTTCACAGACCTTTGACAAAAACAAAAGAACAATTTAAGATCAGTCACATCTGACACACGTATATATATTTATATATACACAGGTGGAGCTGAAGGACACAGAAAGGTCACAGGTCAAAGGTCTTCCGAGACTCACTCCAGACAGTAAAAGCAGGTCTTCCTGACCGGCTTCATCTGGTAGAATTTGAAAAGGCAGGAAACGGAGCAGAAGATTTCCGAGTGGTTCTCCTTCTGGTAGAACGTCTCCCCGTCCACCAGAACCTTTTTACAGTCACAGCAGCAGAGTTGGACTTCCACACCAGGGACAGGGGGCGCAGTAGAGCACGGATCCTTCACGGGAGACGCCGTCTCCTGGACAGGTGAGACCTGGTGCTCGGCAGTAGAGTCTTCTTTCATGGAGACGACGGAGACAAACCCGTCCTCCTGTCAGAGACGGTGGAGTCAGAGGACGTCGCAGTCGTGGAGTTGGTTTTAAAAGTTTCTCACCAACCTTTGCCGTTGGCTCAGGCTTGATCCGGTCGGTTGATGTGAAGGGTGAGTTGCTCGGCGTGAACTCCTCGTCGTCGGGTTCTTTCTTGATCTTCAAGCACAAGAAGAAGACGAGACGTCATGACGGCCGACGACTCAAAGACAATGAGGTCTGTGTATCTAGACCTTTTCATTTAACACTCACACAGTCCAAACGTATCGAAGTTGGCTTCACATCCTCAATGTCGCCCCCTTCAGGTGAGGGGCTGCCCCTTTCTGTGAAGACATGATGAAATAAGATCCAATAAAGCCTGTTCCTGTTCTCATTGGTCAGAACAAATATGTTCTCGGTCGGAAATGTCTTCATTTCAGGCACAGGTCAAATCAAGGTCACCATTTTTTTTTTACTTAAAATTATTTTTTTAGGATTGCAGTGTTGACAGTAGAATACCTGACAGAGTGACAGACTGGGCCATGTAGACCATCATGCATCTGTCACTGCAGTAAAAACTCAGGACGCTCTCCCGGTTCTTGTTTTCAATCATGTCTGACATGCGATGAGACGTGCAACAGGTGGGACACGACTGGAGCCTCTCTGTTTTCTGAGGAGGAACAGAAGTGAGGACGGTGGGGGGAAAAAAAAAAAAAAAAAGCAGCTGCTTCTCCCGAGATTAACAACATCATCAAAGACAACGAGGTCAGGGAGAGTTCAGAGGGTTTACGACACGATACGTATCGCGACACAGGGGCAACAATACGATACATTGTGAAATAATTATCTCATTTAGAGGGAATAGGTCAGTAAAGCATGGACAGTTTAGCATGTTCATGTTATATATACGTTCACATGTACTCAGACAATGATGCTGCACCTCTTTGAACTTGACCAGACACTCATCACTGCACACGGTCTTCCTGTCGTCGTCCTCCTCCGTCACCACCACCATCATTCTGTCCTGGACGCAGACGGAGCCACAGACGCGGCACGTAGACACGGGCAAGTTGTTGCCTCTGAGGCAGAGGACGTAGCAGGCCTCGCTGCACAGACTGTAGAGCGAGGTTCCCACGGTCAGCTTGAACTTTTCCTGGGGAAAAGAAAAAAAAAATATATACATAGAACACAGACGGTGGAGTGAGTTTTTCCACCGATGTCCAACGGTACTTTGGTGTTTCCTCACGTCAGCGAGTTTATGACAAATCCTGCAGGATGAATCGGTTCCTGGTGATGGTGATGGTGCTGGTGTCGGCGGTTTCGGGGCTTTGTGGCTCCTCACAGACGTGATGGAGGCGAGACAGGTCTCACTGCACAGCTCCTTCATCGTCCCAGAATCACCCACCGGGGCCAGTATGACGCTGTGAGGTCGCGGTATGACCCTGAGGAGGCGGGAAACAGACGGGACTCCAGTAAACACACGGAGGCTCAGCGTCTCACCGTGGGGGCTTTCACACTGACACGGTTCTCTCTTGTTTTAATTGTAGCCTAAGATACACGCCCACTGATGATGTCACGGTTCACAGGGGAGAAGCAGGTATTTCTCAGTTGCCTCAGGAACCAAATTTTCAGGTTCTAAACTCGATTAAAAAATGAGTTCCGGTGAGCTTCGTGCCGGCGTGAAAGCCCCATGTGAGGACAGTGTTCTTTGGGCTGCGTGTCTCTCCCACTCCTTCAGTCATATTTGAAACCTGTGAACCTACTGACAGCAGTTGAAGCAGGTCTTGGCCTCCACGTCGGTGCGGGACCTTCGGGAGAAACACGTCTGGCTGCAGAAGATCTTGGGAGAGTCGTGCGGTCGGTACATCGCCCGTCCTCTCTCCAGCTTCTTCCCGCAGTTGGAACAGAGAACTGTCGTTCGTAGCGAAGGAGCGGCAATGGTTGGTTTGGTGCATGGTGGAGGCAAGATGACCTCCTCCTGATGATGGAGAGAAACTTCAAATGGTCATCGCTGTTACTTAACTCTCTCTTAGCAAATACGGTTAATAAAAATAAAAACTCACACAATCCAACTTTAACTTATTTTCTCCTTTTTCCAAACTTGACTTTGTCACGTCTGGTGAGAGAAATGACAAACAGCTGTTCAGGTTCACTGCTGCTCCTGCTCTGTGTTTGTGTGTGTGTGTCCAAACTTCTAACCCTGACCTGGAGCTGCACCAGGACGGTGCTGTTTGTAGGAGTTCACACAGGCTCGACTGCAGAAGAACTGGAACCATCCCTCGGTGTTCCTGAAGAGGAACATCTCCGCCGTCGGCCAGGGGGTGCAGCACATGGTGCAGGGGCGTGGCCCTGGGTTTTTCTGAAGGACAAAATAAGACAAAAAGTCGACTGTTTCTTCCAGGTGACACTCTCCCCCTCTCCCTCCCTCTCTCTCTCTCTCTCTCTCACCTCCTTGAAGACCTCCAGACATCCTCTCTTGCAGACGGCCTTCGTCCGGTCCTCCA
>NC_024324.1:1735086-1735513 GCF_000523025.1 Cynoglossus semilaevis
GTCACACACGTGCGCCACGTCTCGCTGGAAACCTTCGAGGCAGGAGTCGCTGCAAAACTTACGGATGCCTGTGCTCAGGGTCAGGTCACGTGTGGTCTGTAGACAGAGAAGGAGGGGCATGGGGGGGAGGTCTGATAAAAACAGTAGACGTGCTGAGGATAGAAAAAAAGAAGTAGGTCCCGCTTACGGTGCAGGGTTGGTTGCACATGCTGCACATTGACGGAGGTGATGATGAGGAGGAGGAAGAGGAGGAGGTCGAGGGGGAGAAACTGATGGACTTGAACGAACACAGACAGGAGACGTTACAGAAGTTCTTCATGGTTCCCTGAGGGTCGACTGCAGCCATGACCAGGTCCAGGACCAGAGTGATGACCCTGAGAGGAGGGAACAGTACTGTAGACTGAACTGTAGACTGAACTGTAGACTG
>NC_024324.1:1735918-1738762 GCF_000523025.1 Cynoglossus semilaevis
ACTGTAGACTGTACTGTAGACTGTACTGTAGACTGTATGTCAACAGTCATTTATGTCGTAGTGTTGTTAGCGGCTTCTTACTTGTGACAGTGGTGACATGTCTTGGCTTCTGGTTTGTTGAGGGCGAACATGGCAAACAGGCAGGTTTTGGAGCAGAAGACTTCTGGGAATCCTTTCTTCTGGAAGGCCGTCTGACCCTTCAAGATGAGCCTCCTGCACTGGGAGCAGGTCATGCTCAGGGTCTGACAGGAAAAAAATGTAAATAAAAATTCACAATCCCGTCAGGTGAAATGTGACTCCAACAAGAGGAGGATCTGTCTAGATTGATAGATGGATTATTATCTTCACTCTACCTTTTCAGTGGCGGGCGTCTTGTTCTGGACATCAGTGGACCTGGAAGGTGTTTGACGTCGGTTGTCTTCAGTTGTCTTCAGTGTGGGCTGACCGTGGGCTGGAGTCTTTGTACGCGCTGATAAAAACTGAGACACAGGGACTGGTGCGTTCAGGTTCTCCTACGACCAGATACGTCTCGTCATGAGGAGAGAATATTCCCAGAAAACTAACACAGTACGCTGACCTGTTCACTTTTCTGTTGTTTAACATGAAATGCGTTAACTTAAACAAAGTCCCAAAACAAAAAAAAACTTTTACTTTAAGGACCGCTGACCTGTTCACTTTTCTGTTGTTCAACATGAAATGCTTTAACTTAAACAAAGTCCCAGTGGCGTGGAAACAAAAAAAAACTTTTACTTTAAGGAAAATGTTAGTACAAACCTATAAACACTGTGCGATGAAGTAAATAAAAAAATATATTTGACTTACGATGTTGAGCTTGGGCAGTGATATCCTCACTTCTTTCATCAGTTCAAGCAAGAGTTTCCTCTTCGTTGCTGTAGATATTTAACATTTGTCAATAAAACAGTTGTTATACTTATCACTGCCCCCTACAGGTGCACTGACTAACTGTAGGATTTTCATTGGAGGTCAAAGCTAATCTTTAAAACGTGGCGAGCTGACCCACAGATGTGAAGAGGATCGTACCTGCGTGAAGGCTGACGGTCGGTGGACGGTCTTCTCCAACATCTGGCTTGTCTCCTTCTTTTTCTGGACTTCTTTTGTCTTCCACAGCCTTCACACGATGTTCTTCTCTTCCTTCATCATCACCATCATCATCATCCACGTCCATAGCCTCCTCCTGATCTGTGTCAGTGTTCTTCTTCTCAGACGAGCCCTGCTCCTCCTCCACGTCCTCGCCCCTCCCCGGGGTATTCTTCTCCTCCTCCTCCTTTTTCTCTGACGTTTCAGCCGAGACATTCTTCGTCTCTCTACTTCCATCGTCCTCATCTGTGTCTATGTCCATGTCAAAATCCACGTTCATGTCCTCGTCCTCGCCGCTTGAAAACATGTTTGACTTTTCGCTGCCACATGACAGGGTTTTCTCCGGTGGCTTCGTCGCCTCGTCTTCAGATGTGTCCCCGTCCTCAGACGAGTTCTCACTGTTGTCCCTAGTGGTCTGACTGGGCCACGACGCGTCTGAGAAGAGAGAAGAGTCAACAACATGACAGGGTTAAAACCGTTCCCTAAAGCAAGAAGGTCAAAGGTCGGTGTTTTCTTTTTTTCAAATGTACCGTTTCGTGATCCTTCCTCGTCCTCACTGTCCTCCCAGACGTCACTGTGGTCAGAGTCCTCTGGTTGTGGATCCACCTGCAGTTGATCTTCAACAAAAACATCAAACTCAAACAGCCGTTTAAATATTTAAAGAAATTCACAGAGAGAAGGTCCTCCTACGGTTCCCTCTGAGAACATACCTGGAACCTTCATGTCCTCAAAGGACTTTCCGTGGAACTTATCCATAGATCCGTTCTCCGCCGCTGACAGAAGCTCTGATATTTTCACAATATCCACGGCGGCCTCTGGTGTCCGATAATATTCCCTGTCCTTTGGAAAGTCCTGGTCCAGGAGTTTGGAAAGCTCCTCCAGCTCCTCTGACCTGAGGCTGAGAATCAGAAAAATCCTCACCACGTGTTTGTAGAACCCCTTGATCCTGAGGTTCTGGGGGCTTTTGGCGCCACAACATTCCAGATAGGACCTGATGGGTGGGTGACCCCGGTCAAAGGTCAGGGGCGCGTCTGGTGTGGCAAACAGGAAGGGATTTTTCTTAGACACGGAAGAAATGTCTCTTTTGCTCACGAGCACCTTCACCGCGTCCAGAATGTCTGGGGTCAAGGTGAGGGTGACCTCTTCCTCCTGACCTTTTTGACCGCACCTGGCTTTGGTTTTGATCTGCAAACGGTGCTTGGCAAGAAATTGTTCCAACTGGGGCCGACCGTCGACGTCTTCCTTATCGTGCTCCTCGGCCACGAAGGACTCCAGCGTTATCCTGGAGACCTTCCTCGTGGATGTGTTGAAGATCAACACCTGTGCCAGCAGGACTTTGAGGAGTGAACTGTAAGACCGCTGACTCTCACTTGTTTGCAGACGCTCCACTTCCGACGCCATGACCTTCTCCAGGTGTTGGTGCAGAAGCTGGGCGTCTTGTGTGAAGGGGACAGATGGTAGGTTGTCCACCCGTCTCTCTCTACTGAAGGCCTTCTCCGTAGACACCAGCTTCATGAACGTCTCGGCTTCACGGAGCTCTTCTGCGTGCGCCTCCTCCCACACGGCCGAGGCGTATTTGAGTTCAGCCATTTTCCTCAGCGCGTACGCCAAGGTGGACATCAGACCTGGGATCTCGGAGAACTTGGTCTCTTCGTTGAAGTGGGCCAGCTCTTTGGCAGCTTCGAGGACTTTGCTGAAGTTCCCAGGCCTGAGGGCCTCATCGAAGGTTTCTACCGACTTCTCCTT
>NC_024324.1:1739670-1782895 GCF_000523025.1 Cynoglossus semilaevis
TTCCCGCGAGTTCTCCTTCGGCTTCGGCAGGGGTTCGGCCGCGGCCCTCAGCCTCGCACGGATGTGACACGCGTCCTTCAGCCGCAGCGTCTTGGCCAGCAGCAGCAGCCAGCGATCGCTGAGGACCACGGAACCGATCTCGTCCTCCTTCATGTTCCTTAAAATGTTCTCCACGTGCGACGGCATTTTCTCCAGGACTCTGGGAACCGTGGTGATCAACTGTAAGACACTGGAGCTGAGAAACACCGAGGACTTCAGGGCCTTTTTCGACAGACACTTGTTGAAGTGCGACCTTAAGACTCTGCTGGGGAACATGGCTTTACAATACAAACAGGCCGCCAGGGTTTCAGCTGAGGTGGTCAAACCCGAGGTTCTCTTCATCACTCTCACTTTCCCGCCACCCTTCTTCAACACTTCCAGATTATGTTGGAAGTTTCCCCTGTTGCGGAAGAGTTCCAGGCTCTTTCTTCGTTTCTTGGACCCGGGACGCAGATCGTACACGTCCTGGATCTCGGCTACTTGTTTTCTGTGGGTCCAAAAGTGGCGAATTATTTTGGAGTAACCTTTACCACAGACGAAACAGAAGTTCTCCTTGGTGAAGGAGATGATTCGGTCCTCTTCATCGGACGTCCCGTCGTAGACGTGGTCGACAGAGTTCTTCTGTTGGACCGACTGGTCAGGATCAGGTCCTGAGGCGCTCGGTTCTTCATCACTAACGTTCACACCGTGAGCCAAGTCATCTGAGTCCACAGCCTGAAACATCGACGGGAAACTGCGTCACGGCCGTGTTGGCACCTACTGGTGAAGGGTGGTACTGTTAGCCTGTCCTGAACAGAACCACAGCAGCCTGAACTCACCGGTTCATCCTCTGAAGAAGCAGCAGCAGCAGCAGCAGCAGCATCATCATTTTCTGATGTGTCCACCTCCTCTGTGTTTCCTTGTTTCGTAACAACTAGAAAAATAGAAACATTTTTTTACTGCTCATCTGTCCACTAGGGGGTTAAACTGAAACATTAGTGTCTTTAGAGCTAACAGTCTCCCTGAGTCTTTGTCCCTGATGTAAAAACACAAAACTACTGGTGTGTGTTTTGTGTTTTCAAGGATCTGGTGATAGTCATGATGATATATTGAGGTTTCTTTTCCCCCAGTGTAACTGTAATCCAAGTGAAATTCAGTATTTTTCATGTCCATGTACCGTCGGTCAATACTGCCTTGTTCTTACCTTCCTGTTGAAACTTCATACGATCCTGTTCATTACTATTGTTAGACTGGTCCTCCTCCACATATGACTCCAGGTGATCTACAGAGGGAGCACCACGTGGTGTTATTTATTAGGACTTAGAATTAAAAATAATAGAAGAAGAAGAAGAAGAATTAATAATAATAATAATAATAATAATGTGACCTAATTCCACACTTACCCAGGAGCTGGACTTGGTCCAGTGTATCTCCTTTGATTTTTTCCAGAAAACCCATTTCCATCGCCATGAGCAGTTTGGCGACTTTGGCCAGATCTTGCGCTGCCTCTGGTGTCCGGTACCAGTCGCGCTCCGTCCGCATGTTGCGGCCCAGCACTTTTGCCAGGTGATCGAGCTCGCTGTCGTTCAGGTCCAGTATGTGGAAAAGTCTTGCTAGGTGCCTGAAGTTCGGTCCTTTCAGGTGGTCTGGTTGTTTGACGTGACACATTTTTGCATAGGTGACAACGCAGCCCCTGGAGAGGAACGCGCTGGAGACCGAGTTGTCAGGCTTCGCAAACAAGTACGGATTATCCGCGTGTACGCCGCAGCTGCTTCTCTTGTCCACCAGGAGCGTTATTGTGCTGATCATTTCGGGTTTCAACAAAACTGGCAAAATCTTTTTGCCGTGAGTTACAATGTCGATCCGGATCAACTGTTTGGACAGGACTTGCTCCGTTTCCTTTCGGTCATGGAATGATTTCAGAGTCAGTTTCGAAATGTGATTTGAACCTTTGTTCAAGATGCTAACCTGAGCAAAGAGCACCCTGCAGAGGGCGTTGTAGACCTGCGGGCTGGCAAACTTCTCCAGGCTTTCGACCGCAGAGTCCAAGGTCTTTTCCAGGTACTTGTGTAAAACCTGCACATCCATCGTAAACGTTATGGGACACGGCCCGTCTTCTTTCGGACGACCTTTTTCTGGAAGATCTCTCCTGGTGATGGGAGTGGCTTTTGGAGCGCTAGGTCGGCGAAATTCACTTTTACACATGGCCATAACCTCCGTGGTTCTCGACCTCAGCTCCTCGTTGTCGTGAGAGATCTTGAGGACGAGTTTGCAGAGATTTTGAAGAGCACTTCCTATCCGTGAAGCTAAGACTGGTTTGCGGTACCGACGCTTCTGCTTATCGAAATTGGCTAAATACCTGATAACTTCGAGAACCATGTGGAAGTTGTTAGGATTGATGGCGTCTTCATACTTGAATATGGACTTAGCCTGCAGCGCTAACATGAGTTTGCCCAAGACTCTAAGCGTGTCTACGATGTCATCCTGTCCGGTGGTCTGATAGTTGCACTTCTCGGACAGATACTGGGCCAGCTGGACCAGGAGGTCATCATTGTGAACGATGAAGGCGATGTTGTCTTGTTTCATCTTCGACAGCACCTTCCAGGCGTACCTGGTCACCACCGCTTTACCCTGAGACTTGGCAACAGCGCCCCTGGTGGACACATCCTTCACACCTTTTAAATGACTGCATGATTTTCTGAAGGGGCAGATGGCCAGGTGTGACCAGAGATGCTTGCCATTCACCATGGCCTTGCAGTGAAGACAGGCCACGTACTGTCCGATGTCAAACGTGTGCCGTCGCGGTCGAGTCAGGAGTTTCAACTGCCCACGGTTGCTCCTCAGCACTTCTTCATTGTGTTTGACGTTTCCTCTGCACCTGAGCTTCTTGAGCACCAGCTTTTGCTCCTTGGAATTCTTAGGCATCTTGAAGGCCGCAGCAACTTCAGGGTCATGTTTGGCGTGAGTCTGACGTAAGTGACGGGCCAACTTGATCATTCCTTTCCCACAAACAAAACAATAGTTTTTCTTGGAGAGAGTTTTCTCCACAGCCTGTCCACAGACAGGCTCCTCCTTCTCTTCCTCCACCTCATCATCATCCTCAGGGGGAGCGTATTCCTCACCACTGGCTGAAGAAACGTCATCACCTGATTGTGGGTCTGAGGAGCTCTGTGACTCTTTGTAGGAGTGAGAAATTGATCCACGGCTCCGTCCACTTCTGCGTTTGCCTGAGCATTCGCTGTTCACACCGTCAGACAGTTGGTCCATGTCTTTCTCATCGAAGCAGGATTCTTTAAACTAAAGATTTAGAAATCAAACGTAGAATAGGGATGAGAAGCAAGTGGACAAATTATGCAAAATGGTTTTGATGATTTGTAGTGGATGTTTTTATAATCTGATGTTTTATAATCAAGGCATCAGGTGAATTTACATCAAAGCAGCAACAGTAAAGTCTTCACTTTATGTATTTGATGATTACAAAACATTACTTTTTTTTATTGCTGTAAAAAAAAACAGGTCCTACCACTGAGCGCCACGGGTACGAGTAGTTTCCATAATTGTACGTTATTTCTTCTCCTGCAGATATTTTCCTTAAAGCAAACAGACATAAGTGTGGTTTCCCTTCAAAAGATATTTTCTTCATCTTACAGTTTGGACTTTGGTGATCGTCGTTCCCAAGTCTGCCGAGGCTTCCGTCTTCTATCGACGCATCAACGCTGCAAGTAAAAAAATACTCTTCACCAAATGGGTTTTATCAAATCATAGACATAGAAAAACGATTAGTATTAAAGGATATGTTATATGTAACGACAAATAAGTCATTTACCCACCACCATCTCTTTTCGTTCCAGGAAAACTCGTATAAAAAATTGTTCACGTTATCTCCAGATGATCTCACGGGTTGGGCATCTTTTTGACAGACAACGTTCCCACGATATTCAACCACAAATGAGGAAGGTTGAATGGCCCTTCTTGTGAAAAGACCCCTCCCTAAAGGGTCAGGTGAAAAAAAAAGGTATATTTTTTCAATGATACTTAAACAATACCATATAATTAATGCATTACATGTATTTGATGTTATTTGAAGTGTCACCCACCTTTGAAGGCATCTATGAACCTTTCCTCCAGAGAAGATTTGTCTTTACCAGCAGATATGTGCTCCAGAGCATCTTCCTCCGGGGTCAAAGGTCGTCTGTGTTTTTCCATCCCAGGCTGTTTGGCCAAAATGTGGTGCACCACAACAGATTAGACTCTTAGATTGGTGTAATCTATGCAGTACTTATCCAGCAGAGGGTGCTCTACGGCACACCCAGGAAAGGAAGTGTTGAAAACAACGTTGTTAAAAAACAAAACATTATTCATTATCATCAACAGAGCATCTTTTTTTTGGATTGACCAAAAAATGTATATATATATTTTTTTATGTTTGTGTCCAGCCCCTGCCGGCCAACACTAGTAGTGCAGTTAAAACAGTATGTCCCAGGGGTTTCCAAAATAATCTTGGAGAGGTCACAAACTTTTTACATGCAGTCTGTGCACCGCATTATAGCATCAATAAATGCTTCACTGGTTTCTGGTAGTTACAGACGTTTTAAAATAAAAAAAAGAGCAAAATGTCAACTTTGTTATAGTTGATTTTCCAAAATTTAAAAAAAAATAAAGTAACATAGGTAAGGTACATTGGCAGTGAGGAGGAAATTATTTGTGGTTAACTACGAGAATGTTCGACTGTTAATGGCATTGTTTATGTATCGTATACTAATGTTTTAACAGATTAAACAAATAGTTTCGGGCAAGGATAATAGTGGATTCTTGCCAAAACTAACCACAATTGATGAAGACAACTACGGTGGCGAATGTAAGACCTTCACCTCCACCACAAGCAACGCATTTATTAAATTTTAATACAATCCCTTGAGTTATATTATACAAAAATCCGCAGGCAGTTAACTTTGCATTAATACTTGAACTCCTCATAAGTCGAATGCGGTAAATAAACAACCTGACCATTGCGTCTGTCATTAATAAATACGATGGACGTGAAAATATCGTTTACCTTAACGTCAGTTTCCTTTAAATGCAGCATCAACGTTGTACAAGCAGCTCACACAGTGGCAGCCATGTTTCCTACTCCGGGTTCCTGCTCTTCGTGACGTTTCGTTGTCGGAATCACGTCAACCAATCACTGAGTGCTCTGTCACTGTCTGACATCGGTAGAAGCGAATGAGATTACGAGATTTTCAGTACCGCGAACGGTGGGCGGACACTCAAACCGGAATGTGCAGTTGGTTTTTAAAAACAATAATAATACTTTTTTACAGGCAGTGTTTAAAAAAGAAAGAAAATGAGTTAATAAATATTTTTTTGTTGGAAAGCTGCCGGAAATTTTTAATTTAATCTTATTAATACTGATAACACTAACTAACCTGGTCAATATTATATTAGTCTTATAGAGAACTGCTTATCCTTTCCATTTTCCATTATTGTTATCGTCCGCCATTACCTTTCACACTTCACATCTTATTTGCACGTAATTATTTGCGTTGCATAGTTGACCACAAGTACTTGTTTTTTTTTTTTTACAAAATCATCATGAGTATATAGCATTTTCTGTTTTTTAAAAAGGTATTTTTAAAAGGCTTTGGCTCATCGACCTAACACCACCAGTGAAGCACGAACTTGACTGCACATCACTCTTCTCCACAGACTTGATACTAGTGATACTACTAGTGAAACAACATTAAAAAAAACAAGTTATAACAAGTTTTCATTTTTCTTTTTTTTTTAACTAAAAAAACCATAAGAATACAAAATATTCAGTGAACCAGGGGGTTACTGGAACCGACATGTACACAGTCAGAGACGTAACTCCGGGGTCGTAGTGATCCAAAATGGCCAATGTCTCAAGATGTTGATGGATGGAACGGCATACCCTACCACATAAAAAGATGACACACAGTTTGGAGATTCCCCTGACTAGAATGATCAGTCAAAAAAACATTTGTTAGAGTCCAACGTTTTCAGCTACAGTGAAATCTCTCCTTCAAACAGAAATACAAAAAAAAAAAATCAAAAGCTGTTAATGTGAATTTGATTAGACTTTTTTTCTAAAGTTAGATAAAATGGCAAGTGTAAATTTTACAATATATTTTCAACAACAAACTGTATTGGCCTTTAACAATACTTTTCTAACCACTGGGAAAATATTGAGTAGAAAATGAATTTTCAGTTTTTTTCCCCACATGATGGGAATGAAAATTCGTGGATCTTTTTTTTTTTTAAAGAATCTTTTTTTTTTGACCAATAAGGAATGTTCTGATTCTGATTGTGTAGTTGGACAAAGTTAGCAGTGAAATCTGTTCAGTGTGTCTCTTGGTGTAAATATTTCTTGTCAACATCAATGAGAAAAGCCTTTTGTTTGTCTGTGTACCTGCTGAGCTCCTCACTAGTGGCCGCTTTGTTGACTATTTCTTTGTGACAGTAAACAAAAGCAAGTCTTTTTCAGAAAGTTCATGACCAGAGCTAAGAGTCAATTATTGTTTGTTTGAACCAATGTATCAGTCGGTCTACACCACCGTTGGCTGCACTGATCAGGAAAAGGTCACTTCTGAAGTTTGTCAGTCAGTTTTCGTCTCTCCGTCACTCCGACAACTCCTCCTCCTCCTCCTCCTCCTCCGTGTTTGGTCGGTACGACGACTTTCTGCTGGTTTTCCGTCTGGTGCTTTTCTGCTTCATCAGATGGACGTGGAGCTCCCTGACGGTGAGGATGCGGGTGAGCATGGCCTCCATGGTGGTGTCGTCCAGGGCGGTGGAGGAGAACCAGAGGGGGCTGTTGGGGACGCAGCATCGCTCAGGCAGAAGGTAGAAGACGTTGGTGCGCTGCTTGACCGACTCAGAGCTGGGCGGAAGACAGATGGGGTAACATCAGCAGGGTGACGGGGGCATTTACAGAAGACACATGTAGAGAATAGAGAGGTAACGACGCATCGTAGTCGGTTAAAAATCAATACGAATCCGTCACGATTTACATTGATTAAAATAAAAAAATGAATTCCTGCATCAATGCGTAAGGAGTAGGCTGTGTTATCTCAAAAAGTCACTGGTCATACCATGACAGTACACAGTGGGAAAAGAAAGTGGTGAATCACATATCATGAGTAGAAATTAGAAGGCAATGATACCGACCACTTAGAAAGGTAGAACTCGTAGAGTCGAACAGGACAGCGCAGAGGGTTCTCCTGGTTCTCCACCATCTCCAGGATGTCCTCCTTAGCCTCCTCGTCCTTACGCTTCTTGGCCGGAGTCTCGGGGTCTGAGGACATCCAGTACAGATTTAGACCGACTGAGGTTCACAGCACGTGGTGAGAAACACAGTGAAACACACACACACACACACACACACACAACGGTCCCACCTGACTCTGCCTCCGTGGAGATGGGCGGGTAGAAGCGCAGGAAGGTGGTGCGGGTGTTGTCCAGGTTGTTTTTGGTGCAGCGCATGACGTGGGCGAAGGAGAGCTGCCGGTGCTGCTCCACCGTGGTGAAGCCAAAGTACTTGCAGCAGAAGAAGAGGAGCGTGTTGAGGAGGACGATGGGGGAGTACGCCCCCAACTGTTTACACTCCCACAGGAACTCCTCCTCCACAAGGGAGTGAATGTAACCTGTGGAGACACAGGAGGTCAGACTGTAAATAACACGATAGCAGAGAAGGGAATGTGCGACTGTAGATAAACAAGCGTCCTGATTGGTCAACGACCAGAGTAATGCTTTGGGGAAAAAACTGCAAGGAAGAAAAACAGAATGATAAAGTCTGAGGAGAACAGGTGTGAGAACCCACCACTGTCTGTGACCAAAGGCTGAAAATCCCTCAGCTTCTCGGTGAACTCTGCAGAGAACCTGCTGTAGAACCGATCTGTGAAGATGTTCTCCACGCGACTGTGCTCGAACAGATACTGCAGGCAGAGAAAAGGTGGCAGATGAAATCAGAAAGTCAAGAAAGCTCTTGGTTGAGGGTGTTCGGTTGGGTTTTGTTTGTGCGATTCCAGGACGTGGTGAAAGGGGGCAGTGTTGCGCTCCTCTGACCTGCTGGATGCCCAGGCAGAGGTAGAAGAGGCTGTCAGGCGTGTACGGCTCCCCGTTGGGTCGTTTCACCTCCGAGATGAAGCAGCAGAGGCCGTAGCTCAGCTCGGTTGTGGTGCATTTGAGGAGGTCCTCCTTCAACTCCATGGGCCGCGCTGAGATGAAGATACGAGGAGGTTCAGAAACCACGTTTCCATCTCATCCATTCTGATTTTTATTTTTTATACGTCTTATACATTCAGACTTACAACCGAATCGAGGTTTGACCAGGTTGGGCTGACTTTGCCTCCACTGCATCCATCGCTTCCAGGCGTCCACTCCGTATCGACTCTGAAGTTTTGGGAGATCTGTGGCAGCGGCCTTGAGGGCAGAACCTTTTTGAGATTTCTTGTCTGCCGCTTTAGACTCCTGCGCCTTACGACCCTTAGAGGATCCAGGAAACAAAGACGTTAAAAGACGACAAAGAGTGTAAAAGACAAACTGATACAGAGACCCTATATTTACCCTCTTTTCTCGACCTTTCTTGTTAGCTTGTCTCCGTCGTGAGGTGGTGGGAGGGGGACTGGGAGACCTCTGGGAATGCTCCCTCAGTCGTGCCATCTTCTCCAGAGTTTCTGAATAAAAAATGATATAAAGGTTAGTAACACCAAGGCTTAGTTAGCTTTTACAAAGTTCAATCGCTGTGGTTATTTTGATCCTTGTTCTGGCTAACCTTAAGCTAGTTTTTACTTTTAAAACTAACCTGCTAATTTATATTACTGGTTCTCAGATCAGTCCGACCCGGAGCAGGAGATTTTCTTACCGACGTTAAAATCAGTTTCTACGTCCATAGGAGGCGGAGCCACAGGCTGGGAGTCCACGGCCGCAGAAGCATTCGCCACCGAGTTGGACTTCTCCCGCGAGTGAGGTCGACTCAGCGGCCTGAGACCCGTGTCAGAGGAGTTGTCTTCAAAGTTGTTGAGGAAAGTGGCCAAGTCCTCCGTGTCCAGGTCGTCACCGTAGGCACCGGTGCGATCTGCAAAAAAAACGTAATGTTCTGTAAGGACTGACGTTCAACCTGCTTGTTGTCATTTTCCACCAACGGTGAAGGACACTGGCTCACCCTCCGCTGCCGCCGTCGCACGTCTCCCCGACTTCCTCTCCACCTTGACCTTTGCCTTCTTTTCCTTTACTTCCGGCTCGCTCTGCTCCGCCACCATCTCCGCCATGAGGATGATGTCGGCCTCGTAAGGATCAGCGGGAATCTTCTCCTTGATCTCCTGGATGGTTTCTATGATGCGTTCGGCGTTGTCCGTGGTGACAGGAAGTAACAGGGGCACAGGAAGCTGTGGGGGAGCAGGAGGAGGTTAGGATGTTTCTGCTTCTTTAAATGTGTCAGGAGGAGAAGGCAGACGTACTGGTAGAGGGAGAGCCACGGCCTGAGGAGTCAACTGGCTGTACATGGCCATGGGAACTGGGACGTAGATCGGCACCGGCACGGGAATCACCATCATCTTTGGGAAGATGCCAACTAAAAAGCGAAGATAAAAAAAAAAAAGCCGTGTGTGAAGAAATTAGGTCAAATAAACAACGTTCTAAGCATGTGACTTCTGTGTGGACACTTTGTCCTTGCAGGGACAATGAGCTGGTCTCCATTGAGTGAGTGGGTTTTTTCGGGGTTCAACATTTAGTTTGGAGTAGAATTAGATTTAGAGAATAAAGATTAGACATGGATTTGTAATAGTTAGGGTAGAAAGGGTCAAGGGAATAAACAATGTCCACAAGAGGGCCTCAGAAAACACAAAATCCTGTGTGTCTTTCAGGTAAATCTATACTTGTGGGGACCGGAGTAGGAGGGCATTTTCTGGGGAAAGAACTAGTTTGGACTTAGAACTAAACACAGTATCAGATTAGAGTTGGGCTAAGACTTAAGACGTGACACAGATTTATAACGGTAAAGGTTGGGAGAGCCAGTGTTTTCTAACCTGTCTGTGACTCAGCGTCTGACGTCTGTAGTCTACAGGAGACTCCTTTGTTCTTCACCAGCGGTCGACAGAGAAGAGCTTTGTTCTTCAGGATTTTTGGAGATTGTGGTTCGACTGTTTCAGTCTAAAAGAGACAGATAGGAACAGGATTCACACACACACCACAGTAAATGTAAATCTACTAGCATCTTTTTTTTTTTGGTGGTTCCTGGTCAGAGGTCAAACACACCTGGACTGGTGCACTAACCAGTATAACTAACTGATTTTATTTCTTACTTGTGTCGAGTTCTTTGACAGAGGTTTAGTAGTTGTGCCTGGGAAGGAAAAATTAGAAATGTTTAAAAAAAAAAAAAAAACCCACACATTCAACACTCTACAGTGAATAAAGTTTTTTTTTTCTCGTCTGTATTTTGAAAGACGAGTTGTTCTGCACCTGCTTGTCTGCTACTTTGCTCAGAAGCCGTGGCATTTTCTGATGCGAGCGACATGACGTTGGCGATGACAGGTGTGTCCTCGGCTGGATCTGCAGAGACACAGAACCAAGACAGGTAGAGATGTATGTATATGTACACACATACATATATACATATATACACACATATATGTATATCTATATGTATACATATATATCAGTTTGTAATATATAAATGACTGTCACCTTTGGAGAGCTCTCCCTGTGACGACTTTTCAACACAGAACTGCAGCAGACAGGTCTGATCGCAGAAGTACTTGACCTCGGACAGCAGGGGGAGACTCTGCTTCAGTTTCCCTTTGGTTCCGCACATGTCACATTTGGACAACTGAGAGAGACCAGCACACGGGAGAGAGTGAACGTCCGTCCAAAAGCCAACCCTCAGTAGATCAGTCGGGCTGTGAACTCACGTGGCAGAAGAGCATGGTGTATTTGGACCTGCACTCCTCGCAGCAGAACTCCTCGGTGGCGCCCCCGTACTGCGCTGTCACCACCTTCTTTGAGGTGCAGTGGCAGTAGGTGCAGGACGGACAGTGTTTGCCCCAGGTTTTGGCCAGGTCGTGTTTGAAGAGGAGCTTACAGCCTGAGAGGAGGAGGAGGAGGAAGATGGGGTGAGGAGGAATGATGAAGCAGGACATAAATATAAATACAGCTACAGAACACAGTCAGTCAGTGAGTGTGTGTGTGTGTGTGTGTGTGTGTGTGTTTTGGTCGTCTTGGTACCTTCACTGCAGAAGTGACAGTCCTTGTTGTTGATCCTCCTGACCTCCGTGGTGATCTTCTCTGCCTTACAGTACTCACACGGACTGGTGACAAAGTTGTCATTCTTGTATTCCTGCGAACACTCCGGGCTGCACACAAACACCATCTTATCCTGCACACACACACACACACACACACACACAGGGACATCAGGACACTTCTCTCCTCACAGTGTGGTCAGTCAGGTTCTCCTCCCTCACCCACCTTCAGGTGGATGACTTCAGGTGTGAAGGTGATGTGGCGTCCACACTGGGAACAGTTCAGTGCGTCGGCGTCCTTGGAGAGATCCGCCTCCAGCTCCACTGGAGCCGACTCCGGGCTTTGTGACGATCCAACTGGTAACTTTGTGAAGATGTTCATCTGTTTTTGGGATTTCTTAAAATTCTCCTACGGCAAAGAGAGAACGTCAGAGTCAACGTGGAAAATATATGGTACTTCAGTAATATATGTACATATGTACATATATACATACATATATATATGTATATATGTACAGTACATACTGTATATACACATATATGTACATATATATGTATATATATACACGCTACACACATACAAATATATGTATATATATACATGAGTATATACATATATCTACACACATACATATATATGTATATATATACACATATGTATATACACATACATATCTACATATATACATACATACATATATCTACATATATACTGTAGATACATACATGTATCTATTAAAGGCTTCTTTTTAGAGCTTGAGTACCACTTGTTGCACACGTTCCATAGTTTGAGAACCACTGTTGTAGAAAACTAAAATCATAAAAAAAAAAAAAAAAAATTCCTGCGTCATCACCTGGAAAGTCATGACACAGGGCAGAGAGCAGAAGTTCCTGATGCTGGTGTCCGACATGGCCAGGTGATACGCAGGGACGGCATTTTTGCCACAGTGGTCACAGTTGACCCGCGCCCCTGTCAACAACAGACTGGTTTCACGTACGAGTAAAACGACAAATGTCACGGAGCGGCTTTTTTTGTTTTTGTCTTGTCACCTGAGGCACTGACGGTCTGAACCATGAAGGCCATCACACAGCTGCTGCTGCAGAACAGGTTGACAGAGTCGTCCTCGTTGTTTTTGTTGTCCACCATCTCCGATATCAAGCGCTCGACTCGACACATGGAGCACGGCTGCGTTGTCTTGTTTTTCTGTTTTACCACAAAAAAAACAAACAACCGTCAAAGGCGTAAAACTAAACCGACCGAATCGCAAGTTACGTCGACGACGAAGCCATGTTATGTTAAAGAAGCTGAAGGAGAATAAACTCGTGGCCCGTGGAGCACATCTCGGACTCTCCTACCTCCTTGTATTTGGCCAGGCAGGTCAGGTTGCACAGGGTTTTGCTGGTTCCCTCCAGCCGCAGCGTCATTGACTTTCCGTGGCAGAAGGAGCCACAGTTCGCACAGGAGGCCACTGACAGGTTGTGCGCCGAGCGGAAACGGGTGAAGCAGAGGTCGCTGCAGAGTTTGTGCACGGCCTCGTTCAGGACCACCTCGTGTTTACTCTGGAGAGAGACGGAGACAACAAAAACAGTTTAAAACATTCATAAAAGTCAGCTCCTGCAGGCAAACACTGGTACTGCACAAAGACTTGCACCTCAGAAATGGTTCAAAATAAGGGACTCAAGTTTAAAAACTGTGTTTTCTCAAATGAACAGAAAAAAAAAGAAATCATGTGACAGAAAAACTGCAACAAGTCTATGAAGATTCCCAGTCATCCAGGTCATGGTCAAGTTTAAAAAGTTCTGTTAGGCAACTGGACGTGAATTTTCTAAAAGAAGACGTTTCACCTCTGATCCAAGAGTCTCCTTCAGTTCTAACTGGTGGTGGGGACTAGAGCAGATATATACTGTAGGTGTGATAAAGAATACTTCAGCTCCACCCTGTTAGGTTAGGCCCTGGGAGACATTTTTGTCAACCAGGACAACCCGCCTGTGTAGCGGTTGGTTAGTCTCCCTGGGAGACTAAACAACCCCTACACTCATGACCTAACACAGGAGGGCCGACTCCTCAGGACAGGACTCAGCTGTTCACATACACCTCAAGGACAAAACACACTCCTTTGAGGACAACAATGTCCACATTTTGGCCAGGGAAGACAGATGGTTTGAGAGAGGGGTAAAAGAAGTCATTTTTGAAGGTGAAACGTCTTCTTTTAGAAAATTCACGTCCAGTTGCCTAACAGAACTTTTTAAACTGCAGCAAGGTGATGAGCAAAGGATTCTGGGAGATGGAGCTGTCACACAAAAAGGAAGAGGAATGGACCAGAGTGGAGGTGGTAGTGGTGGTCAGGACTAACTCACAACACAGATCCTGTTGCACACGCTGCAGATACAGTGCGGTCCTTTTGATACTATTGCTTTGGTGGCTTCTGGTTTCTTGGTGGCGGAGCTCCTTTTCTTGTAGTTGAAGGCACTCAAACAACTCTGGCTGCAGAACTCCTTCATGGCTCCTTTAGCGTCGGGGGACAGGATGATGTCCTGAGGTCGGAGGACCGCCCTGGGAGAAGGGGCGGCGTTCAGAGGTAAGTACAAACGAGGAGAACAACAACAGACATGACAGACATGACAGACATGACCGCTGCTCGGCTGCACTCACTTTTGGCAGTTGAAGCAAATGACGCTGAGACTCTTCTGATTGGGCAGGGCGGTGGCCAGGCAGGAGGTGGAGCAGAAGAGCGCCGAGCAGCCCCTCCTCTGGAACGCCGTCTGTCCTTTCAGCAGATTCTTTTTGCAGTTGAAGCAGGACATGTGTGAGGACGAGAGGACAGGAGGCTTCTGGGAACTGGTAGACTGGGTGACGGAGTAGACCGACCCGATCCCCAAGTCCTCCTGTCAGCGACGCAGAAGTGAGCGACGGGGGATGGTCAGAAGAAGAAAAAAACAGACCAATTTAATCAAACACTGAAGGCGTGTAAACAGTATTACCACAGTTTTATCATTACTATTAGTTAATTATTTTTAAAAAATGGACAACAATGGTCAACTATTTTTGCCAGACATAGAAATCACATTTTTGTGTAATATTATTATTTGATGTTTGTTCCGGAATCCAGTCGTGGGCCGGGTTAGGACAATACGGTGGGCTGGATTCGGGCCACCAGTTGATAATCGCTGCCCTATAGTTTTATACACACTTTATGGTGTTATATACAGTGCATAGTTCTATGTGTACGGTGTAGTTTGACCTGTGTGTATGAGCTCCTTGTTTGGTTCATGCACCGATGTCAAACAGTACCAGTTCAGGAGATCTTCTCACCCTGGCCGTGGTTGGTTCGTCCTTCACACTGGCGTCGGACGTGGAGGAAACCAGAGCTCGGTCGTACTCTTCGTCCTCGGGCTCGTCCTTCACCTTGACCAGCGGCGGTGAAGTGGACCTGGACGACTTAGCCGTCTGGGATCGGGTCTACAACACAAGGAGGAAAAAAGAAAAGAAAAAAGGAACATCAGCTGTGAAGGTGTCAACATGGGGCTCGGGGGCCAACAAGAGTTCCATCTAATGAAGATTTGACTTACTCTCATTCCATTCACCTTGGGCGGGGGCGATAAGCTGGTTCTCCCTACAGGAACACAGGCAACAAGTTCAGAGGAATCAAAAAACAAAATTTAAGAAGAACTCAAACCGACCAAACGTCAAACGTTCACTCTGCTCCTCTGTTATTTTATTGTCTATTTTGTTTGGGGTTTTTTTTATTACAAGAAGGAGCTGAAGAGGTGGACACCTCACCTGAACTGGTCGTTTCCTCCTGCGTCTCTGCCTTAGGAGGTGTCAGAACACTGGGCTTCACATCTCCTTGCTCCTCCTCATCCTCCTCCACTTGACCTGATGAAGTAAAGTCAAGGCATTGTTGTAAATGAGATGCAGAAAAAAAAGGAAATTTCAGCATTTCCTGACAACACTGCCCTCATCTGTTCAACTGTGGAAAGGTTGTTTTTATACAAATCATAACAATAAAAAAACTGCATCTCTGTAAAGGCCTGAACCTTCAAAACCTCCCTCAAAAAATGTAACACAAATCCACTTTTGTTTTGTGTTACCTGTGGGAGAGCTGCCAGAAGAGGGCGTCCTCTGCACATCTCTGGGTGTTTCCCATCCCTCTTCCTTTTCCATCTGAGCTTCTTGGTCTATCTGGTCCACCGTACCGATGTCCATCATCTCGTCCAGGTCATCCGCTGTAGACACCCTCAGTGTACAGCTGCGGGGCGCAGCGTTCTCCTTCAAGTCCTTTTGCGCGTCTGAGGTTTTGTCCATATCTGTGTCCTCGCCCTCTGAGTTGTTCTCGTCTGTTACAGATACGTTTTCTTTGTCCGTCTCCTCTGTCTTTACCTCAGGACCAGTTCCTGTCTCTGAAGAACTGTTTGGTTCATCGTCAGGAACCGAAGCTGTGACCGTGAACGTCTGGTCTGTGGACGATGGCGATGGATGTGGATCAGAGCAGGAAGGGCTGACATCTGCTGCAGCTTCTTTCCTGTGGTCACCATTTTCAGCAACAGTGGAGTTGACGTCACCCGCCTCCTTCTCCTTCTCCTCCTCCTGTGTAAACATTTCAGAAGGAGAGTCACAAACACCCCTTGGATCTGCAATGTCCAGTTTTCTTCAGTCCCTGATGATTCTACACATGTCCCCTTGTTCACCTGTGATCAACAAAACACATCCTGAATTTTCAATAATAAATTTAAAATTCTCTTCTGATTGACAGCTTTATCTACTACAACCCTTGTCCCTTTACTATAAGGGTAGGACCAGGTTCTTTCCAGTCCAGTCTAGTCCAGTCCAGTTAGGGCCCACCAAGCATACACCCACGGTCTATTTTGGGCTGATCACCCATCACTTGAGAACCCCGTGCACAAACACAGTCTCAAAACATGATGATTAATATGACAAACACGGGCGCGTGACAATGTGGGCGTGTGAATTGAAACGCAGACATGTGTGACACTGACTGTTGTCTGTTTACAACCGTAACATAGGACGTGAGTCTGCAGTGACGAGTCAACTAGGCTAACAGAGGTCTACATTCTAAACCTCACGTTTGCATGAAAATCAAAGGATTTGCTTTCACCTGCGTCGGTGTCGCGTCTCTCTCCATGTTACCAATTAAGCATTTTATTTAAAAAAATGAATGATCTATATTTAAAACGACCACATTACTCTGTGCTGGGCTAAGGCTAACAGACTAAAAAAGCCAATTTACTCTGTGCTGGGCTAAGGCTAACAGTCCGGCTGTTCGTTAGCTCGCTCGCTAACACTCGAGTTCAGCGTACGAGGATGTTTACATAGCGAAACAACCTGACCGCCGTCCTGCATTTAAAACGACGACGGCCAAAGTTTTTTCCTACAAATGTGTGATAACAAAAGTACTGAGCCGTAACGACGTGCAAAGGAAACATTACCGCGCCACACTCCTGCACAGTAGGGTCTTGATTGGTGGCCAGACGCTGGTGTCCATCCGTACTTCCCGTAGTCGCCATGTTGGCTCCAGAAATATCCCGCTTCTTGGAGTCTTGGAGGTTAATTAAAAATAGATTAAAACTAGGCCACACCGCCAAAACAAGTATCGAAAACCTGTGCTACATCATTCGTATCCACTGTATCTTGTTGTAATGTGGAATAGTCTTCTTCTTTACTATGGTTTTAGCGGTGGTTAAACTTTAGACGCTCACTATCGCCGCCCGGCTGTGGAGTCCGAGCACTCAATAAATAATAAAGTCCAGCCATTGTACAATAACCGATCGGGAAACAAAGATATTAATATTATTGTACTTATTGTTAATTTCGGAAAAAAATATGTTACTAGGGAAACATTTTTTCTGTTATAACATAACTTTTTCTACACTTCTACGAATACTTATTCCTCCAAAACCTTGTTTATTTATTTATATGCTAAATATTAGCGTTCCTGTTTGGAACACAGGGTCAGTATAACAAAACAAAACAAAAAGCTGTTAGTGAGTCAATGAAAGCATTCAGATGAGTGTTTATTTACACAAACATACACAAACGTTGATAATTAGAGACAAACATTGTTAATGATTTACAGAGCTGTTTGTTAGCTCACATAGATCAGTGCTGAAAAACTGGACGCTTGATTTTAACACCTGTGTAGATTCAGTATTTTTTAAACATTTTAGCATGATTTCTTTAACTTCATAAACATATAACAATTACTTTTTTTTCTTTACAATGCGAATAATCGCAGAACATTTTAACAATAATGAAGCACTAGTTTTTGGAAATTATTGATTTAACGTTTCTTGAGTGTAACTGTTGAAACTGGCAAATATAAAAGTAGCTTCCATAAAGACACTCAAACCGTATGAGATACAAACACATTTTCATCAGCTTGTTTCATGATCATGAGCTCTAACACGTGGCTCCAACAGCTTATTGTGTGGTTATTTATTTTGTAATGTTACTTTATTTTAAAAAAAAATCATAATGTATTCACAGCTTGGGCTCCAAAAGAGCGAGTTAGCTCCCTTTTAGCATTGATATAGCGTCTTTGACGCCCTCTGCTGGAGCTTCAGAGAGGTTATCTTACTGTCCAGCTCATCCATGAAGCCTTCGTCCACAGACTCACTGTCCACCTCCTCCCCCTCTGCCTCTGTGGGCAGAAAAACATGTAGCTGTGTGCGACCTGGACCAGCAGCAGCAGCAGTAGCAGCAGCATTAGCAGCAGCATTAGCATTAGCAGCAGCAACAACACGTTGACTGCTGCCTGGAAGGCAGGTCTTCCCAATGACTGACAGAGGCTCCATTGCTGAAGGTCGGAGGTCGCCTGTATCTGTGCTCAGTGTATAACGTCTGGCTGCTCTTGACCTGACCCCGGGCTGGATGGCCTGTGAGAAGTGGACGTAGGTGGGTCTGTGCTGCTGGCTGCTGCCGGGCGGATGCCAGGACTTACTGGGCAGCAGTGGAGGTTTGGAAAATGGAAGAGGATTTCGCTTTGGAAAAACGCTGATGCGGCGCAGGCCAGAGGCTCCATCGAAGCGGACGTTGTCACTGAGCGAGAGAAGCGAGGGTTCACTGAGGCTGTGGGAAAAGGACAGCAGGTTAACGACAGGAGAGATAAGCTGTTAAAGAGTCGTTAAAGAGTCGTTACTGCCCCCTGTCTGTCAGTTCTGGTTCTGTCTTTTTTTTCCCACTGTATATTGGATCACATGAGCCAAAAGATGACATCATCACAGACATCATCACCAGAGGAAGTTCACAAGTTCTTAGCATGGAAAACACCATGTAGACCATTGTTTCCCAAAGACTGGGTCGCGACTCTCAGGTGGGTCACAAGATATATATATATATTTTTTGTGTGTCGTCTCGCCTCCTGTTTTTCCCAGGAGTTTACAAATAATGTCTACTGACTTGGGTCGCGAAGGATTTTGACTTTCCCCAGAAAAAAAAATGTTTGAGAAACACTGATGTGTACCACCTGGTGGTCTCAGACTGAACTACAGTATTATACAGTACAAAGGGCTGGAGTCCAGGTCACCCTACAAAGTCCAGGGATTCTCAGAGTGGAGATCCATCCATCCATCATCTGTCCGTCCATCCATCCATCTGTCCATTCATCCATCCATCCGTCCATTCATCCATCCATCCATCCGTCCATCCGTCCACAGATAACTGTTATTGTGGAACTCGATTCCCTCTGGTCTCCTGGGAGGAAACGTCAGGTTAGTGGACAGGCTCCATCCTCCCTCTGTACAAAATCTCACTGATCCTCATTTATGAGATGGTCATTCAAACCCTGTGGTGGAGGCCATCAAATCGAGTGTGTGTGTGTGTGTGTGTGTATCACTCAGGTTTCTGCCTCCACTGGGCCGTGGATCAGCTTGCACACCTGAGATTTATGACACACCGGTCCCCTCGTCTGAATGAAAGCCACCGTGGGAGGGAAGGGGAGGGGAGGAAACAGGAGGGAGGTAGAGGAGAGGATGAATGAAGCCGGGCCTCTACATAATCCTATCAAACTGGAACTGACCCCAGAGAGGACAATAACGGTGTAATTCCAGTGCGGTTCTAAAGCTGTGGTTGAATGTCGAAACGACAAAGACGACAAATGCTGTTTGGAGCAGCGGTGATGTCAGCAGGTGGCACTAGAGCATGCTGGGACAGCATTTTTTTTCTCTGATCACATGGGTGTCAGTCAAGTCAGCGTCACAGCGTCAAAGAGTGACGGACCTGTACCGGGCCGCCTCCCCTATGTTTGCTTTCACTCCTGGCTTCACTCTGAGTCTGGATCTGCTGCAGATTTACCCTGAAATTGAACCCACACACAGTAACAACGGTCGTTCATCTCTGTGGTGCGACCGTGTGACGGACGGGTCGATTGTCCAGCGTGTGACCCCGCCCTCACCCATCGACTGCTGGGATTGGCTCGGGCCAATATGCAACGGTAAGACGATACAGGAGAAGAGTCGTGGTCAACTTTCTCCCTCAGAAGTTGCCACTGCAGGTAATCAGAGATTTATCAGTGGGTTCAAACCTTGGACATTAGGGAGGAAGATTAACTCCTCACACGCTGAGCTCCTTAATGCTGATTTTTAAACTGTGTGGTAATGCCAGCTTCACCCTGGTGAGGGCGCTTTGATATCAATTTTAAGCAAAGTTCAACAGCCAGGGGTGTCTGTGTTGATGAAGAACTCTCCCCCCACAGAGCCCCGGCAGAAAGACCTTCATCACCGTCATCATCACCTGATGAAGGTGATGATGACGATGATGAAGGTCAGCTGCTCCATCACACACTGGAGAAACGTCACCAGAGAAGACCGGTACCTGTGACAGACCACGCTGCCTCTGCCGCCTCGCCCTCGGGCTGAAGCCGCCAGCGACGGCAGCTTCAGAGAACCTCTGCCGCTCCTGGCTCCTCCGGCTCCTCCGGCTCCTCCTGCTGCCATGGGCTGCACCGAGCCGTTGAGCAGGTAACTCTGAACCAGAGCCCGGTCCCTCTGGCCCTGCCAGGACCCACCGATGTCCAGACCCAGGCCCAGCACGGCTGTGGGGAGTTCAGCTCCGGCGGTGTCACTCATTGGTGTCTCCCGCTCTGTCTCACCTGCAGGAGAAACCTCAGGGTTGATGGTTGGATTCCTCCAGTCAGACTGACATAACCGGTCCTGTGGTCTCCCGATGCTCAGACCGTCACCTGACTGTGGCAGGCTGCGGGGGATTTGACGGCAGAGGTGGGCTGTACGGCTCCACCTGCAGGCAGCGGACGTCATCAATGATGCATGTCCATTAATGTTGCATGACGGTGCTGGTCAGGTGGACACCAACTACTTTACCTCCTCTCCTCTCTCCCTTTCCCTCTCCGTGGGCTCGGCTTACAGGCACAGGGTGCAGGTGGTAAACAGACAGAGATACACGAGGTTTGAATTAACGCCCAGGAAATGTAGCTGCGATCAAGTTTGGCTGAAAATACTTCAATCTGTCTTCACCGTGTGTGAGAGACATCAGAGGGTTAGTATTGGTTTGGAGACAAGTGACACACATTAATATAAATGTTGGCATATACTGTATATACATACATGATTATATATATATATAGGTACATATATGTGTATATATATATGTTACTTTATTGTAGAAGCTATCAAGTCAAGAATTGACCCCTCGACCCTCAGGTTTTGCCACAACTGGACGACCTTCTCCTGGTGTTTACTCTGCTTCGAGTCTTTAGATTAGATTTTAATCGTTACGACCAGTTGTTATTTTATTGTTTTTATTACGTCCTCAGTCACAGTCACCGAGGGCTGCAGTGACGCCGTGTCACCAGCAGGTCCAGGGTTCAACTCGACCTCATACGCTGTGTCCCAGGTTGGGTTGCATCAGACAGGGCAGCTGGGGTAAAACTTCTGCCAACCTGCCACAGCAGCAGCAGCAGCCCAGGATGACAGGGCAGGGTGAAAGTGATTCTTCATCTTCGTCTGTACTGCAGCACAGACCTGGACATGTTTGTGATACATCCAAACACACATATAAACAGTATCAGTTCACACTGACGTCTCTGTCCCCTCAGTGTGTCGTGGACGTTACCAGTCCACCTACAGCCAGGGTACGTGTTTTCCAGCCACCGTCTAAAGTACTGACAGCTCATTAGCGAGTCAGCGTTACCGTGCCAGGTCACGGTTCAGGTCAGACGACACACACCTGACCCACATTCCGCCTGCGCGGCTAAGACTGAGCTGCTGCGGATCGTCTTGCCTCCTCTGGGCTGGACGTCCTCCAGGGTTGACAGCCAACCCTCAGGATACAGGTGTGATGGAGCAGCGGAAACACCGCGGCCCGGGCTGTAACTGTAACCGGCTGCAGGCTGCCCCGGAGCTGGGGCAACGGGGCAGGTGAGAGGCAGCGGAGGTAGTTAATCACCTGCTCAGAGACGCTTCTCACTTGATTCATGTGTCTGTCTCTACATGATACTGTTGGATTAAAGTTTCCGACGGTACTACAGTGGTACTATAGTGGTACTACAGTGGTACTGCACCAGTAAAACACAAACTGATCTGGTCTGACCAGACATGGACGAGACACAGAAGACAAACACACACGGCTTGGTTTAATTATTCATTTATTTGACAGTCTAATAATGAGCGAAAGAGTCCTCTACTTCCCGGAACAGCAGGACCTCTGGTGGCTCCTTCAGGCACTGCATCTAACTTTCAGCAACTTGTGCAGCTCTGCAAAACAATTAAAGAAAAAAAATATATATAAAAATCGTCATACTTCCATCATCACAATCATGTTTTTCTTTAGAATTCACCAAAGCGTTGTAACTCACGTTTCAAGTCAACCCGACACGGACGAAGATCAGAGTCTTCTTCAGCAACTCTGCCGTTTGAATCACACATCGTTCTGTTCACCTACAGAAGAGAAAAGACGGGAACAGAACTGGTGTGAAACAACAGAACCCTTAACCAGATCCTCCAACATCGCATGGCACATTTGTACACTGTTGACAATAGTGGTTCTCAAACTACGGTTGGTGTACCGCTAGTGTTACAGATGTAAACAAAAAAAAAACTTTAACCACTGTCAAAAACCTGGACCTCCAAGGTGACAAATTCCTCTGGATCTTACCGTTGTTTTTATAGAGCATCATCTTCATCATCATCATCATCATCATCCTCCTCCCTCCATTAGTCCAGGTTCCTGTGATGAGAACACAAACAGTGAGAGTCTGGCAGTGGACGGTCCTGAAGGTTGCTGTTAGCTAACATTAACATCTTTTATGCTGAGGACGACTTTCACGTGTGTTGATGTGTGTGGAGACTATTTTTCATTTAAAAAAAAAATTTTTAAAATTGGGTTATAATGTTATATCGTACACATGCATTACACAAACGTAGCTCATCGTGTTTCGTCAGTGTGAGTTGAGGTACAGACATGTGGTGTGATGATGTGTGAAGTTATACAAAGTCGTTTGAACACACTGTGTTCTGAAACTTCAATAAAAGTAAAAAAAAAAAGAAATAAAAATTCAGGAACGGACAAAGTTGCCAGATCTGTTGAGATCCAGAGATTTCCCTAACGAAGCCACGTGAAGCTGGACTTTCAGGGGAGATTCAGCAAAAAAACTCAGACACAGAGAAGAAAAGCGTGGAGAACGGTCGGTCGGGATTATTGGTGGGAACCATTTTAGACGAGGTCCACAGGGACCGAAAGGGACATTCTGGCACCACACTCAGAAAACAGGATGTGGAAAAAGGTGTTGACGAACAGGACTTGGTGACAAATGGATCACAGTGCAGAGAGAGTTTGGATTTTTTTCTCAGCAGAGCTGGGTGGAGCTACCACAGCAGGTCTCCGCAGCTACGTCAGCACCAGGTGTGACCAGGAATCACAGGGAAATGACTGCAGAGCTCACACTGGTGTGATTGGGGGGGGGGGGGGATGAAAGCCAATGAAAATTACCATGTACAATATACAGACCAGCAAAAGAACAACAACAACAACAAAAAAATCTATCAACTGTCGTTGGTTTCCTGACTTGGATATAAGAACAATTACATCCCACATTGATATTTTATGATATTTGTGTAAAAAAGTAGTGTTATCGGAATTTCCAAAATGTGGAAACGAGGGCTGAAAATATTTGTTGCATGGATGAGAAGCTGTATAATGTGTAATAAAAGAGCACTTCCTTTTCTGAAGTCTGTTATCTTTCACTCTGTTTGTTTCTGCTCCCATTTCTTAATCAAGGTGGGAGCAAGGTGTGCCCCCTACAGGTCAAACTGGTGTCAGCAGTGGTATGAGCTAACTGGTCAGTACCTCGACAACTTCAGCCAAACCTCAGTAAAGGTTTGACAAACGTGAACATTTGTAACTGTTCATCGCTTCACTCTTGTCTGATCATAACGCCGATGGACTGAAACTCCACAAATGACAGTGTTGAGTGTGATAAAACACCAGTGTGTAGTCGTGTTGGTGGAAAAGTAGCCCCGCCCCCTTAGCAACACGTTGCCAAAAAAGGCACCAGAATTAGTTTCAACTGGTGCTAGATGATATTTACAATATATCTATCTACAATATATCTAATATATCTATCTCCAGGAGACGTGACGGAGCTGAACAGAAAATCTTCTCCAGGAGACGTGACGGAGCTGAACATAAAGGCCAACCATCGCAGGACATCGGACTGACCACCGGGTGTGTTGGCCAATCAGAGATGAGCTAACTGAAAGGCCCGTCTTACTCTCAGTACCGACCTCAGAGACAGGAAACACTTTTTAGTCAAATGTTCTTGCAAAAAGTGGAAAAATGAATTGGACTTTTTTTTCACATTTTCATCCAGAAATTTTAAACCCACTCATTCAGTCACAGATGTTTCTACAAACAAGACCAGAATAAACCAGTTTGACACGAGCTGTAAGACCAACGCACCCAGAAAACTCCCGGTCATTTTCACCGTCCGTCCATCTGTCCAGCGCAGTGGGACAAAAACACAGGAGTGTCAGGGATTTCTGTAAACGAACTACAGGAGCCAAGTGGTGACGACTTCACGGGTCGACTGCAGACGCTAAAGCCTTGTATGGGTTTAGAGGAGAAACTATATGACCGGTGCTGGTCCTGAGGGCAGGCACAGAGGCATTGATCTCTGGCACACACCAAGAGAGGTGTCGTGAGAGTTAAAGGTTGAAAGTCAAACTCTGGAAGTACGATCTCGACTATTCTTTAACTGTTTCTTGGAATGATGGTGGACCAGTGGACCAGTGGGTCGTACACTTGTCTTACAACAGATGGTTGTGGGATCGACTTAAGACGTTACCTGTCGATCTTCTGGCAGCTCGTCTGAGTTAAACTGTCCAAGATTTGATGCCAGATATTACCCACGATTCCCACCTGGGCGAGGTCTGCATCACAAAACAGTAATTATGACAAGTGCAGCGAGGACTAACAGGACTTTAGGTCAGCGTTTGTGAGCGACAGTATCAACACTAAACCAACTTCAGGTTGGGTGAAGGAACTGTCTAGAACCAGAGCTGGAAGAACTGCGTCAGACATTGGACCTGGTCCAGTGGACAAACTCTGGTTTGTCTCTGGCCTAAGGCTGGTTTTTCAGGTTGTATTTCCAAGAAAGAAAAAGTCAAGGATTTTGAGTATGCGACAACAGTTTAAAAAAAAAACAAAGCGTTAAAACCAGTGACTCAGCTGTCGAGTTTTGTTTCCACACATACAACGATACACGTTTTAAGCACTACAGCCACACATACACACACTGCACAAATATATATATATATATATTTCTCCGGCACAGTCGCACACCACGTCTGAGGAACAAGAGATCTGCACTGTGATGTCATTCATTGGAAGTGTGGTGCCAGAAGCCCTGTAAACGGTAGAGTTATTAGGTCATGGGAACACTATGCATCATAGACATGGATGGGACACTTACCTGGCGAGCTTCAGCGGATCTGTGTATGCATACCTCTGGTGCAGTACAAACATGTCCAGGCTTTAATGTCCACTGACTTCTACTCATCGTCATTGTAACCCAACTGCAGAGAAGAGCCTTTACTGTGGACAGGGGCAGCCTGTCTCTGACAAGCTGGCTGACAGCAGCTAACGTGTCGCACATTTACCCACAGACAAAGAGACACACACACACACACACAGACACACACACACACAAATCATCCTTTCATCAAACAGAAGGTGTGTGCGGTGTCCTAACTTAGCAAGAGGTTTTCATTGCTCTTCAAAGGGAATTTGAAAGGGAGTTTTCTATGTGAACTCCTGTCGTACAGAAGTGAAGAGTCTCGTGTTGAATTGTTACTGAGTCAGTTTAACAGGTAGGAGTTCAGTTCTTACACCAAACCCTGAAAGACAGAAAACGTCTGACTAAAAGGTGACACATTGTAAAGTATCGCCCAGGAAAAATCAATCATTTCTGTTGTCAGTTGCCTTTCAAAGGACAATGCCTTTAATAAGAATAAGAATTAATGCAATTTGTATTGAGACAATCAATGGAAACCAATGTTCAAATAACTGTTTATTTTCCAATGGAGACGGCGGGGGTGGGGTGGGGGGGGTCTGAGGTCTGTCTGTATTTCTATATCATACCTCCATATATGTCGGAAGGTAAATCCAATGTGTGATCTGTATTATTGGACGTTCTTGAGTTTAACCTCTATAATCTTTAGAGGGCAGGTCGAACTCTAAGTCCAATGCTTCTACGTTTGCTCATTTACATGGAAGAAGGGGGTTTTAACCCTCGGGAAAGTGACGCTGGGCTAACGTGATCTCTGATTGGACAACTTTCACGGGGACACCTAAAATAAAGAGTTAAACAGATTTTAAAGAAAATAATGGTGGCATATTTTCTTACACGTTTACTTATGATAGCTTTAAAAAAAAAAAAGAACATTTTGTCATCACTGGTACAGAACAAATCGACTTAAAAATGGATCTATAGTAGAGACATGGCTAATGGCTAATATGTTAAACAAGAAGACTGAGAAGGTTCAAAGGATGGTGGATTTAAGACGTACGGCCATGTTGGTACTAGAGGTAAAGACTGTTTACACTGTTACGTCAAAACACTGGAAATGTACCGACAAATGGAGTGTCTTGTACCATCATATTGTCGTGTGATGTATTTATTCTAAAGGTTGGTGCCACATGGGTGAACTATGTTCCTTCAACAGTACAGGTCCATCTTGAAATACAGTTCAAGGAGTCATGGGGGGGCGTGGGGGTGCCCTCCTTTCCCTGTAGTTGCTTCATATTCAACTTGAGGACAAATGTGTCCTCAATCGCTGCAAAGTGCAGATAAGAAGACTAGCGTTGACACAACTTGACGTCTAAGAGGTCTCTCTTGGACAGGATTTAAAACATCAATTAGCTCAACCGCTAGTCAAGTAACTTCAATGTTTACATTTCTGCCTTTTTACATGACGTGTTGTTGTGAATATCATCGGCATATCTGACGGTTCAGTCATGCTAACTTAACTCATGACCAAACAAATTCCAGACGAGTCAGTACAACACGTTCAGAATCACTCGTGAATTCACCACAGAAGGAATAAAGAAGTATTACTGAGGTCAACTGGGACTGTCGATGGTCTGCAGCGACCAGGGTGCTGGAGACGTCCACAAATTAAAGGAAGATGGATGAACAAAGTTGGTTTTTCTTTTTCTCTCAACGGTCGTGGTTACAATGGAGCGTAATGGCTTAAAGGAAGTGCTCTGAACGCTGGTTCATCGTTACCTGTGCAATCACAATTGCTAACCTTCCAAGTCCAACCTAAAAAAAAAACTGTCTGCTAGGATCAACAGCAGATCCAACTGAAAGAACAGCCGCTCCTGTATCAGAGGTTAGAGATTGGAATCACAGAACTATTCTGTCTACGGGTAAAGGTTCAACGTCTGTGATTACCACTGAGTCGGAAAGATCCTTTCTTAGTCCAACACCTTTAAAGACGGTCAAACCTGTTAAGGAAAAACAAATGGTACAGAAAACCAACAGACAAACATAACATTACAAATTAAAAAGTATGTGCAAGGAAACGGTCGTCCTCCAAGAAGGGAGATCAACTCCGCTCTACATTAAAAATGACAAAATAAAGAACCGTTTGAAGTGTGTGGAGCCTTATTTTGGTCAACTTTTGTAATGTAATACATTTTTTTTTAAATACTTTTTTTAACATGACCATTGCACAATACGTTCTAGAAGGCAAATCTGTCTTTGGACATTTCTTAGGAGATCAAAGCTCATCTCAAGCTCCATTTGTAAAAGAATGAAAATAGTCTCAAGAACTCTACGGGAAGAATCCTTAGTGGAATATGTTTGTGCCTGGTTTGCCAACACAACATGGCCTTACTTAAGTAAATTTACAACTTAAAGTAATTTTCTACTCTGTAATTCTCCCCTTATTTCAAAGGGTGCAATGAGTATATAATTTAAGAAAACAGTTTTTTTTTGTTAAAACAAAAAAACTAATTCTGTTAAATATTTAGTCACCAGGACTTCAAAATCAAACAATACATCATCCTGCCTATAGTACTGCAGTATATCGCAATGTTTCGTAGTGTTGCGCCGTATCACGAGACATCTCATATCGGCAGATTCTTGCCAACACACAGCCGTATTAGATAACAAATATATTAACAGAAGATGTTAAAACTGATATTTGGCAAAACTAAGATCAAGAGTCAGTGGTCAGAAAATGGTCTTTGGAGATTTCAATGATGATGGTGTGTACAAAATATATCTGAATTTCTATATGTGACTTACATGTGTTCCTGAAGAAACAGGAACTTTCTTTGGGGACTCAGTATATATACTGTACATATATAAATATAAATGTAATTGATACTTGAGTACTTTACTGTCAGATCTTAGAGTCACTGTGCATTTGTACAACACTAATACCAAAGCCAAAATGCTCCTTTAATGCATGTCGCTCAGTGCCAGGCTGGCCTCAAATTTCTCCACAACACACAATCTGGAAAAGTTGGACAAACCTGTTAGAGAAAGAGGGTACACAACACAAACACACGGAACATTTCAGAAGCACACTTAAAGGAGATATCCAATGAGATCCTTACCGAATCAACCACAGAACGTCAGCTCCTGATTTGCAGCCATTTCTGAAGCCTTCTAGAGGTTCAAGCCTCTGCTTTAAATGCAACAAACCAGTATATAATCCATGTTGCCTTTTCAAGCATCCGACAACTGCAACTTTGGGTCAAGAGGTTGCTGATGTCAATGTCAATCTTGGCAGATATTGACATTGGGGTTCTGTTATCAGCCTGGGTATTTTTTTTTTCCCCAGACACCGTATACTCAGAAAACAGACACAAAAAATAAAATAAATGAAAAACCAAGAACAAAACAACAGGGTAAACCGTTCCCATTCTTTTAGCTGTGGTTTAAACAAACTCTGCCTGAACTAGGTTTAAAAAAAATCTGAATAAAGACATAAGGCAGTGTACTGATTTATAGGTTCTGAACAAATGTGATTTTAAAAGTGTTATATGTTACTGCATCGAGATCAAGAACAAAGTATAAAATTGTTTTGTTGAGATAAAAAAAAACACCTGTAAGGGCAGGCAGGTGTGTAGTATTTTCACCATGTTATACTAATGAGCTGGTATGAACTTAACTGCGTCAAACAGGGTTCACTGCTGGACAAATGTAGTGATTTTGCTCAAAAAGGCCAAAAAATAAATTAAGAAAGAAAGAAATGTTTTAGTTGCCACCACAAAGAACGGTTATCGCTTCAGTCTGAAGTCAAGTGATTAGTAAACCACTTCAAACACAAGACAGATTCACGTTTTATTTTTTTTCAGGTTAAATAAAGAAAAGTGACAAAACACCTGTTCTGCCCAGGAGGCAGAAACGTCGCCCACCATTTTACCCATGGAGCGACTGGTTCAGGTATAAGATGTCCATGGAATTTTTTACAAACAGATCAGAAATTACAGGAAAAGAGACATTTGCAAATCCTACTTTAGCCATTAGGTGCTGGCTACAGCTAATGGGCCGTCACAATTTTTATATAAACCCCCCCCCCCCCTTCTAAAAAAACAATAGGAAAGCTTAGAAGAAATCGTTTGGGGCAGGGACGTAGTTCAGTGTATTTTAGGATTATTAAATAACATTAGTAGGGATGCACCGAATTTTTTGGCCACCAAAAAATACTTTTATCACCGAAACAACACGGGTTGAAACAGAAAGTTACGATGACTGGGCAAAGATCGCGACCATCGCGGACCTGTCTGAAACCGCCAACATGTCTGCTGTGTGGACAAATTTCAAAATATCTGAGAAAGACCCAGGGGTATCGATTTAAAAAACGTGTAATGCTGAACTTAAGTACACTCAGAGTCTGTCAGCACACGTTTCACAGAGATCTGTTCGGAACCCCTGTACCTATCACGACTGTACTTGATCCGCGTTAAAAGGATCATTACATGGATGCGGGAATAAAGCAGTGCACACGAGAAATGTTCCAGGCCGCAAAGGACCCGCTTGGAGACGGAGAAGCGCAAAACACAAAAGAACAGAGTGCAGCAAAAATGTTCTGTGAGATCCTGAAAGACTGTCTCAAATTATGTTGTTATAATATAGTAATATTATTATATTATTTATTTTTAATCTATGTAATTGCAGTGCCTCGATTTCCTGATTTACGGTTTCGGCCACGAATTATAATTTCAGTGCATCCCTTAAATATAGTTTAATGAACATAGACTCACAGCCCCTGCTGGTGACAAGGTAGTGACCAGTTTTACAGCATAGTGTGTTGGTCATAAAACACCTTCAATCTCTCTGACTACATCAGTACAGAGTTAAAAAACGCCCCGGGTTACAAACACAAAACAAATGCCCCAAGTTGGACAGCATGAGAGAAGTACTTCTTAATACTAATGTACCACCAACTACACACTAATCAGCTGTAGTTCTTAAAGGTTCTATGTGTATTATTTCTGCTTTCTGAATTGTTACAAAACAAAGGAAACAAACTGTGGACAAAGAGTTAATGCATCCATTTGGATCCAGGATTTAATCATCACCAACTCTTCTGACGAACAGGCCAAACTGCCCAACATAGTCCTCAACTTCTTTACAAAAAAAATGAGTTATGTCTGCTCTTTGAACAAGGTAACAGTCAAAATAACAGGACTCTGGTACTGATTATTAATTTGATAACATCCTAATTGTTTTAATTGAAAAAGATACGTTCGGTATCGAGTAAGAAGAACTGAAACAGAGATAACACATAGACCCTTTAAGATCCAATACGGCAGGTAAGTCCATATTAAAATTAGGCAATGAAATTAGGCAAAGAGTTTGCACTTGCAATCCATTGTTTTTGTTTTTTTAAATAATAATTATTGAGAGATTTATCTGGATAGAACCAATTTTGTCTTTATTATGGTACATGCTTTGATTCCAAATGTATGGCACAGTATACAGCCACTGAATGTTATGAAAAATGTTACAATTAACATGTCACGAAGACAGAGCAAAATACACCTAGAAAAATAACGTGTACATGTGTAAGAAAGAACTAATGCATCACAAGAGGATGAGCTTCCGGTCCCGGCTACAGACAATACAAAAAAAAAAAAAAAAAAAAAAAAATTGACCTTGCCATAAAATTAGTTAATAGTCAAGCTAAAATGTAGCAACAAATCAAACTTAAATACCAGAAGCAACTTGATAGGTTTGTTTTGAAGCATTTGTACAAATGTTGCCACTTGAAAGCCTCAAGGAGCGCTGTTTAAAAACGGGGTTTCTTAGTAGGACCATCAAACTCCTCACGGACCCTGCCAAACCCAGCATTACCAGAACCCATTCCCCTGGCTCCACCTTGGGCAAATCGCTCATTGCGCTGCAGGTTTCAATTTGACGATGAGGGTATATGTGGTACGGGATTGGTATAGCGAGCAGTTACAGTTCATTTCCATGGAAGGGTGTGTGAAAAGGCAACAGCGTGTTTAGGTTTATATTGTGAGAGGATAAAACACAACCAGCAGGAGACGCATCCGAAGAGAGCGATCGTTCCAATATGAGGGTCCACAGGTGCCACAGGTTACATACGGAAAAGGAAGAGAGGGTAATGCTTTCGTTAGTTAGTGCCTACCTAGCACGGACTCTCCAGTGCATGCCAACACTAGCATGCTGGCTTCACCAATGGTCAGGTGAAGTTTTTTGCTCCAAGTATTTCAATCATTTGACAATATGGCCAAGGACACATGCCCAGAGAGGTTAAAGTAGTTGAATTCAAAATCTTAGTTATTCAGGTATTGTGAAGGTTCTATCACCACTGTTAAATCTCTCACGGTACAACGTCCATCAAACTGTATATACACGACGTCAAGGTCGTATAACATACGGGTCACAGAGCTACGATGTGATAAAATCATTAAGTTAAGGAGAGTACTTTGTTTTGTTCAGAGAAGTTGTCTAAACTCCAAGTAGGAATCAGACTGCATAGTAGAAGAGCTAATGAAGACTTGGATAAAAGAACCAGTGTAAATGTAAGAACTTGACTAAATCAACATTAACAGAGAATGAGGTGCCGGCTTCAGGGCACGCCTCACAGGGTTGCAGATTTTTACTGCTGTTTTTTGTTTTTTTCAATGTCATTTTGCAGCATGTGGATGAATATTACACCATATTATCTTCTTTATGATCATGTACTCTAAGAGTACTCAGCATACTTGACGTCATGCTAAATTATTGTCGTACTCTTACCTAGTTTGATATCATACGACCTGTTACAACTCGACGGAGAGTGTTACATTACATTAGCATGTTTAACTGAGCTTCCAGTTTGGTGGAAACCACAAAAGCAGAACTTGTCCATAATGACCTTCTGGAAATTTCTGACACTATATGCTAGTTTGAAGAACGTACAATTGAAAATAAATAACTTTCAACTGCCCCCCCCCACAAAACCCTCAATGTGAAGCCTCATTATTCAACAGACCAGAAGACGACTTTTCAAGTTATTCTGTGCATCCCAAAAACTCCTCATATCTTTTAGTACATGGTTTAGATATGTTAATGGAACAGGTTAACAACTTCAGCATCTTATTCAGCATCACTAAATACAATTGTATCTTGGTGTCATTTCTAAACAATTCCACCATCTCTGAAGGAAGATGAAGCTACAACTTCCCTTCTGCTGGGCCGTCAGACGTTTTTTTTTAGTTCTTTTTTGTGACTTAGAAACTATTGTTCTGTAGTATATCAGAGTGGTCTATTCAGATAATGATTATGATGCTGTACAACCAAAAACTGAAAAGACTAAATAAAAAAAAAATATTGGATTAAAATTAAACAATGTATACATATATCAAAGCAATACTAAAGATGTACTACAAGAAGGGAAGAAGGGAAGTGGAGCACTAGCGCAACACAATATCAATGCAACAGTGGATGACAGATGTCAACTTCTCACACAAGTCGTACCAACAGGTCACACCATCGGTAAAAGCAAAGGTCCAGATGCTAATGTTTTGCTGTGAAACACTCTAGTTGAGAACCATGTTTAAAGCAGTGTCAATAATGTTCTAATGTTACTGCAAACAGCGCCAACGTTTGGCTTCCTGTTTGCTTTTCTTACTTCTTCTAGCCTCGCCGGGAAACTGTGATTGAATCAGTTCATCAACTCCATTTACACACATGGGAAAATATAAAACATACAATTAAATACACTAATGCTTGTATATGATGCATTAATAGAGCAACACTGTGAGACTGAAGATGAGACAACATGCTTTACGATCAATTAAAAACTATATATATTTTGGTTACTTTAAAACAAAACCCACAGATTTGTTAACTTGAATCAAGATTTTGAAAAATAGATTTTTTTTTCCAGACAAACAATAGTTATTAGAAATAGTAAATGACCTGGCATGCATTGGTGTATCAGTACAGCACTACAGCTCCTGTTCTTCCCAAAGACGGATGTACCATAATGGCACAAAGTCACAAGGCTATCCTGGCCACCAGTCAATCAATCTGTTCACCGTCTATGTGATATCTATAAAGTGACATCAACGACCATCACCCTGCACTAAGGTCACTGTGACTGCTTGGTATGAAAAAAGATTGACAGAAAGTTAAGGCTCCTGTTCCTAAAGGTAAACTACCAATGTGCTGCGGGGAGAACAAGTTACAGAGTTGAATACAGGACTGCGACCCACCAACAGAAAGACTCGGTTCAACCGCTCCATTTCTTGATAAATCATGCTGGGGAAAATGGTGTCAAAGTCAATAAGTACGCTGTCAGCTGTGATGAAAAAATGTCATTGGTAGATGCCATCCTGATAAAAAAAATGCCTGTCCAGCTCATGTGAGACAGGGCTTGCAATGTCAGTCCACAACAGTGTGATAAAAGTGAGAAGAGCCATTAAAGACTCACTCCAGCTGTCAGAGAGCACAGCCAAGAGCAGTTCATTCTGATTCAGTGCAGGGTGACAGTTTCATAACTAAAGATAATCAAACACAGTGCAGCAGCAATTGAAAGGGGCCAGGTTCGCCATCGGTGGAGACCCTATCAAACCAAATACTCGACAGCCAACCAACGCTGCTCAACAGCAGCTGTGACACAGACCTGTCAATCTCACAACTCTTCTCAGGCCATTGGGCTTTTATCAGCAACATCCATCTTTCCACAACAAGGCAAGTCAAGCAAAAACTAAATTAAAAACTAAGGAAATCCCCAAAAATGGGATACATTACCATTTCGTTGCCCATCATGCCCGGGGCGGCGGCCCCCATTCCCTGCTGGTTTTCAAAGACCATTCCACCCATTGCAAACTTTGGATTGGCTGCACCAAAAGGAATATCTATCAGGAACCGCACAAGTTAACACTTAGTAACTGACACTGAGTTGTCAGAAACCTAGCAATATCACCTAGTGATGGTTAAATTAACTGTGATTTGATAACAATGTTAGAATAACACATGCACAAACATTTGTTAAAATATTCTTTTAATCTTAGTTCTAATTATCACTTATTTAATTAACTATATTCATTCTGTGCTGAGCTTAAAAAATAAAGGTACATTACTTACCACCCATGCCCATACCAGCGGGGTTCATTCTCAGATCCCGTTCCCTCTGCAACACAAAAGACAGTCAACACAATACAAGAAAAATGATATGGTTTGTTTTTGTAAAAAAGTACAATGCAAACTTTTATTGCCCAGTAAATTCTACTCACATCCATGAAGTTGCCCATTCTGTAGCCCTCCTCCCGCTGGCGACGCATCTGTTCTTCTATCTCTCGCTTACGAATCATTTCCTCCTCACGCCTGCGTCGCTCTTCCTCTTGTCTGTTTCCAACACAGGAATAATTAGCAATATTTAGGCAAATGAGTAGTTCTGACTTTTTTTAGGAAATCTTACATGTTAAAGTTAAATGTTATGCAACTTATTTGGTCCGGTAATCTTTTTAACACAAATACCTAATTTGCATCTCCTTTCTCTTTTGCATCTCCTGGCTGTGCATCTCTTCCATACGGCGCAGTTCTTCCTGTCGCCTCAGCAGATCTGCAAGTACAAACAAAACAAAGCAATAACTAAAAGGTCAACCCTTTGTGATATGATCCAAAAAACCTTCATCCTCATTCACAAAGCCTTGTGGATCCAACAATAGTTTAAAAGACGCACCTTGGCGGAGCATATTGGCCTGGTGCTCATGGTAGGCATCTTCCATTTCACTTTCAAGCTTCTCGCGAGCTTCCCTCATGTTTTTCTCCACCTGGTCCCTCTGTTGCTTCTCCATCTCATCCAGCGACTTCCAGCGTTTGGAATATTCATATTCAAAGGTGCCAGGGCGGGCGAAGCGAGGAGGGTGCTCACGCTCTCTGTAGACACAAATGGAATAACATGACATCCTAATACATGGCTTCAGTAAATGCTATATTAAGCTGTGTGTATTATATATTTATTATGCTCTGACAATGCTCTTAATTACCTGTATTTCAAAAATATATGATCGTCACTTCTGAAATTGTCAACAGGGGCACACAGCTCGGTTCAACCCCCAGTCCTTACTAAACCGACAACATCTGCCGCTTCACCAACTATTGATTTGACAGCTGCAATCCCTGACTACCCCATCCCCCGGATCAGACCATCTGCTGCTGATATAACAATGATTTTGACAAACATTTGCAAAGATGGGGAGTGTTGCTACTTCATTTAAGAACAAAAAGTCCAACCTATCCCTGTGAGGCTCACATTCATAGAAAATATAATAAAGTCAAATGCTTACATTTGATATCTGGGGTTCTTTTGTGCCAGTTTCTCTGGAAGACCATCCTCATCATCGTACTGCTCCAGAGGCTCAACAACAACGGGACGTGGGGATCTATTGACAGTTGAAACAAGATATTAACAAATGTACCCCGGATTGAAGACCCTATGGTTTTTCAAAAGCTAAATCTTTACTTACGAAGTGAGAAGGAAAACGCCTTCACTGCATCTATCCAGAGCCTTCCTGGCTGCAGCCTTGGAAGCAAACTCCACAATGCCCTTGCCTGAAGACCTTCCACGATCATCCACAATCACAATGGCCCGCTCTACCATGCCAAATTGACAGAAAGCTTCTTCTAAGAGCTCATTTGAAACATAGGGTGAAAGGTTCTTTATGGACAGGGCGGCAGAGTGTGTAGCGAATCGGACACGCAGGGTTCTGCCCTTCATTGGTATGTCATCCAACTCTGCCTTAGCAATCTCTGCAAGTGCTCTGGATTCCTGTAAGGAGAAGAAACAAAATTATAATCCTGATGTGGAAAAAAAATCCCAAGAACACGTGGCTTCGGAAATGGATCGTCTTACCAGTCGGATGAAACCAAATCCTTTGCTTTTGTTGATGAAGACCTCACTAGGCTCCCCATACTTGACAAAAAGATTCTTGAACTGCTCTTCTGTGATGTCACTTGGCAGATTACCGATGAACAGACGGCAGCGTTGTGTGTATTGTTTCTCACCGGGTTTCAGCAGCATGGACAGAGTTGCCTTAAAGCCTCCCTAAAATGAAAACAAATAATTCCATACTTATCATGTCAATTCTGTCATAATTGAAATAAACATTGTCTATTATTGGTCACTGTACAAAGATAATAGTTAACGATATAACTCTCAGTTACATTTTAGACTAATTAATATACCACACAAAAAGCAACATTCAGAAAGACACCAACATCAATGCTAAAATATTGTACATTTTTTTCTGTTCATAAAAACAAAAATATTTTCAGTTATTCATTGTCATTATTTTACCGAGATAAATACCGAGAAGTATCGCGGGACTGAAGCTAGGAATTTGAATTAATATACTTTTTCGATACACATTTTCTATAAATTTTGAGAAAATAGCTCATAGTTCCATAAGAAATATCCTATAAGTGAGAAAACAATATTTATAATTCGTTACATGAAATAATTCGAGAAAAAATTAACGTTTACAGCCGATGAATTACAAAACCAGATATGGAACTGCCCATCCCCCACACACACGGTACTTGACCTACATCCGCTGAATCGTGGAACCCTCCATAAACCGAGTGAAATATTGTTTTACATATACACAAACACACATATATTCAAACGTGAAAGAAATAACTTAATATGGGCCTTCTTTAATATATTGCTGATTTAAACGGTTGCTGACGATCCGGTCCTTCAACAAAATGGCCGTCATGGAAACACGACAAAGCCACAAAAAAAGCACAGTTCGTACCGTCAGAGCTAAAACTGATAGCACACGGATAGTTTGTTTGTTAAAATCTCACCCACCATCTCGGGTGCCAGTGTAATAAAACGAATGAAACCATGTGGAGCTGAATCCACATTAGCACCAACTACTTTGTGTTTGACGACAACGCACTTTATACCAGAGAGAAAACATGAGCTTTGAGAACCACTGACCTCTGACTGGCTCTCGTCTGATCCCGTCGCGACCGGTACATTTTCATGTTTCATCTGGATGTTTTTCGGTGGGTCTTGTCTGGGCCTCTGGCCTTGTTGTGGACCTGTTCTCGGGCTTTGTTGTGGACCGGTTCTTGGGCCTTGCTGAGGACCGGTTCTCAGGCCTTGCTGAGGACTGGCTCTCGGGCCTTGCTGAGGACTAATCCTCGGGCCCTGCGGAGGTCCGGTCCTCTTACCTTGTTGGGGTCCCGTCGCTTGAGCCTGCTGAGGGCCAGGCTTCTGGTTCAGCTGTGGTCCGGGTTTAGGGCTCGGCTGCGGAGGCTGCTGTGGTTTGCCGTTAGCATTTCCTACCGGGGACTTTAGCTGCTGGTTCGGATTCTGGTTGCCTTGGTTAGGTTGCGGTGAGGTGATGTTTGGTTTCGCTGCTGGGGACTGGGTCTGGGTCTTAGGCTGGGGTGATGGAGTTGTCGGCGTCTGCTGTTGCTGCTGTGTCTGAGCGGGTTTCTGTTGTGGCTGCTGCTGCTGTGGTGGAGGTTGTTGCTGTTGCTGCTGCATGGGGCCTTTCATGGTGAGAGCCGGACCGGGACTCGGTGGAGGGATAATGGGCTGGTTTTGTTGCATCTTTTGGGGACTCACATGTGGTCCTTGGTTGTTGGGCCTGTTCATGTTGTTATGTCCCCCTCTCCTATTCGTATTTTGAAAAGGATGGTTCCGGAAATTGTGGTTCCCCATGATTCCTCCTCGCATCGGGCCGCCCGCCAAACCACCTCTTCGCTGGAAATGATTCATTCCAAGTCCGCCGCGGTTGTTAAAGCGAGACATTGATTATTATAACACCTAAAAAGGTACTCAAACGGAGAAAAACGACTTGCTTCGTCACTGCCTTTTCTGCCGGTCTGCGGAGATAGAACCTCTCAAAATGGCGACTAACATCTGCGTTTGTTTAAAAAAAAAAGAAGAGATTCTTTCTTCTGCACAGTCGGTGCCGTCGGACGAAACTGATTGGTTTTCCTACTGATGGGAGGGGCCAACACCGCGCTTGAGCCAATCAAACTTGTTTGCGTTTGGTTACGTGGGCGGTCAACCTTATATAAATTTTATTTTACTACACAGAGGCCAATGTAAAAAGCACTAAATCCCAGGACACATCGGAATAAAAAAGATGAAATTTGACGTGTGTTTCACATTACACTTTTGTTGTTTTTCATTACTAACAACGTACTGTAAAATTGTTGAATTTTTGAACCAGTTCCTTTAACACATTAAGTGCGATCGAACACAATCAAAGAAACAAGACAGTCAGTGGACATCAAAGGCTGAGAGAACAATGGCAGAAAAACTGTAACCAAGACTGAAGACACGAATCTTTTAACAAATATTTCGTCTTAAGTTTGATGGGCCGTTTTACTCCGTCAAGAGATTAGAGACAAAAATATTTTTTGTACAATTTTCTAATTTAATGGTTATATTATTTAAGTTACATTTGACTTTTACCAGTGGAATATTTTGTCTTTATTTGTCATTGTTTTTTACATTCTAGAAGCAGCTGTGACACTAGCAATTTCTCTCACACTCAATAAAATATTCTGCCTCTATTAGGGTAGAGTTACTGTGGAAATGATCTCCAATATTCTTCGGTTCCTTGAGTAGGTTAAAACAAATAAAAATAATGAAATTCTAACAAGTGAAGATGTTCAACTCAAATGAACTTTTCTTTCGTGTCATCAATTTATTTTGCACACAGGTGTTTAGGAAACAAAACAACAGGAGGCCACCTGCCTCACCTCGACCTGTTTTCTTAATCATGATAAACAGACACAACAAAGGATGAGATGAGAAAAGTGATAAAACACACAAATAAACAACTAACAACAAAGTCAAACACAGATTCATCATTAACCACATAAAATCCTGGAAGAAACCAGACAGTGCAACGTTGTCACACAAAGAGACATTTTTGGAATAAAGAAAAAAGAGAGAGATAGATTAAAAAAATTACAAAAAAAACTCCTGGAGCACGGTGTAAATTATAAACAAAGTCTGGAGGAAAGAAGACATTCACTCAATTGTTATCAAGTCGAACGGAATACTTCAGCTCTTTTCCCAATTTTAAAAATCTGGTTTAATAAGAACAGTGCAGAACAGGAAGTCACAGGGTAAGTAAAGATGACATTCACAAAGGAAAACGCCGGAACACCTGATATATCTACGCTGAAGCGCACACTCACACACTCACTCCAACGTTCCAGTCCAATCATCGCCGTGTCTGTTCAGTTACACTGGAACAGGTCGTTGCCAAAGCCCTCAGCGTGTGGTCACTTTATTTATGCATGTATTAGTGACGGGACTTGACCCCAACGCTGACCTCCGTGTTATACGTTAGTGTTTTACAGTAAGAGGGAAGCTGGTTAGAGGCGTATCTGCAAAAAAATGTCAATAAATAATTTGTGTTAGTTTGACCCTGCAGTGGCAGCGAGGGAGACAATCAGGAGGAGACGCTGCGTTTATTTAATTACAGAGTTTAAAAACCCAAACCACTCGGTCGACAACAACACGACGGGAACGAGACGTGTTTGTGGGGTCAATGCTGCTGAAGGTGGAGATGTTTGGAAGATGGATGTGGTGCTGGGAGAAGGGTTCGCAGCCCGGCGGGATCTGAACTGACGCTGTTGGAAAAACATCGTTTTTCACCGAAATATTCTCCTCACAGTCACAGACGCTTCTGTCTACAAAACAGGAAATGTTTTCCTGTTTTTAATAGGAAAACATTTAAAAAAGTTTTTTTCAGTTTTTGATCACAAACCTCTGAAGAAGTGGATGGATTACAACCAAAAAAAAATTTAGAAAATAATTTCAGTTACACTTATTTTGTTTCACGGGTTCAAATTTGATGCATCCAAGACAGAAGTCAAAAACCAAATTAATATTCCTCATAATGACTGGATTTCAGATTGTTTTCCCAAAATGCCCCTGCGTGGAGGCAAAAACAAACATTACAGACGCCTTAATTAGATGACGTACATGAATGAGCAGAATCACCGGACACTGCCAGCTGAAGAGGATGGATTTCTCAGTATAATCTGTAGGTAACACATCACTTACTGCAGTTATGCTGAGGCTCTGTGTCCTCAGACACTTCTGTCGTGGGTCAGACTTTGTAGAAACACCAATAATCCTCATAGAAGTTTTAAAAAATAACATCTGATCTGACTCTGGAGGAGAATGTTTTTCCCGTCAGTCACGGTGTTAAACCTGCGGCTCTTCTCTAAATGAGTGTCGAAGGGATGAAGACGTGGCCCGGAAAAAAAAGGAGTCGATACAAAAACAAAGCTAAAGATAAGGATTAAACTACGAGATGATGTCGTCATAATCCTGTGGTGAGGGAAACTAAAGGCGAACGTCGTTTCATGGACTGGACCGAACCATCGTTAATGAAGTGGATGTGTGTGTTTGTGTGTGTGTGTGTGTGGAGAGGATGGGTGCTCATGGCTGTTTCCTGTGAGAGGAATGGCAGATCTGAGGGTGAGAGGTCAGTGTTTAAGGGTCACGGAAGGGACGGGGAGGGAGGTGAGAGGTCAGAGGTCAGATTCGGGGCAGGTACTTCTCGATGAATTCCTTCACTGCTATCATCTCCTGCAGAGAGAGAGCACAGAAGAAGTCCGTTAACGTGTGCTGTTAAAATATATGAAATAATATTGTGACTCTTTGGTTAATGGTAGTGAAAGGTCAGAGGTCGCGTGCTCAAATATGTGAATATTGTGACTCTTTGGTTAAAGGTAGTGAAAGGTCAGAGGTCGCATGCTCACACACACCCACCTTCTGCTCCCATTTGTCATTTATTTATCATCATCATCAGTTATCGCTTAGATATAGTAGAGAAATGAAGTTGACCTGACGCTGGTCACATGACGTCCGTGGTATTTTTATCCCTTCATTCATGACACAACACATTTATTCCCATCACCTACTTAAAGAACTAGGCCACATTTAGTGGGTCTGTTCCACTGCTCACACTTTCAGACTGGGAGTCTGGAGTCTGCAGCTCTGTGAGCTCACCTGAGGGCAGGAGCAGTGAGACAGCCCTGGGTAGGTTTTGAAGGTGACCATCTGAGGGTTGACTATGGACTTGAGCTTCTCTGCCGTCAGGGCTCCGAACTGCACGGGGATCATGATGTCTGTCTCGCCGTGGCACTGCAGGATGGGGATGTTTTTGTGGCCGTTCGATGCCTGCGACACAGACACAGCAGGTTGAACACACCGTGTTGTGTGGAAACACCTGAGCAGGAAATAAAAGCCGGCGACTGTCCGAGTACCGAGGGGAAGCTGCTGTGGAGTGGGAGCCAGCAGCTGAGGGCCACCACGCCGGCTATCTGCTGCTGGCAGGTCAAGGCGGTGTACAAGGACAGGGCGCCACCCTGTGGGGACATGAAGGATACAAAGTGAGGCCTATAGATAAAATAGAACATTTGACGACAGTGTTCTGACGATTTGATGAAACTAACTCATTTTTTTTGTTTGACTAAATGAAAATGAACAACCACAACAAGGAAACAAACATTTAAATCGAAAAAACCCTTCGATGTCAGAGTTTATCATTTATTCCCACGTCCTGGGACAGAGACAGTCAGCAGACCAAATCCAACTAAATGGTTGTGAAATCTCACCTGAGAGAAGCCGGCGAGTAAGATACGATGTGGTGGAATCCCGTTTTTGGCCTCATGCTCGATGATAGCCTTGACTGAAAGACGACACCAAAAAAAGTGGGTGTTGATGACGGTGATTGGTCAGAAAATGCATCAAACACAGGCAAGCTAACGTTAGCTACAACTCACTGTTATCTGCCGCCTTCTTGATTCCAGGTTCATCCTCTGGGGCGTCGAGGCTGAGACCCTTGAGGTCAAACCTGTTCACACACACACACACACACACGCGCATGCAAACACACACAGACACACACATTCAGAGACAAAGCGTTCTGAAACACCACTCTATACAATCACAGCATTGTGGGCCACAATATTGGAGCCTTTTGTGCGTTTTCCAGGAGAAACAATGGCGTCCAGTGTGGAGGGAGGACAAGAAGAGAAGATCTGGAGACGCCGACTCACCAAGCAGGCATGACCATGTTCTTGTGGAGAGAGATGGGGATTTTGGGCCTGGAGAGGGAAGAGGACAATGAAAATGTTGATTCGTTTCTTCACTGCTAACCAGAGGATTCTCATCATTTCCAGATCGTTCACTGACCACAGGACAGAACAGGAAGTCAAGTCAGGGCTCGCTGGCCCTAATAAGAGACGGCGACTTACGCGTGGGGGCAGATGAACTTGACGTGGGGCAGCTGAATGCCTGTCAGACAATCCGCCCACCCGTGCCTGATGGGGGAACAGAGAGAAAATAAATAAATGTTTTCAGATAAATTACTAATACTTGTAACAAGTACAGAGAGTAGAGAACGGAGACTGTGCTTGAACTGATGTGAAAGATTAGGAAAAAAAGATTTAAAAAAAAACCCCTCACAGCTCAAACATTTGTGCTTTACTTAGAAAACCTCTTACCCTGTGTCTCCTAACCCATGGAGGAAGATCACCTGCCACAGGAAACAAACAACGATGAGTCAGAGTTTAATCAAGTTTAACCCTGGTTTTTAAAAGGTTTAAAAAAAAAAAAGCCCAGAAACGCGTCTCCATCCCAGCTGTACGTCAGGCCTGTTTTATTCCTAACTCGGAGACAAACTGTGTTCACACCCTCACACACTTTACACCTGCGTCGGCAGAACACGCCGCACACGCCCGCTGCTTCTTCAAACACTGAGAAGAACAGGTGCCAGTCAGAATGTGCCGTTCTGGCCAAGATCGGTTCTCACTGCCAGTTCCATCACAGACCGTTCCCCGCAGAGACACTAAAAAAAGGCCACACCAGCTGTGGACCAGAGAGAGAGAGAGAGAGAGAGAGAGAGAGAGAGAGAGGGGTCACTCACACACCGCCGCCGTCTCCTTCTT
>NC_024324.1:1783998-1799915 GCF_000523025.1 Cynoglossus semilaevis
AAAAAAAGCCCCACCCGGTGGGGGCGAGAGAGAGAGAGAGAGAGAGAGAGAGAGAGAGAGAGAGAGAGAGGGGTCCATCACTCACCGCTGCCGTCTCCTTCTCCGTCCCTGACACCGTCACAGCCTCAGTGAGCAGCGGCACAGACATGTTGTTGCCACACATACACTGTCAAGAGGTGCTGGAAGCAGAGGGGAAGCAGACGACGGTGAGAAGTCGGGCTACATGAATTATCACTTCAACACAGACCAATCATCACTGTTTGTGTAATCGTCAGATGAATCAAGAGTTGAGAAGGAGCAGAGGACGACAACAGACGCGCAGATGTTTAGGCACATGACAAACGTAGTCGGCTTTTTTTAAACCAAATGAGCTCCAGAGAAACTCTGACCAAATCCACTGAACGTTCCTTTGTCAGGGTCAGGGTCAGGGTCAGGGTCAGGGTCAGGGAGAGAAAACGATATGATCAAAATATATTTTATCATTCTCAAGTTGATTTTTTTCTACTTTACTTGTCATTGACAATGACCTAATATTTAAGTCAGGAATTGAACCTTAAGCCCAAGAACCTCAGAACCGCCGTAATTTGCCTAAAATGAAATGTGAAAATATCTTGGACACAGAAAGGCTTAGCGTTAGGTGACACGAAGATGTTCGCTGTAGGACAATCCTGCCGATCGCAAAATAATGTGTTTCTGCAATTCAGATTTAAAAAAAAAAAGAAAACCTCCAAAACCCTTGTCATGAGGGGGCAGATCAAAGGAGCTGTGGGTTCAAGTCCCATACGAGTCGAATCAGTAAACCGACTCAAAAAAATAGATGATTTTTGGCCTTTGGTAATAATAATAATAATAATGATGTTTATTTATTGGTAATTGCTTTTTAAACCTTTTATTTGAATCCTCCTTCACCTGCTCTCGATAATGCGGCTCCGTTTACAGAAAAACCAATGACTTTTTGTTGCCCATTATTTCTCCGCAGGTCGGACGGGCGGTTATTTTCTGACACTGATAAATTGATAAATTCACAAATAATTGATTGCTCCAACTGACTGTGCGACGGGCCGATCCGTCTGCAGCGCTGCGTCGATGCTCTTTCCTAAGTGGGACACTGGAAGAGAGGGTGAAGATGTTCCAGGGAGACGTCTGACTGCAGGTGTCATCCATATGTCTTCAACCCCCAGGCATCAGAGCGAAGGGACGTCTATTTCTATTTCTGAGGATTGACGATCTGTTTTTCCGCAGTATGGTTCAGAACGAAAGATGAAGTTTGACAAAAACATTCTGCGTTACAGCCCATTGGTTCAACCCCGTCAACAGAAGATGAATGAATGAATACTAATGCTGTCACCAACAAAAAGCTAGAGGCTACTGACGGACAAGAAAGGAACATCTGACCTTCAGAAGATAACAAAAAGCTAGAAGGAACTGAAGGCCAAGAAAGGAACATCTGACCTTCAGAAGACAACTTTCTCTCAACAACACAACAAACCAGGCACTCGATGTTCAAAGGAGGATATGATGTCATCTCTGTCTTTGTAGACTTGAAAGAACTGACTTGTGGGCGTACAACTCCAGAGTTTCCTCGAGGTAACAAGCAAATCAGTAGCCAAGAGGAAGTGACATCATGGTTGTGAACTAATCAGAAGAATAAAGTTAACAACAAATCAAATACTGACTAAGAACATGGACATTAGAGAGTCGACTGGTGAGAGTGAAAATCAACGATGTCTGAAACGGTGCAATGACATGATAGATGATCTGGACAACGGCGTCGACCTCTTGCAGGCCGACCTGCATGGACTCAAGGATGCTCAGAAGCTCCAGCTCGAGGACCTTTGGAAGGAGTGGGAGCTGGAGCTCACCGACGAACTCCAGGAGCAGGACGTCAGCTATAAAAACCTGATGGCTCAGAACACAGAAAGGATGGAGTATCTGGAGAAGGAGAAGGAATCTCTGACAGCCAGGTTAGAGGAGGAGCAGACCTGGAGGCTGCAGGTGAGCCAGCAGTTGGAAAAACAGGAGACAGCTAATCAGGAGGCCCTGGCAGCTTTGAAACAGTCCGATGATAGGACGGAGCTTCTACGCCGGGAGCTGGAGGCCCTGAAGGAAGCAAACCACCAACTTACTACCAAACTCCACGTTGAGGAAGACCTCAAATGCAACTCCCTGGCGCTTCACAACGCGCTCTCTGCCAGTCTGGAGACGGAGACCAAAAAGAACGATTCCCTCACAGTAGAGTTGGACGTTCTTAAACAGAAGCTCGAAGGTGTGGAGAAAGTAATGTCTTATCTCAACAGCAACATCCAGAAAGAGAAAGACACCAATGCAACACTCAAAGGAGAAGTGTCCAGACTGTCCTTCTTACTTGACACACAGATTGAGAGGAACAAAAATATCGTGCAGAGCTGGAGACTGGAGCTACAGAATCAGCTGGAGAGGCAGAGGCATGACCATCAGCGGACCTTTGAGGACATGAAACAGTCCACCGAGGTGACTGAGGCTCTTCGCCAAGAACTGGAGGTCACCAAAGAAGCCAATCAGCAGCTCGCCACCAAGCTCCAGGCTGAGGAGGATCTCCGACACAACTACCAGTCTCTGTCTGACAGGCTTTCTACCAAGCTGGAGACCGAAGTCAAAAATAACGAGTTCCTGACAAACGAGAAAGAGTGCTTGACTGCTGAGCTAGAAAAGGAGCGGACCAGGAGAACAACGTTGGATGATGAACTACAGAAACAAAAAGATGCTCATATGCAAGAAAACGAGGCAATGAAAAAATCTACAGCAGAAAAACTCGACAGCTTGGTAAAAGTCAATTCTGAGCTAAAGTGCAACCTACAGACCGAGAAGGACGTCAACCAAAGTCTCAAAGAAGAAACCGCGAGACTCTCGACTGCGCTAGAGGCACAAATTGAAAATAACAAAAATCTTTCCAAGCGGAGAGAATACGATAACGCCAAAATACAGAACGAGCAGAGCTGGAGACAGGCTCTACAAAATCAACTGGAGCGGGAAAAGCTCGCACAAGAGGAGGCGCTCAAGGCTTTGTCAGAGTCCAGCAGCGAGACGGAGGCTCTCCATCAGGAATTGGAAGTTTTAAAAGGAACCAATAAGCAGCTTGCCTGCCAAATCCAGGTTGGGGAAGATATCCGGTGCAACGCTCAGGCTCTAAGTGAGAGGCTGACAACCGCACTAGAGACTGAGACCCAAAAAAACGATTGTTTGATCAAAGAAAACGAGTACTTGACGAAGGAACTGGAGAAGGAGCAGATCTGGAGACAACAGTTGGGCGCTGGGCTTCAAAAACAGATGACTGATCGTCTGCAGGAATCTGAGGCACTGAGGAAATCCAAGAATCAGGTCTCTGAGCTCAACCATGATATTCAGCAAGAAAAGGCCGTCAACGACACTCTCAGAAAAGACATTTCGGAACTCTCTATTGCACTAGAAACAAGAGAGCGAGAGAACGACAAGACCAAACAACAGGAGCAGAGCTGGAGACTGGCGTTACAAAATCAGCTGGAGAAAGAGAGACTCGACCATCAGCGGGCGCTTGAGACTCTGTCGGAGTCCAGCAAAGAGACAGAGACTCTGCGTCAGGAGCTGGAGTCACTAAGAGAAGCCAACCAACAGCTGACCAACAAACTCACAGTTGAGAAAAACGCCAGATGCGACTGTAAGGCTCTCGGTGACAGTCTGCCAACTGCAACGGAGACTGAGACCAAATGCAATGAAAATCTGACCAAAGAAAACCAGTCCTTAAAAGCTGAGCTTGAACAGGTGGGTGCTGAGCTGCGGGAATACGAGGTACTGAATAAAACCACCGCCGACAAACTAGACAGTCTGGAAAAGCTCAACTCGGTTCTAAACCAAAACCTCCGAACTCAGAAAGGTGTGAGCGAAAACATGAGATCAGAGGCTTCCAAACTCTCCACGGCACTGGAGACACAGATTAAAAACAACAAAAACTTGTCCATACAACGGGAGTACGACTTGGCTAGACTACAAAAGGAGCACAACTGGAGGCTGGACTTGCAAAATCAGCTGGAGAAGCAACGGCTCGTCAATCAGGAGGCCCTCGACGCACTGGCAGAGTACAGCAATAACACCAAGGCTCTCCCACAGGAATTGGAGATCCGAGAAAAAGCAAATCAAGGGCTACTCACAAAACCTCGTGTTGAGGAAGACCTCATGTGTAAGTCGCAGGCTTTGACAGAAGAGAAGGCTTCTTTAATCACTGAGCTGGAGAAGGAGCAGAAACTGAGGAACCAGCTGTTCGAGGGGCTGCAGAAAGAAAAGGACGCGTACCTGCAGGAGTACAAGGCGTTGAAGAAGTCCACTACTGAAAAAATTGATAGGCTAGAAAATCTGATCTCTGAGCTTGACCAAAACCTCCAACAAGAGAAGAGAAACAATGAAACTCTGAAAGAAGGCGCAACGAGACATTCAGTTGCACTTGAAATCCTACAGGGGGTGCTTGAGAGCGAGAAGCTGGCTCACCAGAAAGCACTGGAGCAAACCAGCAAAGAGACTGAAGCGCTCCGCCAGGAACTGGAGTCTCTCAGCAAAGTCAACCAGCAGCTTAGCACCAGACTCGGCGCTGAGGAGGGTCTACGGCGCCACTCTCAGGCGTTGGCTGACAAACTCTCAACCGCGTTGGAGACGGAGACAAAGAAGAACAACTGTTTGGCAAAAGAGAATGACAGCCTGGCCATGGAGCTGGAGAAGGAGGAGACCTGGAAACTACAGCTGGAGCGCGATCTGCAAAAACACAAAGATGCCCATGAAGTTCTGAAGACGTCTTCCTCCGAGAAGCTGAAAAGCCTGGAAAAAGTCATCTCTGAGCTTAAAACCAACCTCCATCATGAGAAGAATGTCAACGAAACGCTCAGAGGAGAATGTTCCAGACTCTCTATTACTTTGGAGACAGAGCGGAGAACATACGACAGGGCCAAAATGGAAGACAAGAGCTGGAGACTGGAGATACAAAATCAGCTGGAGAAAGAGAAACTTGAGCACCAGAGGGCGCTAGATGCTGAGTTGAATGCCCACAAAAAGGTAACTGAGAGTCTTTCGAACAAACTTGAGATGGAGAACAAGAAGAACGAGTTACTGGTACAAGAAAAAGAATGTCTCGCTATGGAGCTGGAGAAGGAGCTGAATTGGAGACAAAGGCTGAAGGATGAACTGCAGGAGCAGAAAGACGTCCATCTCCAGGAGTCCAAGGCACTGGAGGAGTCTACCACCAAGAAACTGAAGAGTCTTCAGAACGTTATCTCTGAACTCAGCCACAAACTGGAGCATGAGAAGATCATCAATGAAACCCTCGGAGGAGAAACCTCCAGGCTCTCGGCTGCTCTGGAGACACAGGCAGACAAGAGCAAAACTTTGTCCAAACAGAGAGAGAACGATGCGGCTAAACTGCAGCAAGAGCGGAACTTGAGAATACAGTTGCAGGAGCAGCTGGAGAAGGAGAAGGATGTGCATCAAGACGCCCGTGACAGTCGAATACAGTCCAGTGTTTACACCCAGACTCTTCACAAGGACATGGAGGCCTTGAGAGAAGCCAACAATGAGTTTTTTACTAAACTTCAGGCCGAGGTGGAGCTCGGTCACGAGCGCCAAGCCTTGATTGACAGGCTTTTTACCAACATGAAGGCGGAGATCAAAAAGAATCAGTCTCTACGGAAAGACAAAGAGTCTCTGATGGACGAGCTGAAGAAGGAGCAGTCCTTGACCCTACAGCAGGGCCTCCACCTGCAGAGACAGACGGATGTCTTCCTGGAAGAAACGGAGACACTGAAGATGTCCACCGCTGACAAGCTGAAGGATCTAGAGAACCTCAACAGTGAGCTCCGCCACCATCTTCAGGCGGAGAAGGAGGTCAATGGAACTCTGAGAGAAGAAACGTTTAGACTCTCCGTAGCGTTAGAGACACAAAGTGACAACCATAAAAAGCTGGTCAAACAGACCGAGTACGACATTGTCCAACTACAGAGGGAGCACATCTGGAAACTCGAAGACCTCCGACAGGAGTGCATGAGCCTGAAGGCGGAGACCTCCAAACTGCAGGCTGACAATCGAGCCCTGATCCAGGCCATCGAGAGGAAAAACAAGCGTTCATTCTGGAAGTGAGTCTGTCGACGCTGTCGAAACACCCATTCATTGGCCCGTTTCCCAAAATAATGTACGACACAGCAGGAGAGCGAGGACGCCTGTAAGTGCAGCGTGTCAGCAGCAGTGTGACTGTGCTAGCGCCGATGCCCTGCTGTTGAACTGTCGCGCTATTTTAAACAACGGAGCGATGGCAAATAACCTAAAAAAAAACCGATACAACAAGGGCGCTAATGTTGTTTTTTAAAATGTGATGTATGAATAAATGTGACTTGACTGTCCGTCCTGTACGACGCTCGCCGTCTTTTCTTCGGTGGTTTATAAAATCTACCTGATAAGAAAATTCCTAAAATCTTTTTTTAGCGTTTCTTTTTAAATTGCTGCTACATGTGTGGCATGGCCTGCCACCTAGAGGATGTGGGGTTTAATACCAACTGATTTCCAAGTCCCAGGTCGGGTCACACCAGGACAAACTCCAACAGATGACCCCTGTGGTGGAAGTCCAAGGCCAGGCAGGGAGACACGGGTGTGTGAGTGTGTGTGTGTGTGTGTGCCATAAATTTGCTCTCATATCAGTTGCTGTGCAAACATATAAAATATATGTTCATAAATTTACTCTCATATCAGTTGCTGTGCAAACATATAAAATATATGTTTATGGTATGTGCTGTTTCTTGTAGAAGAGGAGACGTCGTGTCTTAAAGTTGTTGACAGACGCCTAGTGGCACCGGCTCCGACGGTACGATCAGTGCCCCCTGGTGGTCTAGTTTGTTTTTTGCTGTGCAGCAGTTTATTGACATTTTAGCTGAAAAAGAACCAAATGACACTTTTGGAACATCAGATGATCAGATGACTCTGAGTCAATAACATACTGTCAGTGTTGAATTAGTTTGACATAAAAGAAGATGGGGAGGAAGAGGAGGGGGGGCCTGTGTGTGTGTGTGTGTGTGTGTGTGTGGCTGGCAGCCGTACTCAAAGCTCATCACGAGTCTCCATTTTGAATGACTTGAATTACATTTAAGTCACGACCAGAAACTACACAAACAGGATGTCTGTACTGCGGTTGAGACACAGATTAAGAGCATAAATGCAGCCTTCTCTGTGTACCTCCTGTGTACACACACACACACACACACACATAAAGGCCCCCTAAGTTGTATGCAATAGTATTGCATGACCAGAAATTGCAGGTAAGTCTCCCAGCTTCTTGAGAGTTTAATCTGGGGTGCAGTACCGCCGGTAGCCAGCAGGAGCTTCCTAAATCTGCTCATTAAAAAAAAATCCCTCACTATTTACCTGTCACATTTGGCACAATTTGTTCACAAGGTTCAAGGTTCCAAGTTAAAGTCACAGTTACGTCAGAACACTTCCTGATTTTTTTTTTTTTTTCATCTCCACGGTCACTTTCAGAGTGTGTAGTTGATTTAAATTACACTTTCACATCCTCACGGTTACAAGTACAAGGAGAACGTTTTAAATTGTAAGAGCAGCAAAAAAATCCTAACAGTTCCGGAGTCAGAGAACTGAAGCAGGTCTGACCACAACTGGTCTGAGGTCAGCCTGGAGGAAGAGAAAGAGGAAGAGGACGAGGACTAAGAACATTTGGTCAGATGGGGCAGAGTAGAACTTCTTGGCTTCGAGAGGACGTACAGCAAAAAACAAAAAACAAAAAATAAAAAATAACTGCTCCACACACACACTGAGCAGGCTGCAGCACTCTCTGCTCCGTGTGTTACTGGCTGGCAAACAGGATCATATGCGGCAGTGAGTGACAACACCTCCACCACCCACCGACCAACACCACCGACCAACACCACCACTGCTGCTGCTGCTGCTCAGACCGGGTGTAGGGAGGACGAGAATGAGGAAGGAGACAATAAATGCTTTTCTGTCTTTGACGACCATCATCATCATCATCATCATCTCCCTCCTCCTCCTCCTCCTCCTCATCACTGAACCTGTGATGGTATTCAGCTCAACAAAGCCTCCGCTGCCCCCAAACAACAAACACACACACACACACTGAACCTCCGCAGTCCGGTTTAATCCCGGTTTAGCGACACACACACTCACACACACGGTCAGTAACCGTGGTCAGTAGTTGTGTCTGAGCTGATGCGGCTAACGTCGCCGTCGTGTTCCCGTTCACATTAATCGGACCGTCTGCCGGTGTCTCATCCCCGGCTGAAGCTAACATTGCCGTTGAAATTTGAAACCTAAATGTGGTGATTTTTTTTATATATACCTATTGCGGTACGGTATGCGTAAAATAAAAATCGTTGAAATAACTGTAAAAAAAATAAAATAAAAAACCGACGGCCCGCAATCCAGGAACAAAATAATTCACTCACCTCTCACTGTCCCAGTTCACCACGGAACAGAACTTCCGCTACTGGCCGAGTTCTGGCTGGGGCGGGGCGTGCGCCGCAGTCGGAGCGTAGTGACGTAACGACGCAGAACACTCATAGCCACGCCCCTAATGATTAGAATTGTACAAAGGTAGTAATGAACAAAAAAAGGTAGAAATGACCATAAAAAATGAACTATTCGCCTCAAAACGAAACAAAAACAAAGCAAATATGAATGAACGTGTGAGTGACATACGTTTTTAACTATACATATTTATAATTTTTTATATTCTAAATAAAAAAGAAAATAACACCTTAAAATAACTGATTGTTGTCAATAAAACTGACAGGTTAAATATTGTTTTTAATTGTGTTTTAATTAACAAATAGATTTAAAACTATTTCATCTAATTAACTAATAAAACATTTTCTTTTATCTTTAAGTGCACACACATTGTTGAACATGTTAATTTAATTTACACACATATTTTTTGTATGTGAATAAAAGCAGGATTTTAATAGTTTTTTATTTCAACATTTATCATCATCATTGAAAGAACTCTTTGATGTTTGGTGCGAGAAGAAAAAAAAAGTGACAAAGTTTTCAGGGTTTTTATTGCCGTCTTTTTACAATTCTCATCTTTATTGCCATAGAAAACAAAGCAACATCTCAGGTCGTCCTGACAGACAACCAGTCCCGGTCCTCGGTCGGTTCCGGTCGAGCTCCGACAACCATCCAGTGTCCAGTGTTGAGGTTTCGTCTCTTGACCATTTGTCTGGTATTAGTCAAAGTCTGCAGAAGCCAGTGGAACATCTCCTCCTCCTCTTCCTCCTCCCTCACCATCTCCTCCGTCCCCTTCCTTCCCTCAGTAATATCCAAAGCTTTCAGGAAATGAAGTTGGTCTGCGGGATGATGCTCTCCACCTTGTGATCTGCAGGGTTGGCTGCCGACTCATAATTGCAAATCGTTACTTCATGTCTGTGAGCCTTTGGAAAAACAGAGAGAACGCAGCAGACATGTTCACTGTGATGAAGATGTGGGACCAATCAGGGAGAATACATCCATCCAACATCCATCCATCATTCAGCCATCCATCCATCATCCATCCCAGATTTGGTTTCAAAAGGACCTCCACCCAGACCCCTCACGCCCACCTTGGTGTACTCGCCCCTCAGGCCGATGTAGTAGACCCTGGTGCTCTCGGCTCCAAAGTTTTTGGAGATGTGGATGGAGAGATGATGAACACTGGAGAAACGTGCAATCCTGGAGAATCAACAACAAAATCATTTTAGACCCGAGGTTTGGAGAACGACTCTACAACAGGAGGAGGCGGAGGCAGAAACCAGACCAGGAGTCAGGTCTGATACCGTTCATGGTGCGTTAACAGTTCATTAACAGTTCACAGCTCATGATGTCACGTGACATCATCGGGCTTCGTGGCAGTTTGATGAAACATCTCACAGACACAGTCTGACTTCAACTGCGATCGCAGCGGTGAGTTCCAGACCAGCAGCCACATTCAGAGCCAAATTGGAACTTGGAGTGAATTTGCAGGAACCAAATTGAATTTGAAATGCATTTACAGTTGAGCGTCTCACTTTGTGGGATAATCCAGTTCAGCCCGAGGGTCTCGGTTCAGTCTGAAGGCCTGTTCAGGTTCTCTGCCCGTGTCGTCGAAGGACATCTGAGGGATGTTCTTGTACCTGTGGTTAAAAATAAATCAATCACAGCATAGAGCAAATATGTCTGTACATTGTACAGTTGTCGTCCTGTGTGAGGACCGCGGTCGGAGACGCAGACACTCACAGTCGTATCTCTGCTGGGTGGGTCTCGTCGTCTTCTCCAGAGATAATGATGGCCTTCAGCTTGATGCTGCCGGTAAAACTGAAAGAGAGAGACGCGGCGTCATAACGCTACACAAACATGACAGGAAGTCCCTCGGGTGAGAGGCTAGCAGGACGCTGAGGTGGTGAAAGACGAGGAGAAAGAAAAACGTCAACTGTCAGAGCAAAAGTGAAAGAGTACTGAGTCAGATGACCAAACTCCAGGGACTGTGTTGAACAATTAAAACAAACAGGGCAGTGGCAGCTAACACAGTTCGCCTCTGTGTGGGAAGATAAGGTAATGCAGCAGATAAACCTTAGTCATAGTATCCAATGTCACAAAAGATTCTAATAAGACAAAAATCTTAAAAAAAAAAAAAAAAGTAGCTTCAAAAAATACAAATGAATTATTATATAAATACAGTTAATTATTTAACAAAAATAACCAAGTGTCAAGGTGAAAATTGAATACAGTGAAAAAGACGAGATAAAAAAAAGACTGAACTTACGGGATGTTGAACAGCAGCTCCTCATCTGTGTCACTTTCAACAAACTGCAAAACAGATTCACATTTGAAGATTAACACTGTGTTCACCTGGTGGTGGCGCTCACATTTTACTGTATCATCAACAAATCGGCCCAGATACGTCTGATCTAAGACATAGTTTTAATTTGTTTTTATCCGAAAGCTACATGTGTCAAAGCTTCTAAAACTGAGCTTACAGCACCCTCTGCCGGGGAAAGGGAGAGTTGCCTTAAGTAAAACGTTGCCTGCGTTTCCTTTCAAGATACAACCATTTAATAAAGTTTTTAAGCATATTTACTTCGTCAATATATATATATAAAAAACTATTTTGATCGTATTTGTAAGGTTAGCATCAGACCATCGCTCCGGTTCGTGTTCTCACTCGGCGGACTAACTCAGCACCACTTGCCGGGACTAAGGATGTTTACCACTGTTACCTTTTCCCTGTCGCTGCGCTGATCCCACGGCTTAAAAACCAGTTTTCCGTCTCCGTCTCTGCTCTCGTTCAGACACTGCATCTTCTCCACGTCGATCCGTCCGTACAGATCGTCCTCCAGGCCGCGCTCCGGAGGCTCGTGTTCCCCCGCACAGCCGCAGCCTCGGCCGTGGCCGTGTCCGTGACCGTGGCCAGACATCGTGGAGCTGAAAGTGGCTAGTAATGTCTCACAGAATAGCTGACAACACGGAGAGACCGCGGTGTTTTATACACTAAAATGATATCAGCAAGTTTCACTTTGTGCCGTCAAGCAGCGTCAGTGACGTCAAAATCTGAACTGAACGTCAACTGAAAAAATAACCATTTCCGGATGAAAATACACATGGCGGGAACCAAACATCGAATCACGTTTAGTTTATTTTGAAAGGGAAGGCAGAGTACCGGTGTTTTATTTGCTGAGGTTTTACGGTAACTTGATGGTCTTACTAAACAAAACACCAACACGTGATGTGGCCTCGCTCCTCCTGTCGCCAAATGTGAAAAACGTCGTAAATTCGTTACAACTCACAAAACCAAACAAAAATTATTAAACAAAAATTAAATTATTTTGGTATTCGACATTTTCGACCCAGGACAAAGAATATTTACAAAAATAAAATCTGACCATAAAATATTAGGTTTATACAAAATATAATATTTAATATCGCCAGTTATCCATCCATCCGTCATCGTCAGCTTGTCCGGGGCCTGGTCGCAGGGGTAACAGTTTTTTTGGGTTTTTTTGTCAAATAATTTTACTTTGGAAAATCTCTGCTCCGTGTGACAGCTGACAACACCGACAGTGACAATAAACAAACAAACAAACAAACAAAAACAGGAACAACTTGAGGGCAAAAAGTCAATTTTAATAATAAAAATGACCATATTACATTTTTAAAATCTAATAAAATTACAGTTTTTCTACTTCCTTAGTTGTGGGTCTATGGTCCCAGTGTTGAAAATAATAAATACATGTGGTCAAGGTCTGTGGTGGACTGAAGCTGGGCTTCAACAGGTTTTCCTTTTTTCCTTATGCCTGGTTTTTACTTCATCCCTTGAGTCCTGAATGAAGTGGTTTGTCACAGTGGCAAAGCATGAAGGGAATCAACACACACACACACACTCACTCACACACACACACACACATTTGACAGCAGAGATGCATACGCTGAAGCCACAAAACTCGTTGACGTGTGTGAGATTCACAGATGATTTCATTTAATACCTACACATTAAAAACTCACTAAATCAAACATGATTAAATCACGCATGAGTTTGCTGTTAAAAAAACAAAGAAAAAAAACAAAAAAAAACCCCAAGCTGAGAGATACATGACACCCGGTCTGCAGCGTGTGGAAGAACTGATGTGAATTAAAAACCCAGGGCAAGTTCAGACGTGGAGATTTCTTCCTATCGTAGAGTTTTTGTCATAATAATAATAATAATAATAATGACAAAAAAAACATAAACTGAAAGAGAAAAACATGCATGCTGTATACTGCTTGTTTCCAGAAGGTTCCAGTGGAGCGGCAGGATCACTGCTGCACCAGTTACACCTGAACCACAGCTTGAACACGCTGTGGTTCAGGCCAGTTCCGCTAAAAACCCTGTTAATGCAATAAATACGAAGCCACTACAGCAGCTAGTTAGCTTAGCATAGCACCGAGACTCCGTCAACACTAATCTTTGTGCATGAGCAGCCATTCTGACATCACGCTGGTGGAAAACAACAGGTATGAACAGTTAAAAGAACGGTCTAGCGCCACCTATCTTCCTCAGGTTAAAGTGCAGCTCACAAGTGTAGTGTGTCTCTATACCCCACCTAGAATGAATCATGTGAAATGCAGCTGTTATAATGTTGCTGAAATGGAGAAAACAGTCTAAGATTCTGCAGCGAACGTACACTGAATTCTGTTATTTCTTGTTCTGTCTAGGACCCAATCGTTGCATGATTTGGAAAATATCAACAGTCTGAAGTCCGTCAAGCTAACAAACATCATCCACAACAGCTGCAGTTACACACGACCGTCTTCAGTAACATAATGTCAAAATGGCTGCCGTGAAGATGGCCTAACAAATACCTGAAAATAAACTACGGTCCATATCAGTATCAGTCAGTCAAGAGCCAAAGCTGAACAAACATGGACTGAATCATTTGATGTGCAGTTGTTTCAGTTCTCTATGAAGAAAGCTGGCAGCTACCCTGGTACTCCTTTTTTTTTCCCCCAGAGTCCCTATGCCAAGCTGAGCTAAGCTAAGGCAAGTTAAGTAAGATAAGCTTAGCTAAGTGAAACCAAGACAAGACAAGCTAAGTCAAGCTAAACAATGTAGCTCCTATTTCCTTTGAACTCTCATGCTACAGACGAGTACCTTTCATTGAAAAGGTGCAGTTACTAAAAAATATCAGACTGCTGTTAAAACGATGTCGTTCGCGTCCTTCGACGTGCTGCACGTCTGGATTCCTTTTATCATTTCCTCGTTTTACTCGTGAGCAATCGCTCGTTTAAACTCTCTGGTCATGATTTCAATACTCATTCGATGTCGCCCCGTCAGACGTCAAACAGCTTAAATAAAAAGTTAAAATAATTTTTCAACAATACTGTCAAGTTCAGCTGCAGTACCGTTGTGCAGGTGTGTGTGTGTGTGTGTGTGTGTGTGTGTAGGATTTATCCAGTCAAATCGTTTCCTCAACTTAAATAAAAACAAAAACACAGACGATTTGGTGACAAAACCCCAGCCTTGGTTCCAACTACCGTCGGGAGAATCTGTTCTTGAAGGCTTTGATAGTTTTGGCCATCATGGGGGCGATTTCTGAGGGAGGGAGCACAAACACACACACACAAACACACACACACACACACACACACACACCTGTGTCAACGTCAGGAGTAGAGAGAAATTACAACAGCTATGGAAACTGACGCCTTCATTAGGTGATTAATCAGGTTAGAATTTTTATATACATGGGAACAACAACCACACAACAGTTTAGACAGTCACTGAATCACTCACTTTTGACCTGCGGCTTTTCTCGGCCGATGTTTCCTCCTCCTCTGCCTCCCCCGCTCAGAGCTGAGGGGCGTGAGGAGCTGGATGAAGACTGCTGACTGGAGGACAATGAGGAAGTACTGGACTCACCAGAGAACTCTGAGTTGTTAACTGGTTTGATTCTGGGGACAGAGACAGAGAGGAGGGATTGTCAGTCTACAGACTGGACCACACCATCAGACCATCCATAAAAATACCGACTGGATCGGAGCTGCGGCCGCAGTGGAGGCAGCTGTGGACAGACCGCTGCTGGTGCCAAACTTCTCCTGTCGGCGGCGTATGTCCCGAGGCGGTTTGGCGGCAGAATTCACGTACGCCAGCTTCACCTGCCGCCCTGTGAGGAGAGAGGAAATGAGAGGCTGAAGAGAACAAGTCACATTTGGAATGATGAAGCTGATTGGTTGGTGAAGTGTTCTGACCGTGTCTATAGGCCTTTAATTGTTGCAGTGTGCACAGGTGTTACTACACCTGTGCTAATGATACGCTAATTATAGGTATGTATATGACTGATGAATGGTACATGAATAAACACCCTGGTGGTCATCTGTGAGGCTGCACCGACCTTTGGGTTTGTTTGCGTGTGCGGAGGAGATGTTCTGGGTGAGCATCCTCAGCCGCTCCTCGCGCTCCTCGTGGAGCCTCAGGTACATCTCCCTCCAGGACTCGTACTCCTGAGGAGTTTCACTTTTGAAGTCCCGCTGACAGTGACGCTTCCACAGCTCGTCAGAGTCTTCGGTGAAACACTGGGGGGGGGTGTATTGTTGTGATATTGACTTGTTCCACAGACATAGATATGGACAGCGTTGTGTGTGTGTGTGTGTGTGTATAGATATGGACAGCGTTTTGTGTGTGTGTGTGTGTGCGTGTGTGTGTGTGTGTGTTACCTGGTTGCTCTGTTCAATGCGGTAAAGCTGCTCGGGCGTACACCGCTCTAAAACCGGTTCCAGGATGTCAAACGGGACTCCGCCCACCTCGGCGATGGCTGACAGAGAACAGAGACAAACTGTTCATTTGTGCACAGGCTGCAGTGGTTGGGCCCGGAGCTGCAGCTGAGCCCACTGGGACATTAGAACTCACAGTCGATGTTGTTCTGCAGCACGCGGATGCACTGATCGTACAGAGACGTCATCTTGGGCAGGCAGGATGTCTTGGACCCGGAGTAGACCACCATCTTGGAGTTCAAGCGTTTCCCCGTGAAGCCGGTGTCGTCCTCGTCGTTGCAGACCGGGACTGAAGGGACAGACGATACAGAGTCAAACAGAGTTTGATTCTTCACCTTTAAAAAACGTCACATGGGTTCAACACGTGGTGTGATGCTGTCGCCTTAGATCAGTGTATGGGTATTTTTTTTAAACCCCTCCCACTGAGTGTCATGTCTCTGTCCTGTTACCTTTACGTCTCAGGGGTGACAGCGGCGTGACGTCTATGGAAGGCAGTGGTCTGTAGTAGGGTTGAATGGCCGGCAGAGGGATTTCAGGCAGTATGGGAACAGCTTCAACCACCTACACCAACAACAACAACAACAACAACAACAACAAGGACATGATGCAGCCGGAATAAAAAAATAACAACAAAACATAAAGTC
>NC_024324.1:1802910-1835398 GCF_000523025.1 Cynoglossus semilaevis
TAAAGTATTTTCCAAATAAAGTTGTCATTAAAATGTGTCAAACACTTCCACTACTGCTGCACTAGGGGCAGTACAATCTGTCGACATATCTATGATGATTCTCAGTCGTCCAGGTCATGGTCAAAGTTCAGTTCCGTTAGGCAACTGGACATGACATTTTCTCAAGGAGACGTTTTGCCTCTCACCCACGAGGCAACTTCAGTTCAGTTCAGTCGACAGTTTAGTAAGAAACGAATATTCAAGGTGTGTTGGAAGCGCTGTGTTCAAGGTTCATTAAAATGTGTCGTATCGTTGTATTTGTAACTGGCCTTTATATATTTGTGGTCAGAAAATCGGTGAGACGGTGTAAACTGTGAACACTGTGGTTGTGAAACACCTCATCACTGCTGCTCTGGTAACTGTATCTCAGAAAAGGTTCCAGCGGAGGCACTCTGAAGGTCAGACCAAGATTCTACAAATACTTCAGCCCATGACGGGGAATTACGGACAAATCTGGGGAATTTCCAGTCATTTTCCACGTCAACAACTGGAAAACAGTTTTTTTTTTTTTTTTTTTTGGCCCTCGTCTCATTCTCCCTAAACTCACAGCTCTTCAGGATTTCTTCATTGTCTGGCGTCTGCGACGATGCAGAAGTGATTTGACTTATTTATAATTTACTTAAAGTTACTTAAAGTTCTTTTTTTTTTCTCACCCTCTTTCGTTTCTCTGGTGTTGGAGCAGCGTCCGAGGAACTGCAGCTGGAGTGAGGCCTCTTGTTGCTCTGGGCACTGTTGGGTTTGTTTACTTTAGAAGAAGAAGAGGAGGAAGACAAAGAGGAAGAAGGTTGAGGACTACGTGTGTGTGTGGCCTGTGAAGAGGAGGACACAGACACACGACTGTGCGACGTCGAGGATGACGACGATGGAGGCTTCTTCTTCTTCTTGACAGACTTTGGGGCATCGTACGTGAGAAAGAACTCGAAGGACATGTTTGGATTCTCCTCGTCCTCCTCCTTGGTGGGGTAGTCTTTGGGCACAGGAAGGTGTCCTGGAAATGAAAAGAGGAATTCAAGATCAATCCCAGACATGTTGTCAATGTACAAACACCGTGGGAGTGGACTTCTGCCTCACCATTGTCTCCCCCCTTCTTCTTCTCCTCCCTCTTGCTCTCGTGCGCGGTGGACTTTTTGCTGTGTTTCACTAGTTTGTTCGCTGGGCTCTGCTGTCGCTCTGTGTCCAGGCACCGCTTCTTTCCTTCACTTCCTCCATGATCGTCGCTGGGCTGTGCGTGGCGCTTCCGTCGTTCCTCGTCTCGTCCTTTGCTGCGGTCGTTGTGGTGATGGTGGTTCTTGGCAGGTATTTTGTGAGGTTTGGACGGCCGCACTTCTTTGCGTGGGGGAGGAGGCGCAGGTGGAGGAGGACTTGGAACCAACTCAGGTTCAGCTTCTGGGCTCTTATATTCATCTGACTGATAGCCTCCTCGCTGCGGGGGGGTGTACTGCTGGTGTTGGGGGGGCGAGGGTGAGTAGTTGGTGTGGTAGCCTCTCTCTTCCTCCTCCTCCTCATCCTTGTAAACAGGTTCTTCTTCAGGTGAGCGCTCACGTTTGCGCCTCTGACCCCCTCCTCCATCACCCCCCCCTCCCCCTGCAGCAGGACCTCCAGAGTACGAGTTTGACCAGGAGGCTTCCTTGTCATGGCTGTTAGGTCTGAGAAAACAGAGGAAACAGAGGAAACACAGTGAATATGGATTCACGATTCTTTTTGTTCACGCTACAATTGTGTCATGATTTTTTTTCTTTTGAACAAAATGAGCTCCAGACAAATTCAGACCAAATATAATGATTATTGATTTGTAAGTAATTTGTAAAAAATATGAGCTGGAAAGAGTTCCTTTCTTTACAGAAACACTGTTGGTGTGCACATACCGCCACCTACTGTACAACAGTATGTAGTGTCATGGTATGACGAGTGACTTTTTAAGATAACGCAGCCTACTCATTCAATCATCTTTTATTTCAACTGATGCAAACTCTCACACATTTGTATCGATTTTTTTTCTGGTGGATGCTCTGGAAGTGATTGCGGTGCAGAAAAAAAGAAGTAATCAGATCATCAGAGATCTGTCTACGAGTCTGTACCTGTCGGAAGACTGAGGAAGAAGTTTCTTCCATTTGGCTACCAGGCTTTTGGCCAACTCTCCGGCAACTTCGTGTTTCCTCAGAGAGTTCACTGCCTTCCCCACTCCGGTTTCCTGCAGGGGGGAGAGAAATAAAGAGATTGGTGAACTGTGAGCAGCGTCAGAGCCGGTACATATTAAAACTAATCCAAAAAACCAACACAGAGATTGCACTGCAGGCTGCTGTAATTTTCTGTGCTTTTTTCTGTATTTTAACAGCTGTTTTTGGTGTTTCTGTTGGCATCAGATGATCTCATTGGTCAGAGTCTCATTTCAGGTCAGCGTGTGATAAAAGCTGCCACCGAATAATCTCACCTACAGGGACGCAAAGAGCTAAGTGGGAGCAAATGTTTATCGTTCTCAGAGATCGTGTTCAGTCTTGGAGTTTAATAAAGCAGCTGTGAGTGAGAGGAGTTCTCTCAGAGATGATGACGGAATATTTACCACCAGCATGTCCACTGTCATGGGAAGGTCCCCCAGTCTTTTCAACGTCTTCAGGAGCTGCGGAGGAGAGAAAAACAAACAAAAGCAAAGCATTTATTGTCTGCGTTCAGACATCACTTTTAAAAAACTGTTTTTACTGTTTTATAACAGAACGAGAAGAATATTTGTCCTTGAACAAATCAGGCCTTGATCAAAATCTGTGCGCATTAATGCTGTTTTCCTCACGTTTTAATTAATTAAAAACAATTAAATATGAATTGTGGGGAACCACGTTGGCCAAATCCGCCTTAAGTGTAAAGAAAGCTGTTATTTCCTTTCTCATTTCAGCACAAAGAACAAAAGGGAAAGGGGTGGGGAAAAAACGAACAGAAACCTTATTTTTAATATTTTAAAAATAATTTGAATTGATATAACTGCCTCGGTGAGGCTCCACGGCTCAGCACAAATCAGAGTATATTTACACTGAAGGCCTGGTGTCGCCTTAACTGTCATTACTTGGGTAAATAGCGCACACTGGTTAGCTGCCCGGCTAACGGCTACTAGAGAAACAAATAACACTGTGTGACTTTAATGCTTTTTATGTGTGTTATGTTATGTTATGTGAACGTTACCGATTGTTTACATGTGTCATGTTTCTTCCGTGTGCTTTAAAAAAAACGATAAACATCGTCGTTTCAATAAACTTAAAAAAACCCATTTTATAGTGACGTATTGTTGATGCCTTCACGGCGGTGGGAATTGTAAACGTGTAACCGTTAAATAACCAGTATTCTAGGTTATTAGCATTAACACAATCGTTATGCTAGCTAAAAGTAACGGTTGAAACAATGAAAACAAGAACAGAAAAATGCAGTTGTATACACAACGTAGTAAGTGTAAAATATACGAATACATTTAGACTAATGTTTAAGTAGCCAAATTTAATAATGGGATTTTTCTGTGCCGGTGTAGCTGTTTAATTAAAACTGAAGAGAAACTCGCTGCCACTACAGTGCTTTATCTAATTCAAATATTAAGTCTCTATATTTAATTTAAAAAAATACAAAAAATAAACACAAAATGTAACCGTATAAGGCCCAATAAAGGACAAAGAAATGAATAAGATAAAAGTAAAAAACAAAACTGTACCTCGCTTTGGGAAGGATAACTGCAAAAACGTTTGCAATAACAGATACAAGTAGAGTAAAAACAAAAACAATACTAATTGACTATGTTATGGAAACAACATCTGGCCATTCTTTATTTTGATGAATAGTAATTACCTTATTCATAGTTTAGTCGTCGAATTCTGGATGAGACTGGCCTTGGTCTCAGTTTACAAACTTGTGATAACGATTGTATCAAATGAAAATAACAGTTGATGAATCGACAACTGCCGCTTAGAAAACCGCGTCGAAAAACATGCTTTAGGTATTATAAAAAATAATTCTAAAAGCAGTTTTACAAAACAATAATCAAACGTCGGAGTCCAACCGCAGGGTCTTGAATGCAGCATTTAAAAACCGTCTGACTTCGCTGAACTGTCGGGAACAGCGAATTCGCGTTGTTCGATGTAAACAACATTCTGACTGTCCAGGGAAGCCCGGTTCTAATCACCGAGACCGTATCCTTATGACCGCCCCAGTCGTTACCTTTCGAGGCTCCGCGTTCTCCTGGAGCCGAGACCGAAGTCTATCCACTGTTTCTAGAAGCTCATTCGCCATGTTAACTGCTGGTACTTGGACACCCGGAAACGTCTTCAGTCCTGACTAGAACAGAAACAGAGGTGGAGGAAGTTCCGCTCGTAAAAAGACCGAACGTTACCATACGCTTTTTTTCTCGCGGCTTAGAAATTAAAAGGAGGCGACTCGCTTCTAAAAATGACCTTAAAGGTAACAAAGTTGATAACAGGAACGAATGTTCTTTAACAGAAAGTAGTCGTGAAAGATTGACGTACGTCTCTCTACGTCATCACGCACTTGACGACACACGCAGAAGCACCTGTTGGTTTAACGTCACTAAAAGTGCTGATTCAGCTGAAACTGAGAAACCAATCTACATGTCAGGATGTTTTTGACGTTTGTATTTGAATTAAAAACTGAAAAAAAAACCCAACGTAACAGCACATTTTCTAAGTGAAGACGCTTGTTACACCGGTTATAGCTGTGTATGTATTAGATATATGTTTTGATATTATAATAAATCTGACCAAGTCAATAAATACATTCAATAACTGACTCTAATTGTAAGTCACTTGGATAAAAGTGTCTGCTAACTGTATTGTAATGTAATTTAATATACATTGCTAAAAGAACATATAACTGATGATAAATTACATTTTAAAATATTAAAAAATGTATGACCCACTGCTCCGACTAGTCATGGCAGATGGATTTTTTTCCCTCCCCAATTATAATGCATTGCTATGAATTAGCTTGTGTTTTTTTTCTTTTTTCCTGGGTTAATTGTATAAACTGTTGGTTTTATGAGATCAAACAAAGAGGAGAAAATGCCAAACTTAAACCTGACACCTCACAGACACCCCCATTCAGACAGGGTGAGGTGGGGTTGGCCACGACGTGAGCTGACCTCTTAAGGGATATTTTTGGAGGGGAGGGCGATGAGGAGGTGCCTGTATTTGGAAATGGAGGAGGATGCTGGCAGGCAGGAGGTGGAAAATGAAAGGAGAGGGTGTGATGTGAGCTGAGGGAGGCAGTGCTGGAGGTACAGGGAGTGGGTGGGTGTGTGTGGGGGGGTGGGAGGCGATACGTCACAGCTTGAGTTGGGATTGTGCTGTATTTCCCTCGGATGCAGGGACACACACACTCACACACACACAGCACACAGACAGAGGTCAGAGGGACGAAGCAGAGGGGGAAACTTAGTAAAAGGAAGGACAACGAACAGAGAGGCGAGCGTTAAGAAAGAAGCAGAGCAAGAAGAGGCAAGAAAGACGAGCTAAAGACGAGGTAAATGAACGCGGCTTTATTTCACGTTAACAGTTGGTGACTGTAACAGAGCTAATCCAGGGAGAGCGGATGAAACAGTGTGAAGTCATCGGCATATAAAGACTGTTGTGTTGACCTGTGGCTGCAACATGTCCGGCAGTTGCCTGTTGGTATTTGTGTATAACTGTACAGCCCAGGAGGTCTTTAAAAAGTGTACACACACACACACACACACACACACACACACACATCTATCCCTGTGTGTCTGTCGCTGAATTCTTTGCTTATCTCACCAGTGTATTTATAGGTGCTGACCCTCACAACATGCCTGTGTGTGTGTGTTTCAGTGTGTGTATTTTTATTACATATATAAATACAGGCACAGATTGTGGACAAAAAAAAGTGGAGACCACCTGGTGTCCATGAACTGAACGATATGATAAAGAAATAATGCAGTAAAACTTCATTTTTCTACTCATATTTTGATTTAATTTTTAAGGGTCTTTTATTTTCTAAATAAACCAAACCCTGGAGCCTCTGTTGTCTTGGTTCAGTTGGTGTAAATGCGGTAGTACGACTCCAGTCCGAAACCAAATATAATGACAAAAAAAAAATCTCTTTGACCAGTGACCTAAGACTCTCCTCTATCTCCTGGTTTGGAGACCAAATGATTTAACGTTTCCAATACGGAGGTTGGATTTTCAGGCGTGAACCAAACCTTTAAATTCTCTGTGACGTATAACTTCAGAGACTTCAGTATCAATGTTTTAGGCTTTTACTCCAATTTCCCTTAAATTTCCCTTTGTTGAAACTGTTGTCATGTTTGTCAGTTTTGGTTAAATCGCTGCTGTTATTCTGTCCAGATGTTGAGAAGAATCCATTCAGAAAAGTAGCTTTAACCTGCCCGACAACAGGTGACAAAAAAAACAAACGAGACGTTGGTAAAAACCAGAGGCCTCATGTAGATATAAAGATTTTTAAAAAATTATCAAATATTTGTGACAATAGTTTGTACACTTTGATCTCCTAAAGCAGACCTACAGGCAAACTGTGGCCCGTGGGCTACATATGGACCGCTGGGCTTTCTAATCTGGTCTGCCAAACACTAGTACACTGATGTCAATCTTCTGTTTCATGCATTACAACGAAGCAACTGTAATTTCTGTTGATGCCACTAGATAGCAGCAGACATCAAATTTACCAAATCATATTTGAATGTTTTGTTTTATTCCTATTGTACATTTTACTGAACCAGCCCAACTGTCAAATTGTGAACCGTCATTTTGGCCACAAAGTTTTCCCACCCGAGCTCTTGCAAGAACAAATCAGAACGCTCATTTCTCCGACTTGTTCCTCCAGCCCTCCGTCACAGTGTGTTTACGCTGAAACGATGGCTCATATTTCAACACACACCGTCGTTGGCACCAGTACCAGTGTTGATCCACAGTCTGCTGGTCCATATGACCATGTTCTCACCTTAGCACGTACCAAAGCACAAACGCACCTGTCTCTGACCTGCTCATTAAAAGGACACACTGGCCAACAGGGGGAGCAGCTGAGCATTACCAAGAGAAACCAGGGCAATGCAGTTCGTGGGTTCAGTTCCACTTAGTCCTAAATCCCAGACTGGGTTTTGTCAGGAAGAGCATCCGTCCTCTGGACGTGGACACGGATCATTCTGTACGACGACCTGCTGTCGTCATCCGACAGACAGTTTGACGTTCAGCTGCTGTCGTCTTAGGAAAGACACTGTTTTGCGTCGTGTGTAAACACAGCTTTTACTGATGCCAGTTGTCTCTCTCACACACACACACACACATAAATGCGTGTGTGAAGTTTCAAGTCCTCATATCCGCTTCATTCACACGCACTCTGAGGTCCACGTCTAAGAATAAACCAGCAGGGATGCCAGCGTTGGATTACCAACCTGCCGTTAATCTGCCGTTACACTGAGTTAACTCCAGTTTCTAGTCCTAAAAAAACACTCTTACCTCCCCTGCAGAGGGTGCTATAAGCCCGATTATATTGCCCTGGACGGTAACTTGAACTCACAGTTCCAACACACGTGTTTATGTAAAAGCTACTCTTGTAATTTTGTTGAAATATTCCCAGAAAAAAAAACAGTCCAACAGTCTCTGAATATTTCACTTTTAGTCATTTACCAAACCATACGTTAACCAACCCATCTGTGTGAGACCATTATCTCAGGTGAAGGTGACTCTGGACTGGACCAACACATGTTCTGGACCAGGGTCACAGACCTGGAACGCAGTCAAGAATCACTGCTATTTTTGTGTTGTCAAAAATGTATGTTATGGAGGCCTGGGCGGGGGGACCAGTGGGGGGGGTTGGAGGGTCCAGTACTGTTGTTGTGGACCATCAGCTGTTCACTGGGTTTATCCTCGTCTCCCCCGTGGCTGCACTAGGGCCGCTGGGTTTAAGACAGAGTGTGCTCAACAAGTGGTTTGCGACCCTTTGAGGCGTGTTGCTGGGAGGACCGTGATGATGATGTCACACCACACCTAATGCAGGCTAGGTTATGACATCATCACTGACCCCTCATCCCCCACCTCCCCCACCCCACCCCCCAACTTAGTAGCAGGCGGTTGCACCACCCTGGCAGTCTGTTAGCTGCCCCCACCCCCATCACACGACACCCACAGCAGCTGCAGCTCTGTCCTGTACGACGGCCCCCGACTCCTGCCCATGTGTGGAGACAGACGACGGCCAAAGAGCCAATGGCTGCTGTTTAAATAGAGCCAAGTTCAGCCCCAGAGCAGGTGAGGAGGGGGAGGGAGAAAAAGACAAAAGACATTAATCAATTAATTAAAACCCATTCAATCTTAGCTCCGTCAGTTTTAGCTGCGTACAATTAGGTTTTGGCAACGGTTCTCAAAGTGGAGGGCAGGTTCCCTACAGGTCACGGAGCAACTGCCTCTAGGACACAACATTACAACACCTTATCTTCGTACTTTCACTCATTGGACTTCTTCCAGGTGCTGTGTGCTGTGTTGAAGTGAAACCGCTCAAACAACAACAGGTCACTGCGACACCCAGACCAGAGGCCAGGCCGTCGACCATCTCCCTGTCAGAGGAGGCGTCAGCCCTTCCACCGCAAATCACCAGAGAAATCATCAGAAATGGCTCCCAAAAAGAAGGCCCCCCGCCAGAAGAAACCGGGCACCGACACCATCGCCCAGGTCGCCATGGAGACCGCCTCAGCCCAGCTGAAGGTGGAGAGCGTGGGTAACGGCGTGGTGGTGGTGGAGAGCGGCGTGAGGAAGATCGAGCAGATGGCCGCGTTGGACATCGCTCAGCTCAACAGCCTCAACCTGCCGCTGCCGCTGCCCGTCATCAAGCCTGGAGAGAGGGGGCTGGGCCTGGGCAGCGAGCTGACACGACCCCTCCACGGGAACGCTCTGCTGGAGGAGCTCAGCAGGATGAGGCAGGAGAAGTGAGTTCTGAGGGTTCGGAACCGTGAACCGATGTTGATGAAGGGCTGCCCCTAAAGTGGTCCCTCCAGGCTCCTGTAGAACGACCTTGTTTGACCAAAGGCCTTCATGTTGACTGACTATAAAAAGTAATTCAAAAAAGTAAAAAAAAAAAATTAAATTCGCTTGAGGTTAGCTAAAATACCAACATTAGCTTCCACCCGATCTTTGTCCAGCTAGGCTTCTGTAGCAGACGACACTATTGATGGTTTTGTTAAATTGATTTTGTGCTAATTAAACGTGGAGCTTAATTGTTTACACATAAGAGCTAAAAAAAAGGCTAAAATCAGTTTATGATTAGCTAAGATGATTTTAATGGCTTTAATTTCCGCTGCAAAATGTTAAATATCCCGCTAAGCTACCACAGCTAACACAAGCTGCGCATCTAAACAGCTAACATTAGGAGTTAGGTTTGACGAGAATTTATGAATATAATATTTTTAATTCACATTACTCTATAATATAGAACCTTTCTTCAGTTCTTGCTAATCCATTATGACGTTCTCCTCTGGTTCTCTCTTGTCCTCGTTCCTCAGGTTCCTGACTGACCTGGAGCTGGCCTGTAAGACCAAGGCCTTTGACGTCCACAAGCTGGTCCTCTCCTCCGTCAGTCAGTACTTCAGAGAGATTCTGGCCAAAGACCCGGGCATGAAACGCCTGGAGCTGCCGTCACTCTCACCTCTGGGTCGGTCAACCGTCACCAAACTGTTCCCAAAACTGTTCTAAGAACTGTTCTACTTTGGGAAGTTCCATTCAAACGTCTGTGTTTCACTTCTAACCCGCAGGCCTGGCCAACGTCATCACCTTCGCCTACCTGGGCCGCGTCCACATGTCCCTCTACACCATCGGCTGCACCGTCTCTGCCGCCGCCACCCTCCAGATCCCTCAGCTCCTCAAGATGTGCATGGACTTCCTGCTGGCTGAGCTCAACGTCCAAACCTGCGTCTACATCTGGAACATCGCCGCCGCCTACAGCCTGCTGCCCGTGTGCGACGCCGCCCGCCGCTTCGTCCTAGAGAACTTTGTGCAGTTCGCCGACACGCCGCTGTTCACCCAGCTGACCCTGGAGCAGATCTCGGCCTTCCTGCAGGACGACCTGCTCATGTTGCCCTCCGAGGTCACGGCCTTCCAGGTCAGAGTCCAGTGCAGACCTCAGAACATAAAAATGAATACCATGACACTACACACTCTAGTACAGCAGGTGGCGGTATGTGCCTAGAAAACGTTGGTATTAAACCCTGGGTGACGGGCCGCCTCTCCATCAGTCCTCCAGGCCTTTCTGCTATTTCCATCATGTCCAAAAACAGCGCCCCCTCAGACCAGCTGTTCAGATCCCAACTCCCAGTCCGGCATCAAGGCCAGACCCCTGTAGGTCAAGTGTGACCAGTATAACCCGCGCTGTACATGAGCAGAGAGTTTTGGTTTATTAATACACCACTCAAACACGGACCCAGATACAGTCGCAGCTGTTAATGTCCGTTTCAGGCTTCAAGGGTCTCCATTTAAAACACCGTTCGACAAAATCAAAACATGTCCCGGGGCCCGGGTTTAAGAACAGTTTTTAATTCGCCATGACGACGGCTGTTATCGACACTGTAGCTCACGGTACAGAAAGTCACCACGGTCACATTGACAGTTACCAAAAGTTGTTAAAGGTTAGTTAAAAAATGTTGATGTCAAATAGTTCTTAGTTAGTCTGACATCTCTCCTCATAGTTAGCCATGGACGCTGAATTAGCTAAAAGCTAAAGGCTATTAGCAAGACACGGCTTAAACATCCAAATGAATTAATCAAAAATAAAATACAAATGACAAGATTAATATTTACCAAAACATGATTCAAACTTGGAACCACGGAGACTTCGACTCCAACGTGTCATTTTCACCTGGTTTCGTCAAATACCAGCAACTGTGAATTGGCTGGAGTTCCGGTGTTCATCTTTTTTTCCCATCATTCCCTGAATCCTTCTCTCCAGTTGGCCATGAAGTGGCTGGACTTCGACTCGTCCCGTCAGACTCACGCCGCCGCGCTTCTCAGCCACGTCCGATTCGAGACCATCCCGGCCAGCGAGCTCGTCAGCCAGATCCAGCCGGTGCCGCGCATGATGCTGGACCCTCAGTGTCACCGCCTGCTGGTGGACGCCATGAACTACCACCTGCTGCCGTTCCAGCAGAACACCCTGCAGTCCCGGCGTACCCAGGTCCGCGGCAGTCAGCAGACTCTGCTCACCATTGGTGGACGTCCATCGCTGACCGAGAGGGCGCTCAGCCGGGAGGTGGGGTTTGAATTTTTTTTTTAAATTTAATTCACATTTTTAAGTTATTTAGTTCTTTATTTTGCTAGATGGCTAATGGCTAACCCTAGCCAACATAAAAGTTACTTAACTTTTTTTTACAGCGCATTTGATGGTCTATGAAAGTTTTTTTTCTCGTATCGTTTTCCATATAATATTTTATGGTATCGTATCGTATTGTGGTATCGTATATTTTGCGTTGCATCACATGGCAAATGGCAATTTTTTCCAAAGAGTAACACATTTTTTTTTTCGGTTCAAGGTTCTGTGGAGGGACCCTCGTGAGGGCGGAGCCTCCTGGCGTCACCTCACGCAGCTGCCAGCGAAGAGCTTCAACCAGTGTGTGGCAGTAATGGACGGCTTCCTGTATGTGGCCGGAGGAGAGGATCAGAACGACGCCCGTAACCAGGCCAAACATGCCGTTAGCACGCTGAGCAGGTCTGGACCACGACACGGGAATGATGTCACTCAGTGTTCTGCAGTATTTACTATCAAAAACTGCAGTATTTTCTATCAAATACAGCAGTTTTTTCCCAATTTCTCATTTTAGTTATTTTGTTGTTTTGTTTTTTGTAGGCTATTTTTTTTTTTGCTGCACAATTTAATGAATGAATCTAATTTTAACATTAGTTAGCGACATTTAACGTGTCAGGTTAGGTCTAGAATAACTGCTGACAAACTTCGTGTAGGTAAAAAACAAACAAACAAAAGTTCGTGGTCACTTCTTCTGATCATCGGTTCTAAACCCAAGAAATTGCAGATCCAGAGAACTTTTCCTCCTTTCCCGTGACTCTCCACTTTGCCTCCCTCAGATACGACCCTCGCTTCAACACCTGGCTACACCTGGCTAGCATGCGGCAGCGTCGCACCCATTTCTCCCTGGCTGCCAGCGGCGGCCGTCTGTTCGCCATCGGTGGACGCAACGTGGAGGGTCTGCTGGCCACCACTGAGAGCTACCTGCCCTCCTCCAACACCTGGCAGATGCGTGCGCCCATGGAGGTTCCCCGCTGTTGCCACGCCAGCGCAACACTGCCCTCTGGGGACATCCTGGTCACAGGCGGCTACATCAACTGTGCCTACTCGCGCTCTGTGGCGTGCTACAGTGTGGAGAGAGACGCCTGGAGCGAGAAGACCCCCCTGGAAACCCCCCGCGGGTGGCACTGCTCTGCCACCCTGGGAGGAAAGGTCTACGTGGTCGGAGGAAGTCAGCTGGGAGCAGGAGGCGAGAGGGTGGACGTGATCGGCGTGGAGGTCTTCTCTCCTGAGAGTGGTACTTGGAGCCGCGTGGCCCCCCTCCCACTGGGCGTCAGCACCGCGGGCCTGTCCCCGCTGGCCGACAAGCTGTACCTGCTGGGAGGATGGAACGAGGCGGAGAAACGCTACAAGGCCGCCGTCCAGAAGTACGACCCGGCCACCGACAGCTGGTCCACGGCCCAAGATCTGCCAGAACCCACGGTGGGCGTGTCCTGCGCCACCCTGAGCCTGCCGCCCCGCCACACACCACGTCGGCAGCAGCACCGCAACACGCCGGCTCACGAAGAACAGCAGCAGAACCGCAGCAGAGAGAGCAGCGTGGCCCCGTCACAGAGCATCACAGCATGAAGACAGGAGGCGCTGGAGAGCCTGGAGTAGAAGAAGAAGAAGAAGAAGAAGAAGAAGAAGAAGAAGAAGAAGAAGAAGTGAGAGGTCCAACCTCAGGAGGGAACCAGCAGTAGGACTAGGAATGATGACATTTGATTAATCAATTGATTGCCTGGTCATTATTGAATCATAAAAAGGTGTTTCCAACAAAGGTCACAAAGGTCACAGTTTTGCATCTCCCAGAGTCAACAGTATTTTTTGGGACACAAGAAAAGTCAATCAACTAATTAATTAACCGATCATTTGGTTCTAATCTGGATCATGTTTGTTCTTTTTTCTGTCCATGATCACGTCAGGGAAGAAAACCCTCAGTATTTTATACTTTTACAAAAGTAACAAAAAGATTATTTTCCTATAAATCCTTGCACTACACCGACCTGAGAACACACTCGTCTGTTACGCTGTAGGTGATGAGACGGAATCAGCAGCGTCCAAATATTCTCAACCTGATTGTCTGAGAAAATGTCTTAATACTAATGATGATTATTGAGGATGAGTATATTTTTTTTTCAGACCAATCAGGCCTGAGGGGCAACTGTGAGGACAGGACAGAAAAAAGAGTTTCTGTGATCCACTGTGGTCTCCGGGGGGGGGGGGGGGGGGGGTTTATGTAATGATGGTCACAGAACAGGGAGGTGGAGAAGAGAGACAAGGTGGAGGAAGGTGGGGAGGAGGTGGTGGCTGTGGACGGAGGACAGATGATGGAGCTGAAGTGAGTTTGGGTTGAACAAACGGAGACGACTGTGAATCCACTGACAGATTGTGTACAAAGATGTATCTAGACAAAGTATGAGAGAGAGTGTGTGCGTGTGCGCAAGGGTGTGACTGTGTGTGAAACACATAATGAGCCATTTCTATCCAAATCAGAAACAAATAGAACATAGAACAGAAACATTTCTTACGAGTAAAAAGAGCAGAAAATGATAGATGTTTGTTGTTTTATCTGTTTATTGAGTCTCTGCAGACGTAGTGTAGCTTAGTAGTGACGAAATATTAGAAAAACGTAGCTGTAGCTTTGTAGAAAATCATATTTTTAAGAGAAAAAACATTAAAATAAAAAAGAAGAGTTTAAAGGTAAAACACCACAGGTGAAATTAAATGTGACACGGTGAATAAATTCACCAACACGTTCGCAAAACGTTCCCTGAGAAACCGTGTTTCAAAAAAAAAAAAATTCAAATTAAAAAATATAGTAAATGTCACCAGTGTTACAACTGTGATTCCCAGCAGTTTATCAACACAAAAAATATTACTTTTAAAAACTGGCTAATTGTAGCTCCAATGTTAGCAGGGCTTTACACCAACACGAAAAAATAATTATGGATTATGAAACCTTAAAATCAAAACACAATACAACTGTATTCTTTTAATAAACACGTAACATTTTTAAAACATAAAAACATAAACATAAACATAAACATAAAACACATAACACATAAACATAAAACACATAAACATAAAAACATAAAAACATAAAAAGATTTTCTTTCGAACTTTCCAACTTTCCTCCAAACGTCAGGCTAAGCTCATCCTGCTAATCCGGACAACTTTAACTTTGCATCTTTTGGGCTACATCGCTGCCACTTAAAACCACTAGGTGGCAGTAATGTAAAGTGATACCATCTTTTTTTTTTATCCTACAATCATTCAGGATCTCGATTTACTTTAGGGGAATTGCAGTTTTAAAACCACAACGCCCCCTATAAACGTCTATGTTGCTCAAAGGCAAGGCTCCATCTGCTCCATGGTGTGATAATAATAATATAAAAAACTAAAAATCTGTGACATTTTTCTACATCGGTGAAGGACAGCGGGGCTGCCGCGGCTCGTCTGATTGGTTAAATCACTCCGTATTTGTCTGTTTTTGAGAGGTTTCACTGAATCAATGAATAAATGACGATCTGACAACCACGTGACTGTTCTGTCTTCTCATTGGTTACTGGACAATCCATTTAAAGGGAAGCATGACGAACCAGGAATTAACTCTTCTATTGAAGGAATTATAATTATTTTAAGAACTTTTATTAGAAATGTTTTTAAAACACGCCCACAGTTCTACGGAAAACTAAATAAGGACTTTGGATGTTACGTCAACATCGGAATAATTACTATTTTACCTTTGTCCGACATTCCTATGATTTAAACAACATTCGTCTGCCATCCGTTATTAACCAACATAAAATACGACTCTTTACTGCCATCATGTGGCGAAAACAGATTATAAAAACACCGGTAACTGTGAGAAATCAAGAGTAAACAAGAGAACAGAAAACACCAGTCATGTTCCACTTAATATTTTTTATTAAACAAGAACAAAAGGTGGTCCTTTACTTCCCGGGGAGGATGATGCCATCGTACTGTAGAGAGGAAAATAATTTAAAAAAGGTTAATTCTGGTATTTCAGTTATCTTAAAACCCATGAAAAGTCATTGGTTGTGTTACTACTTAAATTTGCACTCAAAGCAGAAAATGGTTTAAACATGTATTAATTGATGTTTGCTCAAAGGTCAACCTGGCAGCTACCACCTGTCATGTGTCACAGAACAGAAACATCTGATTGGACACATTTCCAAAATCAGATTATCTAGTTTGTTGCTACAGAACTCAACACTGTTATAGACGATACAGTGTGGTGGACACATGAAAGACCAACGAACAGCACCATGGGACCTGAGCCTTAAATCACAGGCCTGGAAATTTCTATATATATATATATATATATATATAAAACCAAATGATTCAATTAGCAACATATTCAACCCCCAGGTGCAACTGTGGCGGTATCACTGACACATGACCCAACGAAGGTTGAAACACGTTGACCTACAACCTGTGACCAGGATTTCTATAAACCCTAAAAAAAAAAAGAAGCATTAAATGATGTCAAACTTCACATTTTTAACCAAACTTGAATGGAAACCTGTTCAAATGACTGAAGCTCGTCAATTTAGAACTCCCCCCCCGTGTATTTCAGTCACTAGACCAGACAAGCAGGTTATGACCTGGTGTCAAAGGTCATCCTCCAGAATTCTAGAGAAGGAGTTCTCTGATCGAAACACCACTGAAGAAGAGCAGACTGAGCCAGAAGGGAGACGGAGGAAAAGAGATTTTCTTTCTTAAACCTCCAGGGTCTGTGACCATCTCATCATGAGAATGCATTAATGCAATGTATTTTCTGCTTTGTTGCAAATGTTAAGAGTTCCAAACTTTAAATATTTTTCCCCCAACATGTAACCCCCCCCCCCCCCCCCCCCCACACACACACTTCATCTAGGTCATACTCACTTTCTGCTGGAACCAGCGCATGGCCTCCTCTTTGCGGATGCGGTGCTTGAAGCCGATGCGGCCTCTTTTCCGCTTCTTGTCTGCGATGCTGAAGCCGGGTCGGCCCAGAACCTGAACAAAGAGGGGAAAACTTTCCATCAGTTTTTTTCTCGTGATCCACCTATTTGCGGACCACGAGCTGACCAGGTTAAAGTCATCTTCATGTCAATGTCAGGCTAAGAGGGTGCTAGCTAGAATGGGATTTGTTTTTTAACCTTGATTAATACACTAATCAATACTTAGTACATGCATGTACTAGGGTTAACCTGTACCTGGATCTTTATTTAAACTAAAAGTTGTTTTTAACCCCCTCCTGACGTACTTGTTTTGGATTCTGTTTGTATTTATATGGAATAATGTCAACATAAATCCTTTTTCCTATAATTTATTTTGCTATGTACATTCGTTGCCTTTGGGAATTACTGTGTTTTGGATTATGATAAATGGGCCTTTAAGACCAGTAAATAAATCGTTTTAATGACCTGACCAGTGACAAAAAAACAAACAAACAAACAAACAAAAACAAAAAAAACCATCACCAACCAGCACGCAGCATCATAAACCAAAATCACAAAACTCTGGTGCCTCACTCACCACGTAGAAGTCCAGTCCGTAGATACCAATGCTGGGGTCGTACTTGATGCCCAGATCGATGTGCTCCTGAATGCCGAAGCCAAAGTTTCCGGTGTCGGAGAAGTTGTTCTTTCTCAATTCATACTCACGCACCTGCAGGTAAAGAATGGAAAAAAAGAAAAAAAAGATTAAATACAACACATGCCCAGAATCAGCGTCGCAGACAGGCCTGATTTCTCTTCCTGATGTGTGTGGTGTCACAGACTTCCTCACCTTGAGTCCCTTCTCCAGGATCTCCTCTGCCTTGGCTCCACGGACGGTGCAGTGGACAGCAATCTTTTCATTTCTGCGGATACCGAAGGATCGCACTGTGTAGCGGGCTGTGATGGAACATGGAACAAAAGCAGTCGCTCAGAGAGCACATAATACAAATGCTATAATCCATACTGTAACTACCCACAGCTAACTGTGATCCATCAACACCAGAATCACTTACCCTTGGAGAAGACAGGAGTCTGCCCTGTCAGCTGCTCCAGCACTTTGGCAGCTCGGGTCAGTCTGTCTCCGCTCTCACCGACGCAGATGTTGAGACAGAGCTTGCGGATGCGGAGCTCTCGCATGGGGTTCTCCTTCTTCTCACCCTGGTCCTGGAAAACCATGAATACCGAGTCACATCAACAACAACCATGGCAACAGAACACCAGCAAATACTTGCTTAATACCACTAGCGCCCTCTAACGCAGCCAAGACAGAAATTAATAAACGCTTTCGAATTATGCTATTAAGACAACGTTAATATTTCAAAAGTTATCCGATTCCTACGGCGGTGTTCACTGCACGTCACATGCCGGGCGGACATGTCCCAACATAGCGCTGTTACCTGTTCGCTGCTACTAGCAATATCCAAGCTAAGGCTAAACAACGCAACCGGAAAGTAAAAACATGTTAGTTAAAACCATGTAAAGTCACTCCGAATACGACACAGTCATGTGTCGGTTAATTTCTATGTCGCCACAACCTCGAGTCCTATCAACACGGGCAGAATTTAACGTGAAATAATCTGAGGTGCAACACTTTCCAATGGCTAGCCGCTTAGCATCAGTCGGTTATCGTTTTTTATCACCATTCCGTGGGGTTTATTTATGAAATAATCACCCATGGTGATACATTATGTCTACGTGTAATCATGTGATATCGAAACAATATTTTAAAAATCTCCACGGCAGCGATGACACTGGATTTCTGCCGTAACTTTTGGATGACATACATCGTACGACGTGAGGGGCTACTCACCGCCATGTTGGATCACTAGAAGAGGACGTTACGTTTCCGGCCACAAATATTTAAAGCAGTGCGTACCGCGCAAGTAGTGTCGACGGAACACCAACCCAGTACACGATACAGTTCCGTTGTAACTAACGTCTACTATTAACGCTACTTCAGGTACTACGACTTGATTTACTAGGAGTCTTATAACAATAATAACAACAAAAATAACAAAATAGTAAATATTAGTACTCCCATCAGGAGTCGTAACGTGACGTACGTCTATAAAGCAGCTATTTCAGAGGAGTAACTACATAGGAACCATATATTTGGCGCCTCTACGGGGCAACCTGCGGTCAAACCTGCGGTCAAAGCGACAATTTAAATATAAATAAAGTTCTAATTAATATTGTTATTTACTGGGGATCTATTTTAATAGATTTTTCCCATTTCGCGGTGGGTCTTGGAACGCAACTACCGTGAGGGACCACTGTATAATAATATCAAACAGAAAACGATATTGTGGTAAATGCACTGATAATCGTTGGGTTATCGCACATACTCTCTTACCCACCGCTCATATTCATACCCCCCCTCCTCCACTGAAGAGTTAAACAGTTAGTTTTTGACTCCATTGGCCCTGCTTTTTGGAAGGAGGAGCCTGTTATAGAACAAACTCCTCTTGTTACAGTACATGTGTTTAACGAGCCTGTGTAAATGACAGGTTACCGGGAGGACTCCGCTCCACGTCGCCTGTTTAACCTGTGTAACAACTATATCCCTAATCTCACTCCCCTGAGGTCATAGGACTCTACTGGTTTCTGTACATTTACATAACTGATCTGTAGTAAGTTAGGACCACATACATGACCTGTCACTTCCTGTTTTTCGGCTCACACTAGATGAATACCACAAAGAGGTATTAAGGTTACACATAGAGCCAAGAGCCAAACAACAATTTCCCCAGTGTGTGAAGTTCAATCTAATCTAATCTAATCATCTAGGTGGCAGCACAGAGCACCGTCATAATAATAATAATAACTGTATAAATTATGCGGCTCAAAGCGCTGTTTCTGTCTATTTTTATGCAGAATTCAACAACTAAAGTCTTTGAGTCTCACAAATTGACAGTTTTATTTTATGAGACAAAACATACACAAAACACAAAAAGGCAAAATATTTAACGGCCTCTGTTTTGGTCAAGTCAAGATGAGGACCCCGGAGCACAAATTACCACCTGCCTTTTTGACTGTTTACTGTCCCAACATGTCCAGACCTTGTTCACAGACTCCTGGAATTGTTTTTGACGAGGACCCTTTTGACTGTTTACTGCCCCAACATGTCCAGACCTGGTTCACAGACTCCTGGAATTGTTTTTGCTCAATCGATCCCCCCCCCCAACATGGAGGGTCCAACATGGAGACGACCCATCCGACCACAGAGCTGTGATGTTCCCTAACCTTTTTTGAGCCACGGCACACCACCAAACAAAAATCTCACAAAAAGTCTACGTAATGAACTATAATAATCTTCTTATTCATTAATTAAATGACCTCATAATTGACTAAAATCTCGGCCTGTTTAGTTGAAGACAACGCTGATATACTGGCAGGAATTGAAGAAAGACTCGCACAAAAATCTTCTTTCAACAGCTCTGATTGTTTTTTATTTTATTTTAATAGCCACTTGCTGCCACCTAGCAGAAGAGGATTTAATTGTTCTGCCTTTCACGCTCTTACTCGTCATCCAGAAAAACCTCTTCATTTATCTGAGAATAACCGAAATAATCGGAATATTATTGTTTCAATATCACATCGTGAATAAAGGCAGAATTCTAAAGACGTTTCTGAGGATTCTGGTCGTTCCTTCTTTCTCTAGAATGTTCTTCCCTGAGCACAGATACTCCACCCTAAAACCCCTGCAGGCTACGGCAGTCATTGAACTTCAGGCATTCCTCGTACTCTGGGGCCAGTTCCTCTTGGTCGGGTTGAGCCCCCTCGGTCAGCATCAGCACGGAGCAGTTAGACCTGAAGATCCAGAAGATCCATGTGACTGACTGTTGAACCGCCTGACTGCACAGACGGCTTCTAGAAAACATTTAAAAAAGTTTGAAACTCATCATTATTCTGTTTAAATCTGTGAATCTATGTGAACAATCTCATGTTCCTCAGACTCACGTGAACGTCAGACGTTCACAGCAAAAAGTCAGCTTTTCAGATTCACAGTATAAAAGAATGAGGGAAAGGTTTATCAAAAGGACCAAAGTGTCCGTGGTTCAAACTCAGCCGTTTATTAGTTTTTAATAAAAAGTACTGAAATATTTTGTCCGTTTTACAAACTTGCGTTTGTTGTTGGGTGAGTGCCTGAAAACGGTTGAACTGGTTGAAGCATCTGGTTAAAAAAAGCATTTTTAAAAATAAGATCTGACAAACATCCTGGAGACGAATGAGTAGGAGAGAGGAGGAGGAGGAGGAGCGGGAGGAGGAGAAATGGGGCGGGTGTCGACCTCAGCCCCTAGAAGATAAAAGGCCATTTTGAAGGAGTTGACACGCACCTTCACCTCCACTCAACAGGTAAGTCAGAACCCTCTGATCTACGACTTTGTAGTTTCATAACGTCGGCTTATTTCTCAGTTACGTCGTTCATTTTAGATAAATAAATGTCGTTGATTTGGTCAAAATAACTGAAACTGGTCTTAAAATAACTAAAGGTCAAATTGGCCCCTCATTCAGTGACATGTGTCCAAGAATGATGTAACAGGAAACAAGGTTAAAGGATTGGCTGAAAAATAACCAGGGGCAAAAGTGAGCCGTGTAAAAAGGTTTTTTTTAATGAATTTAATGAATTTTAAAGTTATGAGGGAAGAGATTTAGGATTTCAAAAGTGATCGAAAATTTGACTTAAAATTTAAAAACTTGAGTGAACTTCTGGAATATACTCTGATCTGTCAAAAAGACGTACGACTGATGAAGAAATTAGAAAAAGAAAAATGTCAGTCTTTAGGGTTTTTTTGAGGGCGTCATCGTTTTTCACAACAAAAAACAAAAAACATCACAAAACTTCTCCAGCAGGGACAGGGGAACGATTATGTCATCAGGTGACGGGGGTCGCCCTCTAGTGGCAATGGATTGTTTCACATACAGTACGTCTTTAATGCAGCGTCAGAGCATAGGGGGCAGCAGAGACAAGGAGAGAAAGAAGAAGTCAATAATCCAGGTCATCTTATCCAAAATAGTTCCATCGAGGCCAAATGGACGGAGTAGGTTTCTTGAAGACGTTTCACCTCTCCTCCAAGAGGATGGAACTATTTTTGGATATCGCACAAATACGGAAAAAAAAAACATCTCAAAGAGTGAAAGCAACATCCATCCATCCATCCATCCACTTATCTGTTACCGGGTCGCGGGGGCAGCAGTCTCCACAACCACCACCCAAATCACACTGCACCGTACCAACCCCCCCTGAACCTTCCTGCGGGTGGTTAGTCCACTGGAAGGTACCAACGACCCTAACCAGGATTCGAACTTGCCCAGGAGGTGAACCCTGGGGTTCCACACCAATGACAGCGACGTTGCCTCTGGGCCAAAGCGCCACTGAAAGCAACATCCTATTGGATATTTGTAACGGTTAACTGGTACAGATGGATCAGCTTTTTAAAAGGATGACGATATTTTTTTTAAAAATGAAAAGAACAGCAGAAGCCAAACGACAGCCGAGGACTTTATTTCTGCTACGTTGTTAGCACTTTCCCCCTTCTTTTCCGACTGCATTGAGCAGTTGACTAACATTGTAAATGTTTTGTGCTTTTTTTAAAAACATTGAATGGAAGCTACTTTGTTAAATTTTTGCTTAATTTCTTTTTACTATTTTGAGTTAAATATTTGTTGTTTTTTTTTACTTTTCAAACCAGTTAGCTAGCTGATCTAACTCTAAGAAAAAGGTGTGTTGTGCAGCTGGACATTTTTATTCCAGGTTTTAACAACGTTAACTAAAACAATATAAATGAATAAATTACGGGAAAGTATTTCTGTGATTTTCTTTCGAATAGGCTATATATAACATTTTACTGACGTTGTTTGATGCTAGTAAACCAAAATGAGAAAGTGGACTGGTCTGTGTATAGTTTGGCTAAGATGGTCGTGAGTCATTGGTTGTTGTTGTTGTTGTTTTTGTGTTTTTTTCATTCAGTAAACCAAAATGGGAAAGGAAAAGATCCACATCAACATCGTGGTCATTGGCCATGTCGACTCCGGCAAGTCCACCACCACCGGTCACCTGATCTACAAGTGCGGAGGAATCGACAAGAGAACCATCGAGAAGTTCGAGAAGGAAGCCGCTGAGGTGAGTCACAGAGAAACAAGGATCACATCAGGTGTTTTCCTACATTTTGTTAAAAACTTGTTTGTTCTGTATGTGTAACATATTTTAGCATTACCTAAACAAATACAGTTCTGAAACAAGCAGCTAACGTGTCTTTATGCAGACAGAACTTATAAAAGAACCACATTAGATGCAGCACTGTTGCCAAGAAATGGTTTAGAAACAAAGTTACTGATGATGCATTTGGTTTTGGACCATGACAGATGGGCAAGGGTTCCTTCAAGTACGCCTGGGTGTTGGACAAACTGAAGGCCGAGCGTGAGCGTGGTATCACCATCGACATCGCTCTGTGGAAGTTTGAGACCGCCAAGTACTACGTGACCATCATTGATGCCCCTGGACACAGAGACTTCATCAAGAACATGATCACTGGAACCTCTCAGGTGAGAACACGTCGATCATTTAGATGGTTTCCTGTTCAGTTTTGCCTGCAGCCACTTAATTAAGTTCTTCCTGTTCAGGCCGACTGTGCCGTCCTGATCGTTGCTGCCGGTACTGGTGAGTTCGAGGCTGGTATCTCCAAGAACGGTCAGACCCGTGAGCACGCCCTGCTGGCCTTCACCCTGGGTGTGAAGCAGCTCATTGTGGGAGTCAACAAGATGGACTCCACTGAGCCCCCTTACAGCCAGAAGCGTTTTGAGGAAATCACCAAGGAAGTCAGCACTTACATCAAGAAGATTGGTTACAATCCTCCTGCTGTTGCCTTTGTGCCCATCTCTGGTTGGCATGGAGACAACATGCTGGAGGCCAGTGAGAAGGTAACAAAAATCTAAATTCACTTTTAAGCTGCTTCACCTTTGGGTTTGTCCCAAAGTATCTTGACCTGAAGAAATAAAATATGCTATCTCAAAGTTCCTTAACTTCTACGAATCAAAAAAAGCTGCTCTGAAGAAGAACATTTTCAAACGTCTCCACAGATGGACTGGTTTAAGGGCTGGACGGTTGAACGCAAAGAGGGAAATGCTTCTGGAAAAACATTGTTCGAAGCTCTGGACTCCATCCTGCCACCCAAACGCCCCACTGACAAGCCCCTCCGTTTACCCCTGCAGGACGTCTATAAAATTGGTGGTGAGTAGAGTAGAAGGGAGTTAGCCCTCTAAAAATGTCAACCAAGTGTCACACAACCACAATGCAGTTTAACATATTTGTATCCTACATTAGAAACAGGTTTGCTAATTACTGTAGCTAAATGTTAGCCAAAAATGGTATAATAGTTTAATACTAACGCCCAGACAACTCTAAGCCTGTGAAACTAACTGCATTTGACTCTCAGGTATCGGAACGGTGCCCGTCGGCCGTGTTGAGACTGGCATCCTGAAGTCCGGTATGATCGTCACCTTCGCTCCCGCCAACCTGACCACTGAGGTCAAGTCCGTGGAGATGCACCATGAGACCCTGACCGAGGCGCTGCCCGGTGACAACGTCGGCTTCAACGTCAAGAACGTGTCCGTCAAGGACATTAGGCGAGGGAATGTGGCTGGAGACAGCAAGAACGACCCACCAAAAGAAGCGGAGGACTTCACCTCTCAGGTTGGTTTGGGGGAGGGGTCACTGAGACAATGTTTACACTGTGATGATCTTCTTGGTTTAATTCACTCACTTCATATGAAACCTGGGCCTATTTAGTTGAACACCTCAATGACATGCTCACAGGAATTGAAAAAAGTAAATTTTTGATTTAGGATCCACAACAGCCACATTAGCTCTGGTCTCTGTACCAGGACTGTTGTAGCTAACCTTAGCTCTGGTGTCTGTACCAGGACTGTTGTAGCTAAAGTTAGTTCTGGTGTCTGTACCAAGACTGTTGTAGCTAACGTTAGCTCTGGTGTCTGTAACAGGACTGTTGTAGCTACCCTTAGCTCTGGTGTCTGTCCCAGGACTGTTGTAGCTAATGTTAGCTCTGGTCTCTGTCCCAGGACTGTTGTTGCTAACGTTAGCTCTGGTGTCTGTACCAGGACTGTTGTAGCTAATGTTAGCTCTGGTCTCTGTCCCAGGACTGTTGTTGCTAACGTTAGCTCTGGTGTCTGTAACAGGACTGTTGTAGCTAACCTTAGCTCTGGTGTCTGTACCAGGACTGTTGCAGCTAATATTAGCGCAATGCTACAAAGTACATGCTCACAGCAACATGTCATTTTCTACAAAAAAAGTCTTTCTTTTAAAACAAACTTCTACTTACGGAGATTCATGTGATGTCCTTTCCAGGTCATCATCCTGAACCACCCCGGTGAGATCCACGCTGGTTACTCACCCGTGATTGACTGCCACACTGCTCACATTGCCTGCAAGTTCCAAGAGTTAAAGGAGAAGATTGACCGCCGTAGTGGCAAGAAGCTTGAAGACAACCCCAAAAAACTCAAATCGGGAGAAGCTGGCATAGTGGTGCTTGTCCCTTCGAAGCCCCTAGTTGTGGAGTCGTTCTCTGAATACGCTTCTCTTGGTAAGTCAAGTGGTATGTTGGTACATGGGTTTCCTAACTGTTCTTCTCTACCAATAACCACATACCTACCAAAATAATATTTATTTTATTACTGTGTGACACATGGACAGTCAGAATTGTGTTATTTTGCCATTTTAGCTAACAGCGTATTTTGTACATTTTTGTACACTCCTCTATGGCGTGTAAATTCCCCGCCTCAGGACGAATAAAGTTTGTGTTCTTATCTGAAGAATCTCACTGATTCCTCTCTTCAACTGTTTCCCCTCAGGTCGCTTTGCCGTGCGTGATATGAAGCAAACCGTGGCTGTGGGTGTCATCAAGTCTGTAACCAAGGTTACTAATTCGAGCGGAAAGGTCACCAAGTCTGCACAGAAGGCCGGTAAAAAAAAATGAATTTGGGACGGCTCCTGTGGCCCATCACGTTCCTCATTCTCCTGGCTCATCTTCGTCACCATCCGCTGTCGTCTTCTGTGAGACACAGCTCTTCACTCAAGGAAAGGCTAATGTGGAGAATGTGATCGTGATTTTCTAAAAAACAACAATAAAGAATTAAAATGTTGCAGACGTCAGATGTTTCTAGTGTGTTCCATCATGTTGGCTTTTGAAAAATGTGAGAAGAAATCTTCATCTTTAGGGTTTCAGTAGCAAATTATTGTTTGCTTGTTGTTTTAAAATAAAACATTGGTACCAAAAACAACAAATTTCACAATTGTTTTTCCTGAAAATCACCAAAATGATCCCTGTAAATAATATTACATAAAAATATATATTGCAATACTTATTTTTGTTGTTGTATGTGTTGTAAGGACTCTTATCTATATCAATTGTCTTTTAGAAAGTAATTCCTTAATAATAAAAACAAACATGTAATTAACTGGTAAAAGGGACGAACTAAAAAATGAATAAATCATAAAATAAATCATTAAATCATAAATACGGAATCATAGTAAAAAAAAAGTCACAATTTATTTAGCAAAATGCATTACCTAAATTTGACCACATGGGGACAGCAGATATCGTGCCTTTGGATAGATCGCTTCTCTAAATGACAGCGAATGCTGATTACAGAACGTCAGAAGTAAACGTGTCAGAGTCAAGGTCAAAACCTAAAATGATGATAAAACAAATCCGTTTAGTTAACGGTTTCTTCTGACGTCATGGCCGACAGAATCGGTTATAAACAGAAGTGCAAAAGAGAAAAAAATACAACACACAAAGGTCATGATCAAATTGGAAAATAAATTTTAATAACAAGTCTAAGGTTTCCAGTGTGAGTCGACGGCACTGAGTAGAAATAACAGAACACTGTCATAAATTATTATTTCATTGCGACATCGGAATCGAATTGTTTAAAAACTACAGAATTTAGAAATATGATTACAAAGATAAAACAAATTAAATGTATTTGTTTTTTTTTAATTTGTTTCTTTTATGAATTCTTATGATTTTGTCTTCTTGTCAGCCTTTTGTGCAGCTTTGGTGACTTTTCCAGCAGATGCTTTCTTCTCCACGGACTTGATGACCCCGACGGCCACCGTCTGCCTCATGTCCCGCACAGCGAATCGACCTACAGGGTTTAGAGGATGAAAAAACAGAAGAACATCAAGGAGACGGTGAGTGAGAAGCTAGCTTTGTTAACCACAACTGGCCTCGTTTTAATTAGGCTGTAATAATTACGAAATGAGTCTTTTTGCCCAAACTCAGTTTTGCAGAATGTTGCAAAAGTATGAAGATGAACATCAACAAATGGCAGTGTCATCTGCGTAAAGATGTGTCAGCGATGACAAAACCAGATGGTTTGTGTATTTTGCCCTGTCCGAGAAACCGCTACTTCAAGGGCACTTAGTAATGCGATGAGCCACCACCACCACCACCAATGTGGAACTCACCCAGTGGAGGATACTCAGAGAAACTCTCCACACACAGGGGTTTACTGGGCTCCAGGTTGATGATGGCAGCTTCTCCACTCTTCAGACTTTTGGGGTGGTCCTCCAGCTTCTTGCCGGACCGACGGTCGATCTTCTCGATGAACTCTTTAAACTTACAGGCGATGTGTGCCGTGTGACAGTCCAACACCGGACTGTAGCCCTCGGAGATAGTACCAGGGTGGCCCAGGACAATGACCTGGAAAATAATGTTTTGTGTGCAGTGAGAAATGTATATACATATACATATATATGTATATATATAATTAAATATAATTAAAAATAAGTAAAAACCAATTCATTCGTTCTTGAAATAAAATACTATTAATGAATCAAATGGAAATGACCCCCCCCCATCTAAAGATCAAAAACATAGATATAAACAAATGTATCAATCATATAAAATAATAATAATAAAGAAAACCTTTTATATAATTGTTATAAAAATGGGTAAAATAACCCGGAGAGCGAGACAGCGCCACACAGTGTCGAGTGGGGAAATGGAGCTGGGTTGAGCGCTGGTAACTGGATGTTACTCCTTATTTTTGTGACCCACCTGAGCCTTGAAGCTAGCGGCGCTCATGGGTGGGTCGTTCTTGCTGTCTCCAGCCACATTCCCTCGCCTAATGTCCTTGATGGACACGTTCTTGACGTTGAAGCCGACGTTGTCCCCTGGACCGGCTTCGGTCAGGGTCTCGTGGTGCATCTCCACGGACTTGACCTCAGTGGTCAGGTTGGCGGGAGCGAAGGTGACGATCATACCGGGCTTCAGGACACCGGTCTCCACGCGTCCGACAGGAACCGTTCCGATGCCTGACAGCAAACAGGAGTGAGACAAGAGGTCCAGTTCACCGTGGGACACACACCTCCTAATGTGTCCACGGATGTTCATAGAGACGGAGGAGAAGGACACTGCTCACCGCCAATTTTATAGACGTCCTGTAGGGGCAGACGGAGGGGCAGGTCGGTGGGGCGTTTGGGTTGCAGGATGGAGTCCAGAGCTTCCAGCAGTGTTTTTCCAGAAGCATTTCCCTCTTTGCGTTCAACCGCCCAGCCCTTAAACCACTCCATCTAAAGACAGACGAAAAGTAGAAACTCAGTCCGTGGTCACATCACGGTCACAGATTATAACAAAAACAATAAAAGGAGATCAAAAACAAATAAATACTTCACCTCACCTTCTCACTGGCCTCCAGCATGTTGTCTCCATGCCAACCAGAGATGGGCACGAAGGCAACAGAATTCGGGTTGTAGCCGATCTTCTTGATGTAGGCGCCCACTTCCTTTTTGATCTCTTCGAAGCGATTACTGCTGTAGGGAGGTTCAGTGTTGTCCATCTTGTTGACTCCCACAATGAGCTGCTTCACACCCAGGGTGTAGGCCAGCAGGGCGTGCTCACGGGTCTGACCGTTCTTGGAGATACCAGCCTCGAACTCACCAACGCCGGCGGCAACGATCAGCACGGCACAGTCGGCCTGAACAGGAGGAACCGGGTCAAACAAAGACTCTCCTACAGGACGTTGTTGGTGATGTTCTCCACGTGTTCTCACCTGAGAGGTTCCAGTGATCATGTTCTTGATGAAGTCTCTGTGTCCAGGGGCATCAATGATGGTCACGTAGTACTTGGCGGTCTCAAACTTCCACAGAGCGATGTCGATGGTGATACCACGCTCACGCTCGGCCTTCAGTTTGTCCAACACCCAGGCGTACTTGAAGGAACCCTTGCCCATCTGTGGCCATCAAGAAAATTGTACTTGTTTAATGTATTTTTTTAGGGATGCCGGATATGAACTTTTAGACGATATCTGATATGTTGATATAGACCAAACACTTAGATTACGATGCCTGGATCAACCGATAACCGACATATGCAGCCGTTTTTAAGGAGTCTTAATTGATTGGTTGTGTCAGAGGTAAATACAAACTGTGGATTTAAAGTTGTGACGTCACACAGAAAGCCTGGGGTGAAGTGGTTGGAGGTCGTTTTTTGTTCGTAGTGTTAGCGGTTTCGACTCCCATGACCTTAAGGTTGGTGGTGTTAATCAATTGATTGTCACTAAAAAATACGTTTTGTACGTGGGGAAATGTAGTATATTTTTTAAACGGAGTTATAAAACCATAAATATAACTGTTATTGGACCACTGCTTTAAGTGATTTGTAAAGACATGGGGAAAAAAAGAAGTTGGAATAATGCCGGATAATTTAACTTCATGTACATTTAATCCAAAAGCTACTTTGTGTTTTTTTTAAACAACATAAATGTATCTTGAACCGACCTCAGCGGCTTCCTTCTCGAACTTCTCGATGGTTCTCTTGTCGATTCCTCCGCACTTGTAGATCAGGTGACCGGTGGAGGTGGACTTGCCGGAGTCGACATGGCCAATGCCCACGCTGTTGATGTGGATCTTTTCCTTTCCCATTTTGGTTTACTGAATGAAAAACAAAAATCAAACAACCAATGTCTCACGGCCATCTTAGCCAAACTATACACAGACCACAGACCAGTCCACTTTCTCAGTTGTAGTTGTAGTATTTAGCCGATGTATACAGATGTGGGCCACTTAGCTTACATGGCTAATGACCACAATGTTGTTGTGGGTCTTTTCCTTTGGCATTTTTAAGTCAACTAAAAGTACAAAAATAAAATAATATAACCAGAATCAAAGCGGTTCTAATATCCCCTACACATTAAACTATCGTGTAAAAAAGTTGGCTAAGATTCACATTGTCGTCAAGCTAGTGAATGAAAACAAAGTGTTTCCAACAAAATGGCGGTCATGTTAAACAAGTTATATAAAAACGTTTATTTTAGTTTATTATAAGTATTGAAAGTCATAGGACACCCTGTATATACGAACTAACTATTAGTCCGGTATCTACAGACTCCTACTGAATCAACCAGGCATTCCATCTTTCTGCCACTAGATGGCGCGCTAGCACTAGCAATAACAGCACCACCACAAACACAATTTGAATCAGAGCCCATTAGTCCGACCACTAGATGTCTCGGGAGCACAAGTTTAAAATCCATGCCTTGAGGCAGTTGAAGGTGGACCCTAATCTACTCGGTTCACGTCGAACCTTCTCGAAGTCTCGAAGCTCCTCTTTGAGACTTTGAGAACTCCAGGAGCACTAACCATGACTCTAAAGCAGACAGGTCACCAAAGTTCACACTGCACAACTGATGGGAATGTCGTTCCGGGGCAACCCACCGACCCCCGCCAGATAACTGACCCCTTGTCACCAGACGAGCCTGGTTTTAAAAAAAACAACAACATACGTATTATGTTAACTCTGGGTGCGAATAGGAAAATGTTACGGATAAACTGTGGGATGCAATACAGCAAACGACCACGTGGTGAAGACAGTTAGACTGACAGACCCCTGTCAACGACCCAAGATACTGAACCAAACACTGACCCACGAACCATGACACTGAAATCAAAATATTATTCAGGATTTCAATGTATTTCCTCCTCAAAGAAATTCAAATAATTAAAAAAAGATTTTTAACACGAAAAGATTTAAACTAGAGACTTTACCCTCACACTCTTCGAGTCCGAAATCTGACATCTTTAAAAAATATTTTTTCCTTAAAATCCTGAAAAGTTATTGCAAAATATTTTTTTTATTTTGAAATAAATTGGTAAAAAGTTAAAGATTGGATTAAAGGTAAAGATTGTTGGGAAAATTCTGAAAAGACTACAGAAATCTTTAAACAGACAAAAAAGAAATTCTATGAGTTAAATCAGTTAAAATAATTCCACGTGGCTTTAATCCCCGTGGCTACGTTATACACGTCATCACACAAGCGAGAGAAAAAAAAGGCGGTGTGTACGAACTGTGGGAGGAGTTTGTGTGTCCACTGAAGAGAAAGTCCTGAGTGAGGTCGAAATCAGGCCAAGAGGTTAATAGTTGAAGGCTAGTGGCAAATCTTTTTTAGAAAAGTCTAATTTTAATAAATTAACCTAAAAATAAACTTAAGGTTTGACTTTGTCGAAAAAATAAGGAGTTAAAAAAAGAAACCGATTTTGCTTTAATTGGTTTGGTTCCCGCAGATGTTCCTATCCCGTATACAGTATGAAAAAATGCTAAAAAAGTAATTAACGATTCAGATATGAATGTCCGTAACTGCCAACTGAGAACATCCTCCAACTGTAGGTGTTTTTTTTTTTTCTCAGAGAGGGACGACCATGTGCTGAAATAAAGACGGAAATGGATGAAGGCCGCCTCTCACTGCGGACGCCATTTTTGTCCACGAGGGAATTAGTCACAGTTGACGTATAACTTCACATATTTTATAAAACATCAGGTAAATTCTTTCAATGCATTTGTCAAGACGATAAAATGAATTTTAACGAAGAACTGGACTTAAATTGGACAGTTTTTAAAGTTAGACAGTGATTTTGTATGATAGAAAAGTAGATCATCGACAAAAGTCTTCACCGCAGCCAGTGTGGTTTTACTGACGGCCTGATTTCAATCCACGAGAGTGAGAGTTAAATGAAATAATATCTCTGATTTGTGTTCAAATCTGAATCGATGACTCACCTGCTGAGTGGAGACACTGAACGCCGGTCCTCTTCTGTTCACGCGCTCCTCACTGTCATCAGCTTTTATCTGTCGTGTCAGGACAACGCCTTCTCCTCACCTCCTCCTTCTCTCAAGTCTCCTCCTACTTACTGTTTTTTAAATTTTTTTATTTCATTTCTATGCCAGTTTGCAAAGGGCCGGCCGTTTATTGCCAGTCATCTCACTTCGGTGACAGATGAAACCAAGTGGACGGACATTTGGAACGCCCTGAGAACTCCAGACGTTTCCAAGCTCAAACATTCCTTTTTTTTTGGGGGGGGGTGCTTTTTTAAGGGTGCCATTGGCAGAAGGAAGAGGAATGCTGGACAGGATTGGTGCAACAGGTACAAGTCTTGGCAGGACCAGTGCACCTGATAAACAAGACCAGCTTTTACACCAAACCAGAGCTGCTTGGCAAAGTGTTCAACGTTCCAGAAGGACACACCTCAGAGATGGGATCGAATTAAAGGAGAATAAAAAAAAACAAAAACCTGAGAACTCACTGGCTTTACCTGCTGTACCTGTGTGTTCTTCTGTAATACAACATGTTCATTCAAAGGATTTGCAGAAATTAAAATAAACCAAATGGTTTCATTCAGAATTCAGAAAACACTTTAAATCACGTCAGAAAGGCTTTTCTCGGCCAAACCTCTGCAAAATCTGCTGTTGCCTTCTTTACTGAGTATTAAAATGATATTTTATCCTCAATGGATTTTATTTAAATCCCTCTAGTGTTAGTTGAGATGAGCCCTGAACACAAGGCAGCACTAAACCAGGTGTTTCCCTCTCTTTTGTGGCAAGCTAAAAATGCTAATATGTTCGAGGGAGTTTAGCAGCAGGAAAGTGAACAGGACACAATCCTCCGTTTCCTGTTGAAGAATTTTTTGTTAGTATCAGCTTTTTGTTCAATAAATAACTTTTGATTTGATTTTTGCCGTTAGCATCTGTGAGAGCTAGCGACCAGGACCCTGCTGCGATGATATGAAGGAATACTGAGAATTATTCAAAGCCATATTTCACGCTAATGTTGAGGTAACATGTCCGCTAACGCCTTCACAC
>NC_024324.1:1835435-1844813 GCF_000523025.1 Cynoglossus semilaevis
ATTTCAAGGTATTTTAAGCGATCCATTACGATGTTTACGTCATTTTAGCGCAGCTTGTGTACTTTTTCAACATGGATGGAACACACTAGAAACATCGTACTTTGGCAACATTTGAATGTTTTTATTGTTTTTGGTTTGAAATTAATCACAATCACAGTTTCTCCTAATAGGCGTGTGCCTTCCTTTCCTGCGGAAACTTTTACGATGGGTTTTGATCAGCATAAGCCAGTCCTTGAGTAAAGAGCTGTGCCTCAGGGAACACGGCACCGGGTGGCGATGAAAGAGGAGGAGCATGAAAGTGGAGGCCAGCTGCTGCTGCTGCTGCTGCTGCTGCTGCTGCCGCTCCACGACATCTACCTGGACATCCATTCACTTCTTCTTCTCGGCCTTCTGTGCAGACTTGGTGACCTTTCCACCAGAGGGGGCCTTCTTCTCCACGGACTTAATGACACCAACGGCCACTGTCTGCCTCATGTCACGCACGGCAAAGCGACCTGGAGGTGAAAACGTCAAAGTTTAGCATTAGCGTTATCAAATAGACAAATATTTGCTGGACAGCTGCACTGAACCAAAGCCTGTTGGACTCACCCAGTGGTGGATACTGGGAGAAGCTCTCAACACACATGGGTTTCCCAGGCACCATGGTGATGATGGCGGCGTCTCCAGACTTCAGAGCTTTGGGATTCTCCTCAAGCTTTTTGCCGGAACGGCGGTCGATCTTCTCCTTCAGCTCACTGAACTTGCAAGCAATGTGAGCAGTGTGGCAATCCAGCACGGGGGCGTAACCCTGGGAAATCTGGCCGGGGTGGTTCAGGATGATGACCTGTAGGGGGCGAACATGAACAGACATTAAGAGCAGGGGTGTCCAGTCAGGGGTCTCCGGGGACACACTCAAACAGCGCAAACATTAGGATTGAATCAGCACTAAGTCGTGGTTTTAATTAGTTAGGCAAGAATTTGTTAAAAGTTGCTCAAAAAGAGGTAGTGAGCAGCGGCTAAAGATCAGCTCCAAAATCTAAACAACACACACTAAAAAAAGGAAACAACAACTCATCTCACAAGAGCATAAAGGCTAAAAGTTAAGGTCATTATTAGGACTAGTTAAAGTCAACTGAAGGACTCAGTAACTAAAGGTCAAGACAATGGAACTAAAATGCTAGCCAGAGACGGCTAAAGAATAGCTACAAGACAAGAAACTGTTGACTCAAAAAGACCGGGACGACGGTCGCAAAAATGTCGTTGAGTTAAAGAAAAGAAACAAAAAAGGCTGGCACCAAAACAAGTTTCAAAACTAACTCGGAGTTGAGAGTTAGCCTGAGATGCTTTAAGGTTAGCCAGACATCGTAGGCAAATACATATATTCATTCATTTGTTTACCAAATGAGTTTCTTCTGAGACTCTTCTCTGCTTTCATATAGTGTATAAAAAAACCTTCAATTTCCTCAAAGTACATTTTGAGAGGAGTGAAGATGAACTAATCAGGCCGAAGGATCGCACCAGTTCAAACAAGATTAGCCGTGGGAGGATCCTCCCAGACATATCTGACACACTCACATACTGTTTGGCTGCTGTTCAATAGTTTTCAGCTAAGTTTTCAGAAATACCCACTGATCTACCCCTCCCCTCCCCCCTCTCTCTCTCTGGGAAGTCGTTGTTTTTCAGCCTGTGTGCCAGTCTTACTGCCGTGGTGCATTTTCATACACCGTGAGTCAAGTTGGCAGCAAAACATGTTCAACAGGACGGACCGTATCTGCGGTGATGTCATCAGCGTCACATTGGCCCACAGCGCTGCGCTGTTTGTTCACTCCTGGTGACACGTGGACTGGAGGTTTATCTGTCAACTTTTACAGTATTCCTGAGGACGGCAGCAGAGAAACACACACCCTGGACTGGTCTCTTTGTGTGTGTGTCATCAGATATGACTTTCTCCACCCTGTATTCAAATACACCTCAATGTGTTTCTCCCCACGGGAAACCAAATCATGACTGATCCTGTGTGTCCATTACATTTTAAAGTTTCTAACGCCCGGCTCCAACCAAACAGCCGCCGTGCTTGAAGGCGACATTTTTTTATAATGTGAAAACCAGCGTTGACGTCTTCGCTAGCGTTGGCTTCAACCCACATGTCTGACTGTCCTGGAGATCGCCAACACAGTTGATTGACAGCAAAACAATGTTCCTCAACACAGACACCGAAGGTGATGTTTTTCACGGACGTCAGAGTTACACAAATGAAGACTTAAGGCCGGTGGTTCACAAACTATGGTGCGTGTACCACCAGTGGAACCAGTCCTTAAGGTTTTTGACAAACAGCTGTTCTCTCACCTGAGCGGTGAAGTTCTCTGCTGCCAGTGGTGGGTCGTTCTTGCTGTCGCCTGCCACGTTTCCACGACGGATTTCCTTGACGGACACGTTCTTGATGTTGAAGCCGACGTTGTCACCGGGCATCGCCTCGGTCAGGGTCTCGTGGTGCATCTCCACGGACTTGACCTCAGTGGTCAGGTTGGGGGGAGCGAAGGTGACGACCATACCGGGCTTCAGCACGCCAGTCTCAACACGGCCGACGGGCACCGTTCCAATACCTGAGAGGAAGGGAAGTGAACGCCACATTTGCTCTGTTGTCCATTTTTTATCCGCATGACTTTCACTTTTCACTGAGGTTGTTTGCAGTTAATCAGAGCACGAACCGCCAATCTTGTAGACATCCTGCAGGGGGAGACGGAGGGGCTTGTCTGTGGGACGGGAGGGAGGCAGGATGGAGTCAAGAGCCTCCAGCAGAGTTGTACCAGTGGCTCCGCCCTCTTTGCGCTCAATCTTCCAACCCTTGAACCAGGTCATCTGCAGAGAGGATAAAGACACAACAAGAAGATTTCAGATGAAGCAGTGATGTCAGCTGACCTGGGACAAGAGGCAGCAGTTTCTCACCTTCTCACTGGCCTCCAGCATGTTGTCTCCATGCCAACCAGAGATGGGCACGAAGGCAACAGTGGCAGGATTGTAACCAATCTTCTTGATGTAAGCGCTGACTTCCTTGGTGATTTCCTCAAAACGCTTCTGGCTGTAAGGGGGCTCAGTGGAGTCCATCTTGTTGACTCCCACAATGAGCTGCTTCACACCCAGGGTGTAGGCCAGCAGGGCGTGCTCACGGGTCTGACCGTTCTTGGAGATACCAGCCTCGAACTCACCAACGCCGGCGGCAACGATCAGCACGGCACAGTCGGCCTGAACAGGAGGAACCGGGTCAAACAAAGACTCTCCTACAGGACGTTGTTGGTGATGTTCTCCACGTGTTCTCACCTGAGAGGTTCCAGTGATCATGTTCTTGATGAAGTCTCTGTGTCCAGGGGCATCAATGATGGTCACGTAGTACTTGGCGGTCTCAAACTTCCACAGAGCGATGTCGATGGTGATACCACGCTCACGCTCGGCCTTCAGTTTGTCCAACACCCAGGCGTACTTGAAGGAACCCTTGCCCATCTGTGAAGATTGAAAAAAAAAAAAAATTTGGACAATTTGATAACAGAGCTGAGGACTGATTACGTTGATGATCTTTGCCCTTTGCTCTTCCAATAAAAGTCAATTTATTATAATGTTTAATACATCATTTATAAAATATGAAAACTGTCTGAAATCTGTAGAAAATCAATATTTTATCGCATAAGTCAACTTTATAATTGTCATATTATATTACAATGGCCCTTGGTAACATGGGTCAACACTCCAGTACAGGGGACAGTAGTCATATTACAACTGTGGGGGGCAGTGTTCGACTGGCCCATGTCAGAGAACAGTAACCACCACACCAGCTCTCCTTCATTCAGGGATGATGACGACATGATTAACCGTAATAAATAAATAGGGTTAGGGTTAGGGTTAGGGTTAGACTAAAAAAAAAACTAAAATAGAATAATCACTAAAGAACAGAAAAAGAAAAAAAAATATTGTTCAAACCTCAGCGGCTTCCTTCTCGAACTTCTCGATGGTTCTCTTGTCGATTCCTCCGCACTTGTAGATCAGGTGACCGGTGGTGGTGGACTTGCCGGAGTCGACATGGCCAATGACCACGATGTTGATGTGGATCTTTTCCTTTCCCATTTTGGTTTACTGAATGAAAAAAACACAACAACAAAAACAATAACAACCAATGACTCACGGCCATCTTAGCCAAACTATACACAGACCAGTCCACTTTCTCGGTTGTAGTTTTAATATTTAGCCGATGTATACAGATGTGGGCCACTTAACGGACGCCATTAAATATGTATTGTATTATCAGTGCTGATTATATGATGCATTTTAAAGCATTAATTAAACTTAAGAAACATTTGAAAATGAAAGAATTCAGTTTTATACTAATGTGGCCTAGTAAAGATGGTTAGAGTTTATATAATTTTCTCCTAAATTTCAAGAGATATAATAATACTGAAAAAAGTTCCGGTGATAAGAGGTTAGGTATCTGAGAGTCAACTCACAGTTATGTTTTATTTATTCCTTTAATTGGCTGCTTAGGTTTTTAAAAAACGTTGAAAATCCCATAAGGAAAAAGTCAGACATGAATAAAAGTGATTCATTAAGTGTCTTATCCTCTTCCATACGTCACACACGTTCCTTCGAGGTTGACGCATTGTCACATGACGCATAACAACCATTTCAACAGAGAAGAACCGCTGCGTTCACGCTGCAGTACTTGGCTCGTAATTAGGAGTATCGTCGTTCAGGGCGTTCACAAGCGCTGTACATATATCAATAACCAGAAACATTTAAAAGGCAGCTGTACTGGAAACTAGTGTCGGGTTGTAAAACTAACATTTTGTAATTAAAAGATGACAATAGAGGCAATACAGTTTACTTTTAACTCAACATGGACCAGGGTATTGTACATTAAAATGGTTGAGAGAAAATCGTCGCTACAATGACGTTCATTTTAGCATTTTCATTTGACCGTTTGCACATTTCACCTGTTCGTGCACATGCCCGGAGCCCGTTATTTGGGAAATAACCGTCTTACCAAACACAGAACCTGAAGGTAGCGTGTCGTTTTGTGTTCATACTCGGTACCGACTGTATGTGAACGCAGCATTGGTCATTCGTGTAGCTGTACTTTGTTATATTTATACACAAATAATCCTTCGAATTTTTTTTTTTTTTTCGAAATTCCTCTTTGTTGCGGTTTTAATCACCATATTACATCATATCTATTACTATCGTTCGATCGTGATACCGGAAAGCGACGGCAGCTGAGTCACGGTGCACCATGTGCTCAGTGCCGACTGATTCTCGGCCTCCATGTTGAGCCGTTAGCGCACCGCCGCCATATTATCACCGACACATGCGCGCCCCCTGACGTTATACAGCATGCACTGTAGGAGAAATGGTGCGCGTTCACGAGGACAGCAGAGAACTACCATGACTGGCAAAATGCAGAAACCGTGTCTTCAGCTGTTCATCACTTGAGGATTTGTCTACAAATCACAATTACAAATCTTAGTTTTAAAGAAGGTATTTTCCAAGAGTGATAGGTCAAACTATTTGACAAAATAAAAATCAACAATTTAGAAGACAGGCAGATTTTAAAGAGCAGCACAAGAAACCCCTCTGTCCCCTTCCTCCCCATTAAAATCCCAGTCCTGAAATGCAGCTTCATTCAACATGCATTTTAGCTTGTGAAGGCAGACAGAAATGAGACCAACCTGTGCCAATAAACAAGACGTCTCCAGACCTGAGCGGAGGGGAAAAAAGGACAGAATGGGATCCGTCTTGAGTTTTTATACAGAACCCAAGCAGAGGGAGGGCTGTGCGTGTGCCCTTGTATCTGTCGACTAAAAAACCAACGGGTGCTATTGGCTGGTGCTGCATAACTCTAATGGAGGGGATTGGATGACAAGTGCATCAGTGGACACAGATAGCATGTCCAAACAGCTGCAACACAGCAGAGGGAGGCACTGGAGACAGTGGAAAACCATCAGTGGAACAGCAGCGCTGAAGGACCCAGACCAGCCAAATTCTCAATTTTTTCAAAGACATTTATTTTTATTAGTTACCAGCAGCTTTTTGACTTTCCAATCAAATGTGGCATTAAGATCAACATACAGTTCTAAACCATTCTCCAACTTAAACTTTAACTGAGAAGAGGCACTGTCATGTGATTCAGGTGAGTGACAATGCCACATTGTTCTTTTTTCCTGCGAAAACTTTTGCGATGGGTTTTAATCAGCATAAGCCAGTCCTTAAGTAGAGAGCTATGCCTCAGAGAAGATGTTCTGGGGTTGGGGGGAGTTGTGGGAGGAAGAGTGGCCCGCCAGGGCAGACACACTCCATGTTGCTGGACGTCCTTCATGAGCATTCATTTCTTCTTTGAGGCCTTCTCTGCAGCCTTGGTTGTCTTTCCGCTGACTTCCTTGGTGTCCACGCTCTTGATGACGCCGACGGCCACAGTCTGCCTCATGTCACGCACGGCAAAACGACCTGTAAGCAGAAGACAGTTGGGTGTGAGTACATCTTTCCTACTGCATTATGCTGCAGCGTGACTTGGCATTTCAGAGTGGCGTCGTGTGCCGTACCGAGGGGAGCGTAGTTGGAGAAGGGCTCCACAACCATGGGCTTCAGTGGGATGAGTTTGACGATGGCGGCGTCTCCAGACTTGACAAACTTGGGGGCATCCTCAAGCTTCTTGCCAGAACGACGGTCGATCTTCTCAATGAGCTCGCTGAACTTGCAGGCAATGTGAGCAGTGTGGCAATCCAGCACGGGAGCGTAACCAGCACTGATCTGTCCAGGGTGGTTCAGGATGATGACCTGCAGAAGATTTGAAGCCATTAAAGTTTGAAGTCAATGATGAGCTGCCCTGATCAAAACCTCACTTTGTCACCCAGACCTACCTGGGCATTGAAGTTATCAGCAGCCTTGGGTGGGTCGTTCTTGCTGTCGCCAGCGACGTATCCACGACGGATTTCCTTGACGGACACGTTCTTGATGTTGAAGCCGACGTTGTCACCGGGCACGGCCTCGGTCAGGGACTCGTGGTGCATCTCCACGGACTTGACCTCAGTGGTCAGGTTGGGGGGAGCGAAGGTGACGACCATACCGGGCTTCAGCAAGCCAGTCTCAACACGGCCGACGGGCACAGTTCCAATACCTGAGAAAAAGGGAAGTTGGTTTTAGTCTTTTTGGAAACAAGTGGTCAAATTCAGGATGTATATTTTATTCCATTCCTACCGCCAATTTTGTAGACATCCTGGAGGGGCAGACGCAGGGGCTTGTCGGTGGGGCGGGATGGAGGCAGGATGGCATCAAGAGCCTCCAGCAGGGTGGTTCCATTGGCATTGCCGTCCTTGCGCTCAATCTTCCATCCCTTGTACCAGCTCATCTAAAAGTGATTGGACAACATTAAGTTGCGTGTCCACAAGACTAAGAAATAAAGACACATCACATTGAGTCTTTGATCTCACCTTCTCACTGGCCTCCAGCATGTTGTCTCCATGCCAACCAGAGATGGGCACAAAGGCAACAGCAGGAGGATTGTAACCAATCTTCTTGATGTAAGTGCTGACTTCCTTGGTGATTTCCTCAAAACGCTTCTGGCTGTAAGGGGGCTCAGTGGAGTCCATCTTGTTGACTCCCACAATGAGCTGCTTCACACCCAGGGTGAAGGCCAGCAGGGCGTGCTCACGGGTCTGACCGTTCTTGGAGATACCAGCCTCGAACTCACCAGTACCGGCAGCAACGATCAGGACGGCACAGTCGGCCTGAACAGGAAGAACTTAGTTAAGTGGCTGCAGGCAAAACTGAACAGGAAACCATCTAAATGATCGACGTGTTCTCACCTGAGAGGTTCCAGTGATCATGTTCTTGATGAAGTCTCTGTGTCCAGGGGCATCAATGATGGTCACGTAGTACTTGGCGGTCTCAAACTTCCACAGAGCGATGTCGATGGTGATACCACGCTCACGCTCGGCCTTCAGTTTGTCCAACACCCAGGCGTACTTGAAGGAACCCTTGCCCATCTGTAAAGTAATTAAGATTGACACATTAATTTTGTTCTCAGAACTCAAGTTTATATATAACAACCGACTAACGTAAGATAAATTCACTGCACATCCTTGTTTGGATCAATATTCCCAGGGATTAGACTACAAACTCCATTGCATGTTGCTGCACAAACTGTTGAACTGAACACGACTGACAGATTTTAAAAAATATATACATCACTACAAATAAAACTTACTGCATCATCATTACATGCAGGATAGAGATTTGTTTCTTGATATACCCACAACAGAAGCTTAAATTAATAGTTCAAAATCTTTGAATCTTTTACTAAACAATTTTACTGAAACGTTTATTTCCACAAAAAAAAAAAAAAGCCATAAACGTTGTACAAAACCACACTTCCAACTATTTGTCAGAGCTATCACAGCAGGGTCAAGTCAAATCCACACCCTGAGGTCTGACTAACTGTATTGCGGGTGCCCGCGACTAGCCCCGCCCGTTCCGCGCGCTCACACACGCTCGTACCGGGTGAGGAGTGGGCATGCTGACACCGCTGCTGCCGCCGCCATCTTGTTTTACACTTATAACGGTTCGCCGTGACTTCTGAAAAATGACACATTGTCACCGTGTGACTCACCTCAGCGGCTTCCTTCTCGAACTTCTCGATGGTTCTCTTGTCGATTCCTCCGCACTTGTAGATCAAGTGACCGGTGGAGGTGGACTTGCCGGAGTCGACATGGCCAATGACCACGATGTTGATGTGGATCTTTTCCTTTCCCATTTTGGTTTACTGAATAAAAAGAAAAGAAAAGAAAAAGAAATTACTCACGGACATCTTACACAAACTATACACAGACCAATCCACTTATTCGGTTATAGTTTTAGTATTTAGCCGATGTATACAAATGTGGGCTACTTAGCTTTACAGGCCCCATTAAATATGAACTTGATTTTCAGTGGTGATTCAATGATGCATTTTAAAGCAGTGAAACGAACTACAAAGCCCGACTTTAAATCACATGATGCCAGTAAATGTTCAACACCCATCCATATTTTGTCAAATATTTGTATGTTACAACTGATGATGATTCACAAAGTAACAGTTCAACGTGTGGCTTTGTAGGCTCGGCGGCCAGCACTAGGCCTCAGTCGGCCGCAGTCCATTCGAGACACGTGTTCCTCCGCGGCGGGCCACGTAGTTTTAAGTTTCAAAAAAAGATGGGCCAAATGTTTAAAGACCATCTGGGTGCCCAGACTTCCAGCACCTGTCGCCACAGGCTGTGTTAACCCGAGAACGGGAGGGGACGAGGAGGGACAAAAAAAAAAAAAGGGCAGACAGGAATCCCGGTCTTTCTCAGGCTCCCTCGGACTCACTTTCGCGAGTCACCC